>NC_051063.1:147702164-148025914 GCF_004664715.2 Peromyscus leucopus | reverse complement strand
TGGGAAACTCTTCTGTGGATAGAAAGTCTGAGCAGAGTCCTCCCGGGCTGGTGGCCTGAACGCTGCTGGCTTACTCTGAGGCGGGGGTGGGTCTGGTTTAGACATATATGAGTTCTGAAAATCCAATGATACTGAATTGCCTAAAAAACAAACATAACACATTTAAAAACTTCCTGAACCCCATTTCAACAACCCTTTCTTTCTTTCTTTCCTGGGATAACGTCTCCAGGCACTGATGTGAAGTCTGGGTCCTGTCTGATATTGAAGGACACAAGTTGTAGTATATCCTGTTGTATCAGATTCAGCATGAGGCCATGAAAGCATTGACCCCTGAAAAAGATACCTTGAGTAACTTTGCCCCACTATCTACCAAAAATTAGAAACAGAGGACAAATTTGATTATATAACACTCATCACTATTGAAAACTCACCCTTAAACAAAGAATTAAAAAAACAAAGGCCCAGCAGCCACACACTGGGAGAAGATACTTAGAAAATATAAGTGGTCACCAGTATTAATATTCTGTACAGAAGTGCCGAACATCTGTCTCTCTGTAAGAACAAAAGTAAAAACTCCAGGTACTGTGCAGTAAGACCCTAACCTATCCATCAGGGAAACATGAAATAAACAAGAATAAACTAGTCATTAAAGACCACTGCACAAACAGGAAAAAGGCCAAGCTGAGCAGTCCGACAAGTCCAAGTGCCCATGCCAATATGGACTAGCAGGAACAGCCACACTCTGCTGAAGCAACGTAGAGCAGAACCACACAAGTTCTTGAGATCACAGGAAAAGGAATGCTGATGTAATGCCAGGTCTTTTTTTTTTTAAAGAGAGAAAATAGAAAAGCTGGGAATGGCCAGGGGGTGGTGGTGCACGCCTTTAATCCCAGCACTCGGGAGGCAGAGGCAGGCAGATCTCTGTGAGTTCAAAGCCAGCCTGGTCTCCAAAGCAAGTTCCAGGAAAGGCGCAAAGCTACACAGAGAAACCCTGTCTCGAAAAACAAACAAACAAACAAACAAACAAAACCAAAAAAAAAAAAATTAATCCAAATTGTTCATGAGTATGTAACCATATTAAGATAACAAAGTAGAAAAATCAGATGATCATATTAATGTGAGAAAAATATTTTTAATTTTATAGACTTTCCTCGCTCCCCCAAGACAGGGTTCTCTGTGTAGCCCTAGCTTTCCTGGAACCTGCTCTGAAGATCAGGTTGGCCTTGAACTCATAGAGATCTGCCTGCCTGTCTCCTGAGTGCTGGGATTAAAGGCATGCTTCACCACTGCCCAGTGGCTTATAAAAATTGTATATGCATGTGAGTGACACTTCATGTATGTTCACCAGGTATGTAACTGGTGCCTATGAAGGCCAGAAGATGATGTTGGAGCCTTTGAAACTGAAATTACAGATAGCTGAGTGTTGCCTGATGAGGTGCTGGGAGCAAAACTGAGGTCTGCTGTAAGAGCATCAGAAGCTATTAAACACTGAGCCATCTCTCCAGCCTACGATGGTAAAATGTTAAACAAACCGCTTTTGGCAAATTAAGAATAGAGACTGTGATAAAAGCCACCTTGTAAAACAAACACTAACAAAATCCTATAGCTAGCATCACTTAAGGGATGGGAACCAGCAGAAGATGTCTGTCTTTACCATTTGTTTCTTTTTCTTGAGAAAGATCTCTCCACTGTGCACAGAATTTGCTGTGTAGCTCAGGCTGGCCCTTGCCTACAAAGTGCCAGAGCTAGAGGCATGCATCTCATGCAGCCGAAAAGCTCCAGTATCACTTACGTGTACAATAACTGGTATGCTTCAAGACTGACATCCTCCAATTTGACGCCCATCGAATAGAGAGGTACTAACAAGTGCCAAGAAGAGAATGGACAAACTGCATTATGTTATGGTCGAATATTATCTAGCTATTCAAATAAGTAAGCTAGGTCTGTCAAGATTTTTATTGAAGGATAAAAATGTAAGATATTTTCTGTGTCAAACTATATGGCTTTCTTGTGTCCATATTTTAAGATGGAGCAAAACAGGTTTTACAAAGCAATATACAAATATTTAAAATTACATCTTGTGTGTGTGTGTGTGTGTGTGTGTGTGTGTGTGTGTGCCTGCGTGCACGGGTGTGCACGTGCCACTGCCGAGTGATAGTGTGTCAGTACAGCACTGGCTGGAGTTAGCTCTTTCCTTCTGTCGGGTGGGGTCCAGGGCTGGCTGGACCCGTGAAGCACCTTTACCCACTGAGCCATCTCCATGCCCCTCAAGCATGTAAACTGAGGCATACCAGTTAACAGGAACTGCTTTCAAGAAGATTTGGAGACAGGCATAAAATTAAGCTACGTTAAAAAGATAAATAAAAAGACAAAAATTCATGTAGCTACAAGGCTCATCCAATATAATGGTCATTTATATAAACAGTAGACAACACACACAACATTTTCTTTCCTGTGAGACTTACTTTGTAGTCCTGGCTGGCTTGGAACTTACTATGTAGACCAAGGTGGTGGCCTTAAACTCAGACCCATCTAACTCTGACTCTGCCTCCAGAGTGCTATGATTAAAGACATGAACTACCGTGCCCAGATAAGATACATTTCAACAAAACCTTTCTCACTGTTACCAACTCAAACATTTTTCTGAGCATATTTTTTTAAACATTAAAGTGATCTAAGCTTCAAAACTGTAAGAATTTAACTTTATAAATATTACTTGATTATAGTAAGTGACATGTCAACTTCTTAACTTCCTACCTTCACCCTGAGCACCTTTGGAATGTGTGTGGAGAGAAGAGCTGGACATAGGTGGAGCTGACTGGGTGTACTGTGAGGGCAATGGAGGAGGAGGAGGTGTGGCTTGGATTGGATCATAGCGCTTCTCGCTGAACGATCTATCCACAGTATCAGTTTCAGGTTTTCCCCTGTTTAAAAGAAAAAAAAAAGAAAAAAATTCCAATATTGGAAAATGAACAATTACAAAACAAGCTATCATTTCTAAAATATCCTTAAATATAAAAAAAAAGTATCTAGAAATGTCACACAATTTATTCTCATGAGTATAGGTAGCTACTCTACCAAAATACACAAACAAATTCATCAGCACAAGAAATGTCAAGACAACACAGATACTTGAAGAATATTAGTAAAACATCCAGAAGATATCAATTAAAAGGCGGATGAAATTTGGGTATACTTTTTAATATTTGTGATATTTATAAAAATAGATTTAAGGAAGTTTTGCAAAGATTTTAAGGAATATTATTTTGGCACAAACCTTCCTTAAACTAACTTGTAATTTTGTATCAGGTAAAAATCTTGGTGTCCGGCATGCTCAAAGCACTACAATATATGATGCCATAGACCCAAGTTCAGCAAGCTTTTCCAGTGAAGAGCCGGATAAATAAATGGCCTTGCCTTTTTGAGTGATAGGGCCTCTGACACAGCTATTAACTTAGCTGTTATCAGGCAAAATTGGACAGTCAGTCAATGGATGGGCAGAGCTGTGCTCCAGTAACACTGGAAAAACAGGGTATCTTTAAAATCTGCCCTGGTTTCTTGCTCTTTTGCCCTGTTTAATGATTGCTAGAGGAGCAGACACTGCTTTACTTTACAAGGCTTGTCTAGTCAAAAGTGTGCCAGGTATCCTTATTTTTTTTAAATGCCAATTGTTAATAGGTAACATATAAGATTTAAACAAAAGAAATCTAAATAGACCCATAATTCAACACTGCCCCCTGAGCCTACTGCAGAGTGCCAAGCTGCACTGGCATTATGTGCACAGACAATGACATGTGTTTGAAACGGGCATTGGTTTTCATACAATATTTTTGTTGAAGAAATCTAGTTTTATGATTAGCTTCAAAAGTAGCTGGTACCTTGCTTACACACATTAGACTTCAATGTTAAGAAGAAGACACTGAGATCCGAAAGTGCACATAATGCCAATGACACAGTGAGGGACATCTCATGGAACAGCCTCACATCAATGCCAGTCTTACCACTTGATGTTCCTTTTCAAGTAGTCAGAGCTAGTGTAAGAGCCAAGAAATCTAGGTGATGGCAAAGCAAGCGCAATAGAAAAATGAAAGAAAACGGTCAATCTAACTACGATTATAGCAAACAGAACTCAAATGTCATTTAAAATATTAACCAACATCACAATCTTAACGTAATTTGCTTCCTAACAGGATATACCGCTAATTCTCACTGAGCCAAGGGCATCAGCAATGTATTAGCACAGTTAACTTAGTTATGCCTTGCCTGCCCACCCAGCCCACATATTTTAGCTGCTGCAGCCAGTGAAGACAATGCATCTGGTTCCACTCACTTCAACTTCTGCTCACCTACACCACAGCAGCTAAGGATAAGGAGAGAAATGAGCCAGGATAGGGTGTTGCTCCCTAGAGTATTTGCCCATCACACCTCAGATCCTGGGCACTAAAAACCATGCAAAAATTAAAGGAAAAAGTTGCTGGTCAGTGGTGGTACACACCTTTAATCCCAGCAAAGGCAGACGGATCTCTGAGTTCCAGGACAGCTAGGACTACACAAAGAAACCCTGTCTCAACACACACACACACACACACACACACACACACACACACACACACACACACGAGAAGGTAATGAAACAAGACAAAGAGCACTAATCAGGTCATAATCAGCACCTTCGGAATAAACAGATCACAATGAAAAAGAAAGGCTGTGCAAAAGAGATGACGTAAGTAAGACAAGAGAAGGAACACAGTATGACAGGTATACCTTCGTAAGATAAACTGGCAAATGCAAACACATGGACCTTTCAAACACGGCTATGATCAACCATGCTCTTCTCCTTCCTAGCAAGCCCTCATCCACCTCTAGCAGTAAGCTAAATCCTGTGTTGAGTAGATACTTATTTGTTAAACTGCCATAGCATTTGTTAAACGCATAGCTTCTCTCCTCTAATGATGTCACATCATCAAAAACAACTAAAAAGTACTACCTGCCATCAATCTATCTCTTACACTTAGTTCTTAGAAAGTAAAATGGCAAAACTATCTATTTCATTCAATGGCAAAATTTACCTGTGAAAACTCTTCCTAACACTGGCTCCTCCCAGATGTGTGGAGTGGATGACTAATGCACCTAGCACACTGTACCCTTACTGAGCTTCATTAACTTAATAAATACTGCACTCTAGGCAGTGTTTTAGACCCTGTCTGAAAGTTACATAGTACATAGTAACTAAATTTTCACTATAAAAAATCAAATTGATATAAAATCAAAAATATTTTTCAAGCCAGACCTAGTGGTGCATGCCTTTGAACCTAGCACTTGGGAGGCAGAGGCAGTCATTTGAGTTCAATGCCAGCCTGTTCTACACAGAAAGATACATAACATAGTACAACCGTGTCTCAAAACATAAAGCAGCAACAGCAATAACAAAAAGCCAAAAAACAACTTTTCATCTGATTCACTGGCAAATTTAGACCTAAATGTATTGTTAAGGTTATAGCCTACTTCTTATCAGAAATGTAGAGGGTAAAGTATCTCTTTATATCCCTTGGCCCTCTTTTAACAAGAATGACAAGTTTAGAAGACCACTTAAAAACGATTATTTCTGGGCCAAGAAGGCGGCTCAGCAAGTAAGGCACTTGCTGCCAAGCCAGACAACCTGAGGTTGATCCTCCCACACCCTCCACCTGCACCCTCACAGCGGAAGAACAAACTCCCAAATGTTGTTCTATGACCTTCATGTGTCCACTGTGGCGCACCGACCTTTCCCAAACAAATACATGCAGTTTTGTTTTGTTGTTTTGTTAAGGCGCATTAAAATAATGACTCCTTGGAGCTGGAGACATGGCTCAGCCACTGTGAGCGCTTGCTGCTCTTTGCAGCAGGCCCTGGGTTCAGTTCCCAGCCGCCACAGAATGGTTTAGAGGCATGTAATGGCAACTCTAAGGTATCTGATGCTCCCTTCTGGTTTGTGTGGGCACCAGGCATGTACATGCACGTGTACATACATACATATGGGCAAAAGACTCCTGTACATTAAAAAAAAAAGATAATTAAAAAAGAGACTACTCTAGCATATCCCCTTTGCCTTACCAAAAACTGAGCTTAATAGACTTGAGAAGCTACCAGGCACCTGTCTACTGTTGTGCTAGGGAAACATATGACTTAATACAATCTCCACTGCAGTATCAAGTCTGCATCTGTACTTCTCACAGACTGGCTTCTTCAATGGAAACAAAGATTTAAAGAGACTGAAATGTTCTAAATTTTTACTAATGATGTCTCAGGAAACTGGGTAACTAAATTGGGTCTTCAATGTTACAAGTTTCAAAACACATTCTAAAACAACTTCACTCAGTACTATGTAACAGTCTCAGACAATTCTAAGCATAGAGTTCAGTAAAAATGTGCATACCTATAATCTTGGGCACAAAACTCCCATGTAATGGCTTGTGTCTGAGCCACAGTTCCAGTTATTTAAAAAAGACTAAGCTAGGGGGCTGGAGATATGGCTCGGTGGTTAAGAGGACTGGCTGCCCTTCCAAAGGACCCAGGTTCAATTCCCAGCACCCAAATGGCAGCTCACACCTGTCTGTAACTCAGTTCCAGGGAATCTGACACTCTCACACCAATGCACATAAAATAAAAATTAAAAATAAAATAAAGAAGACTAAGGTAGGTGTGCTAGAAATGGGTTTTCAGCTGGAATGAAATGCCTCTCACCTCCTGAGGTGAGGTTTATCAGGTAAAGAATGTAGTCCTTCCCTGAATTTAGATACTCCCAAATATCTCTCGGACCCTGCCTTCTAGACTATCTGCCTTTTGAGTTAGGATTTGCTTGAGCAGCTCCCATAATTGTAAAAACAAATTCCTTTGTGGCAAACCCCATCTATTTTCTGTTCTATGGGTCTGGTTTTGTGGAGGTATGAGCCCACGGGTGCCTGTGTGGGACCGGACCCAACGCTCAGGAGCAGAGTCTGTCAGGATCCAAGCAGAGATGTACCAACAGCAGGAGATAAATCCACCAGGCACAAGAAGAAACTGTGCCAAAACAGAAGTCAAGGAAGAGAAGAGAGAAGCAGGCAGAGAAGAAAAGACTAAGAACCTTGTCGCTCCACCTCACCCGATCCTCTGCAAAGCCGGACTACAAGTCTCTAAGAACACCCCACACTCCAAAATAAGAAAAAGACAAGCTCTTCCTCATCTTCATGAATCCTCCCTGGGACCCCTTCCCTACCTATTTTTATGTCTTACTGACAGAAACAGAAATAAGGGAAAGATCACCGTTAAATGTGTACCACATATGGAGAGACTCAAGACTCAGCTTCACTTCAGGGGCTTTGGTTCATTCTTTTCACCAAAACTCTTAACTTTAGCAACTGTCCTTATGTCAAAACTCTGTATTGCTGATGTCAGGGTTAAGAGCAAAAACCACATACCAGAGGCTCTAGAAAGTGGCCCAGCACAGAGCCAGGCACCGGATCCAACCTCCTTAGCAAACGGAACTCTGCATTATACAACGGAAACTGTTTCATCCTAGTTTTAACGGTAAATCTTAGGTGAACAACTTACTTTGAAGAATAACTAGAAAAATTTGGCTGACTCTGAGAATGGACTGGTTTGGCAGGCTCTGAGTGATGACTGGCAGGAATATGTGCAGGAGGCTTGGACTCAAAACTTCTTCGGTCAAAATAAGAGAGCTGTTTCCGGTAATATTCTTCATCCTCTTCAGGGTCATAATGATTTGATCGAACAATATCTTCAGGCGGCTTCACTTGAGGTTTCTGAGGCTCTGGGAGTCTGGTAATGAGTAACAAGTAAAACCAATTGCTAGGTGTTAATTTTAAAAGACAATGAACATAGAATCTTATCTTGATTTTTTTCCCTTTTGTCTGTATGTACAAGCCAGGGGTCAGGCTCAGGTATAGTTCTTCAGTACTGGTCTAACTTGTTTTATTTTTGTGCTTTCATCTTTTTCCTGACAGCTGTGATTATTTGGGACTTAATGGCATAATCAACAACCAGCACGTATATTTTAAAATAACATACTCACGCTTAATATGCAAATATAGGCTCCTTTTGCCTCCGACTACCTTAATTCAACTTGGTAAACTTAATGACCATTTGTTAAGGGGTTTCATATAGGTGAGAAGCAATTAAAGAGGAAAGATACTAGAGAACCATATCAATGTGTTAGTGTCAGCAAAATTGAGAGACTTTTGAGAATTGGGGATTAAAGGGGATTTTTAAAAACTTGAATCTTAAGACTGATAAACGATTCTCATTATAAGCAAACAGCTCAATCTGTCCCAAATCCTGGAGGGCAGGACAAGGAAACAAAACAAGTCTCCCAACAGGTGAGGATGCTAGTTCCTTATTCAGAAAATGCAAGAGGGAGGGAGCCCAGGCTGCCACTTTGGGGCATAGTTGAGAGCACAGGGCAAAGAGCAGGGGCCAGGCTTCTTTACTACTCGAACATACCCTGTACGCTCCTTAACCCGAAGCCCAGCCTTAGCAGCTCTCTTTGGAATACAAGAAACCGCAGTGTTAGCAGTCGTGCTGTAGTTAGCACAGGGACAAGAACCTCATGCATGCTTCCTCAATGAATCATTCTAGTGATTTAAACCAATTTGAGTTTTTCACTCCTACAAACTAACAGTTCACACTCTGAATGTGCTTAAAATGGAGAAAGCAATACGGCTTTAAAATTTTTGTTTCAACCTTTTGCTTTAAAAACAAACAAACAAACAATGAACTACTTTTCCACAAGGGCACATGAAAGCTCTCAGGTCTCTCCCTGGGTGTGTGTGTGTGTGTGTGTGTGTGTGTGTGTGTGTGTGTGTCAGGGGTCATCAGCAAAGTTGGCTGCTTAGCTTTCCTGAATCCCTGTCAGACTCACGCCTGATACAGCACACCCACCTGTAGAGCGTTTTGTCATGCTCACTAAACTGACTCTGAGGAGCAGGCTTAGGGCCAGCGAGGGAAGCACTTGGAGGTTTCGATGCTACTTCTGGAGGCTGCAGAGAAGAAGGAAGAGCGAGTTAGCAAGAAGGTATCATTAAGAGGAAGCAGACAACTAAGAACTCCGAACTCAGTGCTGTCTCCACAGACACTGCCTTCTTACCTTGAAGCTGGCGGTGTCGCTACCATCTTTCTTGTTCTCCAAGGAGGCAGACCTTTTGTTCTCAAACATCTTGACTCTGGTGAGCACAGACTGCGGTTTCATCGCTGGATCCTCCTCTTCCTCAGTGAGTGCCGGGGGCGGAGGCTGCGGTTTGGTAGTAGAGGGCAGAACTTCTGGCTTATGTTGAGAGGAAGGGATCAGAGGAGGAACAACTGCAGCACCATGGAGAGGCTCATAGTGGCCTGTTTTGGAGGTAAATCCTTGTGGCGGTACTTGCTCGTAACTTCGTGGGTACTGGTCAAAGTACTTGGGCTCAGATGACTTAGGACCTGATGAAGAATAGGGCTGTGCTTCTGGCCTGTATCTGTTATGCACCTCATATCCAGAGGTTGGCTGCTCTTCATGTCGGAGAGTAGAGGTTCGAGGCAACTGTTCGTAGCGTGGTCTACTGTCATATGTCAGAGAGGCTGGCTCTTCAAAACGTGGGAAATAACCTCGTTCTGAAGGCTCTTCGGGATGCTGAGTATCAAAAGAAGGCCGAGGTTGGTAGGGCTGTTTGTCATCATAATATGACCACTGGTCTTCATAGGTAGGGATTCGATCTTCATATCGTAGGCGATGGTCGTAGTTTCGAGAAAACTGGTCTGTGTAGCTTGAGGAGTCATACCTGTATGCAGGCTGCTCAAGGTCTCTGCTGGCTTGTTTTTCTATGTATGGAACTTGGGGTTCATAGGCCAGATTTGGCTCTTTATCTGGCCTCTGCCCTGGGTGACCAAGAGCAGGTTGTTTTAAAATATGGTTTTGTCTCATCATTTCTTCAGGATATGCCTCCTTCCTATACACCTGCATAAAAAACCCATATTTGAGGACAAAGGCTTGTTTATAATTCTGTTCTATTTTATTAGGCAATGATAATATTAAGTTACGATTTTAAAATGTGAAATGGTATATCCTACCATTTTTAATGGGGATATGGCAGATTAGTAGAGAGAAAGCTAGCTCAAGTGAAAGCTCCCAATTTACACTGCAGGTAGGAGCATTTATACTTTAGCTTGTACCAACAGAAAGTAAGGTAAAGATAATTATTCATTTAGCAGAAAATTAATTTACTGAATGCCTGATTCTATCTGATTTTGACACTGAAGGTAAAAATCACAAAGAAAATTTATGTACACCATAATTTATATAAATATAAAAATGTTATGATGAGTCTCAACTATATATTAAAGAATTCTAGAAGATACTAAAATCAAAATTAAAAGTAATAATATTGAAGCACAAATCTTAAAAGGCTTGCTATCAAATAATCAATAAACCATTGGAAGCCATGCAAACTACAACACTGAAATGATTTGTCTTGTTGGAAAGCATTGAAGTGTATAAAGCCCAGTTTAAAAAAAAAAGGCAGGAGGAAAACGTAAAGGGCGAAGCGGTACTATCATGTGCCGGGTGATGGAGAGCAACAGTCAGGGCAGCACTGCGCACAGGTAGGTACCTTGGTCGGGTCTACATGCGACGGCAGTGACGGTCCTTCATCTCTGAGCACTGTGTGAGCTGCCTCAGCACCTGGTGCTCCTAAAGACTCAGCCTGTGATGCGTGCGAGGAAGGAGGGGCTGGAGTGAGCGCCTCCCGTCTGACATTGGCATTGGGTAACTTTACGTTAGGGTTAGCTGCAGAGGCTGGCGGTGCTGGGTTCGTTTCAGGCGAAAGGTAAGGGACTGGAGATGAGGCTTCTGCTTTCTGTGAAGTGTTTAAAATGTTTCAATATAGTGTTTCTGACTATTACTAACTTCCTGCTCAATTTATAATGATTGGTAGACATTCAGTGTGCTGATTAACAATGTTAACTATGACCTCATGTGCTGTATTTTTGTTGAAAATTTCAATATAATGCTGTGTAAGATGAACGCAGAAAACTTAGAATAAAGCCCTTGGTACTCTCGATCTGAAATTCAAGATTAAGTTGTAATCTGAGGAAGAAAGATATATTCTTTAACTTATCACCACATTCTCAAACCTCATAATGCACCTCTAACTAAAAGCGTCGAATGCTTGCTGCTTACCTGTTGAGAGGCTGTCTTAAGTCCAGGGGAGTCTATTCTATGAATAGGTTGTGGCTGCGCTTGTGGTGAGTAAGGAGGATATGTTTGGTTTTCATGATGCATTCCAGAGGAATCCTCTCTTACAGGCTCAGAGGACCGTGTAATGGCAGACTCCGGTGGAGTCCCCACCTCATCATTAAGAGTTTCATCTAGTTCTTGATCAGTGTAGGCCCCGCCTTCTGTATCTGTGTCTTCATAGTCAGAAGTGTGTCTACTGTCCGTGCTATACATTGAGTACTCACTACCTGGGGCTGACAGGTAGGACAGACGATCATCATGCAAATCAAGGTCATCACTTGTAGCACCATCCGCCTGGGTCAAATAAAAGTAAATTAAAAATTTTATTCAGTAGTTCTTTAAGAGATGGCCTTTATTTTACAAGAGAGATTGAAAAGAATATTTTTCTTTGGAGAAATCATATCTATTTCTTGAAATTTCTGATGAGGAAAGTCAAGAAGATTGTACAAGCACACATGCAGATACACATAGCATCCCCTGAGATGGGAAGGGCTTGGATGAATCCAAGTGGCTGACTAGCTAGCACAAAGCGAGGGCACAGCCAGAGAACAGGAAGGAACTCTGGCACGACAAACAGGTATAAACCTAGTCACTAGCTTTTCATCCAAAAGCAAGGCGAAGAAAGAGAAGGCCATTAAACCAAGCTCACACACACAAGGGCACACTGACAGAACACTACTTGTGAGAACAGCTATGAAAATAAACCCCACAGTAAGCTGAGTAAGAAATACTGTATTTATAGTTAGGAAACAGATTTTTCTTTTGAATTGGCATTTAGCCTTTAAAGCTTTTATGAAACAATAGAAGGCCATCATGTGTAGGATGGCTATCTCGATTAAGAAGACATTCTTTGTTTTTCATAGAAGTGTTGCCAATGGATGAAAAAGGAAAACTCTGTTATGTTTTTCTTTTACAAGTAACTAAGACTTGAGTTAATTCCTAACAGTCTGTGGTGATGAGCTTCAGAGCAGATCAGAAGAAACTGAGAAGTCCATGAGGGAAAGGGAACTACTGGTTGTAGTCAATAGACTGTCACAGGATACCAGTTTGAAACCAGTACTTGGATTAAACAGAGCAGTCTCTGAAGATCTTGCATGAGAAGTGATGGAACTAGAATCCTGAAATCACAAGGATTTCTTCCATTACAGCATGGACTACTATGTGAGAAATGCTGAGATTCATTCTCTAGGCAGATGCATTAGTAATAACTATCAGGTGTGGTGCAGCTCTGTGAGCCGGCTGTGCCAAGATCGTGGTCTTAGGAGCCAGATCTCAACAGTGCTTTTCAGCCCTCACTTGCTTCAGGGAGAGGCTGATCTCAAACACTGCCTTTCTGGTCAGATGAGGGGAGGCTCTGCCAGGCTAGGGGCAGAAAACCCCAGAGCTGTGCTTCGTTACAGGAGACTCTCTCCCACTGATCTCGAACATGTATAATGGCTACTGCTGAAGAGAAGTGTTCTTGCCATCTACTCCAATCTTGAACTTGCTGGGAAGGATTTAAAGCTTGCAGAAGAATCACAGAATCCATCAATCTATCTAGCTTCTTGAAATACAGAAGTGAGCAAGAGCCATGGGCTGCTTTGAAGTAGGAAATGTTGTATCTTAATATTAAGAAAATCTCAGGATGATGTTTCTTGATTTCACAGGGAAAATAAGAGTGTGCCAGATCATGAAAAAAAGTACTTCTGTGGCAATTAAGTCAAAATGGTTAATTCAGGAAAGTTGGTGGAAATGTAAAATTTATTTTCTTTAATAATCTGTCATTCTGATAAAACATATTTGGATGGAAGGGGTAGTAGGAAGAGAAACCAAGTCTGATTTAAGTTGTAATAACTTCTCTGATTTACAAAATGCATCAAACTAGGCAAAATTAAATGTAATAGTTTTTCTTATATAAAAAGTTGGGGTAGTCCTTTATTTTAAAACAAAACCAAGTTACGTATACAAAAGTATTACAAAAAGAAACAACTGAAAATTAAGATTTGTAGATTTTAAAAAAATAAACTCACAGGAAGGTATGCATAACCTTGTACATTTGGGGAATAAATTTATAAACTAATTTTAAGAATTTAGCTCAAGAGTGAAAGACATCAGCACTCTAGTTGGCAAAGGGTCCTAGGAGAACTGTGTAGCTGCAGACGCCTAGCATACAGAAGACTCACTCCTTCCATCAATGCCGTGAAGCAGTAAACCTCAGTGTGCTGCTGTAAACTGGTGTAGTGCGCTGTCCACTTGGATTTTCCTATCAGTGTCCAAGCTGACATGTAAGTTATTCAGTGTGGCCTATTATGTCATCTGCACAGTCCATCTCCCAAGCTGGTGCACAATGAGAATAATTATGATTCTGATGCTTTATTATAGTTGAGAACAGTCATGTTACCTCTAGCTGTAAACATTTAGCAGTTTTTCTTGTAGAGGTCACATGTTTCCGGATAGGGACTCAATAAGCATGCAACATGCATGGCCAGAGCATCTGCACAGTAGCCAGGCAGAGGAAGGCAGGGAGGGGCCATGCAGGGGCAAAACATGGAACTCAAACCAACAAGGCAATATAAAAACTTAACTGAAAACAAGCCAAAAACCCAGAGGGATTCTCAATATTCCCTAACAACTACATGGATCTGATGAAGGTAGAAGACTTTAAAAACAAAGATTCCTTTATAGTGTACCTTGAGGAAACAATTGTCTCTCAAACCAAACAGATCTTTCCCATCAAAGACTGCTATACACCAAGCTAACAACAGAAAGCAGCTACTTCAACAAGCCATTGGGTATATGTAAAACCAAAATTCAAAGCCAGAAAGAGATCACTAGTTTATTGTTTTCCAGTTGGTTGTGAGGATGTTGAAGGTGCCACTGGGAGAGGTGGAGAGAATTCCTATGGTAAAATATGTGGGCACAGTGTTTCCTTGCAATGTTTCCTAGAGCTTTAGTGGGCTGCCGGCTCCTGCAACGCTCCTGACAGCCATGGGGGGCAGCGCTTCCCACACACTACCTGTCTTTACAGAAACCCCGTCTCAGGCCAGAAATCCCTTCACCTGCAGGGGAGGAAACTGAGGGAGGACAAGTTCAAAGCTGTAGCTCCCCAGTCAGATAGGGCAGAGTCAAACTGCTTTTAGTGTAATCTGAGAATTCTTTAACAGAAAATCCCATTAGATTAGTAATTTGGTTGAGTAGGAACTATAACAAGCTTTCAGTTTTATTACTGCTACAAACAAATGACAAAAAGCATTATAAAGGCTAGCTTTTCCAAAATTACTTAAAAATATTTCTCTCGTAAGAAAAGAATGGTAACTCAAAGGCATTTCAATTAGTTGTGAAATTTCACGAGTGTAAAAAGTAGTAGGAGGCTCCATACCTTCCCCTCAGAGACCCACACCAGCTGGTTCTGTTGCTGCTGAATGGCTTCTTTCAGGGCACCGTACCAACCGTCATTCATTGAATTTAAGTTAATTGTAGCTGAAGATGAACAACAATGTGGTTTTATGGTTAGAACATTGCCACAAGTGAGGAGAAATCATCCAACCCTGCCTATCATCAGTCTGAGGAATACAAAACTATCGCAAATTTCTATTCAGGCATTCATTATTCTTTTCCTTTCAACCAAACATTTTTAGCTTTTAAATCAACAACAGTAAGTTCTCTAAGCAGAGATGATAAAAGCTTCAGCATTTGAACAACATAACATTTTGCTTCTACACTACTGAATATACTCACTTGTAAAAAGATGGTGATTATTTTTACGAAGTTTATGAGATCGTTCATATAGTTTCCTGGCACTTTTCCTCGACTCTGGACATAACCTCATCCTCATTGTTTTCACGCCTTGCTTAGAGTCAGGGTTAAGGAACACCACAATTGGATACCACTGGGCATAATTAAGACGATCGACTGCATTTGGTGTTACATCTAATAAAGCATGTTTGTCCTAGAGATGGAAGGAAAATACATACAAAGATATAGAACACCATTAAAAATCATTCTCTTCTGGAAAATTCACAGGCTATGCTATACTTCAGTATTAGTTAAATCTTGTGATTGCTTTGTCTCAGCAGCCACTTAATAAAAAATTTGTCATCAAAGGTTATTCAATTATTTCCAGCCCAATTTTTTTAAAAAAAAAAAAAACTTTTCAGGGGCTGGAGAGATGGCTTAGCGGTTAAGAGCACGAATTGTTCTTCCAAAGGACCGGGGTTCAATTCCCAGCACCCATATGGCAACTCACAACTGTCTGTAAGTCCAGTTCCAGGGGACCAACGCACATAAAATAAAAAATAAACAAATTATTTAAAAACAAAACACTTCATCAGCTCTTTTTAAGACTCAGCCACACTACTTGTAAGCTAACAACAATTACCTGTGCTCAGTCTGTGAAAGTCAAAGCAACTTAATGTTCCTGGCATTTCCTTCCATACACAAACGTTCTGAATGGCACTGTTATAACCAACTGCCAGTTACATTCAAACAGCACCATTTTTATAGAAATGAAGGCTCCACTCATGTTGATCAGAACTATCTTCTTGAAAGGATTATTAATGCTTTTTCTACAGTAAGGGCTAATTTTCTTAGGCTACACCAGTAATAACGTTCAGAAAATTCCCCTTTGTTACATATTAAATCTCATCAAAAACATAAGCTTCATTGTTTATAAAGAACAGGTTAACTTATAATAACTTACTTGATCTATGATTTGCTTTATCGTATGAAGGCGAATAATGCCAGAGCTACGATGGTCAGTTCCAGCATCTCGAGGTTCACTTTCTATTTATGAGGACAGGAC
This sequence comes from Peromyscus leucopus, assembly GCF_004664715.2. Classification (NCBI taxonomy): domain Eukaryota; kingdom Metazoa; phylum Chordata; class Mammalia; order Rodentia; family Cricetidae; genus Peromyscus; species Peromyscus leucopus. The sequence goes on along the minus strand of NC_051063.1, from coordinate 148,009,889 downwards.
AAAAACAAAACATATTTCCATTGGTTAGGTCAGACCTTGTCAAACACTGGGCACTACAGACATGCTGGAGTAGAGCAGGCCATGGGGCTGTGCAGTACCCCGGCCATGTTTAGCAGTATGGATTCTATCCACTAGAGGTCAGTAGCAAGTCATCAGGGAAAGCCCCTGTTCATCTACTGAAAAAAAGCAAAAAATATTTCCACCACAAAGGATGGAAACTGCTAAAAGAGGTAGCATGTCCTCCCTGACCCCTGAAGACCTGTCTGTAGTAGGTCAGACAATGGTTCCCAACAGAACCAGGATTAATAGAAGGCAGGTAAGGCACTTGCTTTGGGAGTAAAATGGAGGAAGCATCCCCCAAGAACTTTAGTAATGAAGATAAATATTCTGATGTGGTGCTTAAAAAAGTCACACACAAAAAATATAGGATAACATATCAAAATCATAAGCTAAATAATAAATAAGTAGAACATGAATAAAAAGTTATTTAACTACCAATGGGTGAGGGAAAATTATCAAATGTAATAAATATCTAATATGAGATAAGACTTTAAAAACTATACTGATGACTTTGCTTTTATATACAGAAAAGTATAATTATAATAAATTCTTATCTGCTACAAGAAAATATGTAAACATTTTTTTAATCTGAGTTTTAAAATGCTTACTTTTTCTTCAACCCCATTAACATTCTGGAAAAGAAAATAGGTCCTAAAAATTACCGAACTTACGGGCTTAACGATTTTTTTTGTTTTGGTACGAGGCTTAGTTTCCCGCCATCCTCTACAGTGACACAAGACATATGGTCTCCTTTGTGTGGCACACTGACATGGGGAAGCTGCTGCACAGCACCAGTCAGCCCTGGTGGGCTGGGATCAGCAACAACACTGTAGCCTGGAGAGTCCCAGTCAGACACCTTACTTAGAGTGGCAGAGCTGTAAGACCCGAGGCCCTGCTGGGCTGGGAATGAAGCTGTGAGGCAGCCTAGGCATCGTCCTGGCAACCTTCTCTACTACCTCATAACATGTCTATTGCCGCTGGGGACCAATTTCCGAACAACCAGCACAGAAGTCACTTGACTTCACTAACGACAACAGCGTCGTGTGTGACTGGCCACCAAGGGAAACCTGACAGGAAGGAGGAGGCTCTGGAGTTTCAGATCAGAAAGGCAGAGGTCTGAAGGGATGACAGGCTCCGAGAAACCAGTCATGTCCCAGAAGGAGACTATCAGAAGACAGCTTCACGGGGACAGGGTAACACAAGATCTAGCAGGCATGGATGAAGAAGAGCAATCAGCTGAGACTTTCGGGTGAAGAAAACACTTCAAGCCCTTAATTCAAAAGAGTATTTCTAAGTAGGCTATCTGAGCTCTCAAGTGTGTCTGTGATGTCATCTGAGTAATCAATGTACTGCCCCCTGGAGCTAAGTTTTGGAATCCTTCACACTGCATTCCCTCAGTTGAAAACCACAAACTTAGTTCTTCAGATGAAATACTTTCTGCTATACAATAACCAAAAAACTTCTAAAAAAAATGAGTGGGAAAATATTTTTTTAATCTGCTCAAATTTTATTACAACTTGTCTGAATTTTAGGAAACATATCTGCATTAAATTTCATTAAAACCAAATTAAAAGCAGTATGAAAAAGGTAATGTGCTAATTCTCTAATATTGTCAACTTCAAAATGTTAGTGAGAGTCTCATAACCAAAGACTGTGGGCACAATCCTCTGGAAAGCAGTAGTACCCATAATCTACAGGCACAATGTTCATATCCTATGGTTTCCTCCTTCCTATAGAAAATCTGTCATACTCCTGCATGGATAAATCAGTGAGAAAAAAGGCAGAAACTATACATAAGAAAAAGTAGTCAAGTCATAAGGTGCAAGAAAAACAATAAAAGGAAAATATTCTATTATTTATTAAGAAGGAGAAAAGGAAATCTTTAAAATATCACAAAATCAAACTTTGTAAATATAAAGACTAGAAGAAATTATAACGAGGTGAAATTGGGGATGGTGATAATACGTGTCAAAACTATTGTTTTAACTTTCACAAAGACTGAAAATATGAGAAAACTGCAGTTCAAGTTTTCACATGTAATTTAAAGCAAGTCAAATGGTCATGACCCAGTTTGCGTACTTCAACCACCAGACTGCTCAGGGAAAGAAGCAGCAGCGTGCAACTAGCACAGCACTGCTGCCTCCATGGTCACTGCCATCACTGGGAAGGCTGCAACAGGACCCTACCAGCACCGGCACAGTTCACCCCGTCTACACAGTTCTCTAGTGCCACGATTAAAAATCACCCGATTCCGTCAGGAAGGGTTGAGACAAAGGCCATGCTTTGCCATTCATTGGTGATCATCAAAAGGAAAATTTAAACTTAACAGACATGTAGCAATCCTTCTTAGCACCACCACTCTGAGGCTCACCAGGCCGCTCAACTTCAATTCTTAGCTCACAGCATTTCTGTGAAGGTTCAACGAGATCATGGGCCTAGGCAGTTTTCACAGGAAGGAAGCAACAGTCTCAAAAGCAGTGATCCTTCTTAGTACAGGGAGCTGGCGGAACAAAGAACAATCGGTCCGCCTTCCTCCGGATTAAAAGAACGCCATAAAGTGCATTTCTCACAAAGTTCTGTTTTTATGAGACTGGTCAGACGTTCCCTTTGGAGGAATTAAGACAAACAAAAGAAATATCCTGCAGCCTACTGAAGGTCAATGCTGAGCCTCAGTCTACTCACTTGCAATCTGATAAATATCTGGTTCTTCTCTTGCCAACTTTTCTCTGGCAACATCAGCTATTGGTCCAAAGATGGTTACAGGTCTCAGGAATCCAGCTGGAGAGAAATTAGGAGGAAAAATAAAAACAGAAGATGATGACATAGTTCGTAATTTCCATTTTCTGAAACAGACTGCCATGAAAAGACAGACACCACAGCACAGGAATAAACTACCTTCTCGAAGAACAACCCTCTCATATGCCGGGAACTTCGTTTGAACTGGCTGAGCTGACAAGTCCTCTCTGCTTTTTCGAAGGTTTCTCTTGGAGCTGCGAAGACCTCGAAATCTCCAGAAGTCAGCTCTGTCTCCACCTGCTGTCTTAGGAAGTGTGTACTGTACACTGGCTAACTGCTCAGCTCTAATGAAGAAAAAAGGAACATAAACAAGAATATTTAAAAGGCAACAAGGAAAAAAAACACAATGAAATGAAATGGAATATCAAAATTCACATGTAATTTACATCTCTACAGTTTTAATAAAATAATTTGTATAAACTGATTAAGTCAGTTATGAGTACAGTGAGTGAACACAGTGAAAAATACAAGTCTGTCTGTATCCCCAAATTCCTCAATGAAACCGAAACCATCTATCGTCACTTAGGTAATTCACACTAGAAGGAGTTCCCAGTGTTCGTACCTGTTCTTATTGGGGATAATGCCTCGTTCCACCTCCTTATGATTTTTGCCAATTCGAATGGCTAGCCAAGAGCCCAGCTTTCCATTGTACAAGGTATCCACGACACGGAACACCTCTCCTTTGTTAAAACTAAGTCCATAGGGAGACTCCTTTTCATATTCAAAATGAGTTCTAATATAGAATGAATCTCCTACATCCGATTCTACAATGCGACGATAAACTAAGGAGTAAAAAAAAAACACATTAATCAATACTTACTTGGATTAAAAAATTAATTTGCAGAGAAGATATTATGTGAAGATGCTCCTGCTAATGCCCACATCAACCTACAATAATACCCAATCAACAATCAATTCTCACTGTGTCTGGAATTATTTCATCTCATTGTTCTTCCACATTACCTCATACAATGGTACCTCCATTCTGCACATAATGAAATGATGCAGAAAAAAATGAATTTGTTCCATTTCTGCTTCCTGTTACAGCATCTAATTGATCTGCAAATGCTCCAAAGAGCAATTTTGTTCCCCAACTCTTCCAGGAAACTTTGATTGTTTCAACTGAGCATGCTAGGTTGGTTCATTCCTATAACTCTACACTCAGGGAGGCAGGCAGGAGGATCAGGTGTTCAAGATCAACCCCTTCAACACAGTAAGCTCCAGGCTAAATGGGCCACAAGAAACACCCTACTTCAAAAACAAACAGAACATCAGAACAAACCAAAAATGGAGTGTGTTGGAGCAGGGCGGGGAATGTACTACAGCTTCTCATCAACTGTGTGTGGATACAAGACACATTCTGAAACATGGAACAACAAACAGGGTGTCTCCTAGAACAGGAATATTTGGCCCAAAATGTCAATAGTGCCAAAGCTAAAAAAAAAAAAAAAAAAAAAAAAAAAAAAAAAAAAAAAAAAACCAAAGACAACAAACAAACAAAAAACCAATAAAAACTCAATTTTCAGTAAAAAATATTGGAAAGTTACATATTCTTTAAATTAATATTAACAATTCTACATATTGCTTAGAAAACACCAGTACAAAACTTAAGATGCTATCCACATACACTTTCCTATAATTCCAATAACCAATAAAATAAGTATTTTTCTATGACTTATAAGGGATTGGCTGGCATTTGACTTAAATCATAATGGCATAAATAAGTCCTATATATTTTGTTCTGTTAATGAGCACAGTGTAGGACTGTAAAACCTCAAAATTAACTGTCTGAGATCAAAAAACTCAATCATTACTAGGAATGATTTATTTTGAACTACATTTTTTAATGGTTTGTCTTGTTTGTTTTGAGATAAGGTCTCAGCATGTAGCCCTGGCTGTCCTGGAACTCACTATGTACACCAGGCTGGCCTTTCACCTACCTCTTCTGATCAAGTACTGAGATAAAATGCCTAAGTCATCATGCCAGGCTTTGAACTCATGATCCTCTTGTGCCAGGCTCCTGAGAGCTGGGATTATCATCAATGTACTGCCACAACTGGTCCTTATTTACTTTAACCAATTGAACCAATCCCTCTGAAAGGCCTCCAACCCCTACAGGTTAATTTTCTCCATTTCAGACAATATCTCACCATCCTTCTTCTTCTGTGCCAATATGGTAACTTCTTCACCTTTAGGGAGGTCGAGGAGGAAAAGGACAGCTTCTTCTCTTATGATATTTGTGAAATCTACATTGTTCACCTATCAAAATAAAATTTTACAAATTTGTGCTAGCTGTTTTTAGAAATATCAATGTATTTATTTACTCAGAAAAGAAGTATTTTCAAAGTCTAACTTGACAATACTATACATTTAATAGGGAAGTTTTAATTTTTAACTTTGGAGAGTATAATATTCTCTAATTTAAAATAAGCAAATATGAAGTAATGAAAAAGGTGAGTAAATATGTAAATTCAGAGTAGTTTCAATATAACCTGACATTAATGATAATCTGTTACAAATCTAACCAATTTAGACCAAAAATGACAATGTATATTTACCACTGTGAAATCTCTAGGTTTAAAATTCTATATTCATTCTACACAGGTGCCATATAGCCTAACTTTTTTACTAATTGCTGAAAAGGAAATGATATACCCAAAAAACAATCAGAAAGACGGTATATGTATTATGGTGCCCCATAACAGCAACTTCGTGTGGAGGCTCTATGTCTCAAGTAAGTCACTTATATTAGTAAATTCCTAAGTTCAAATGAAATCTATCCAATTTTTACCAGTCACTATGCAGGATTACAAACAGGCAGGAAATTTCTACTATTACCTTTTGGCATTTTTTTCTCCATTAATAACAACAAAAAGAAAAGGGCCAAAAGGCAAGTAATCAAAACGCACTATTTTCATGTAAAACCCAGTGAGCTATTAAGAAGCTGATTTTAAATGATGTATTCCCTGATTACCTCAAAATAATCATGAGACAGTAAGAAATTAAGTGCTGGAATTTCAAGTATTATCAGCATTGTCACATTGTGTTCAAATGTGCCAAGGGTGCATTGAGGACAAGGGGGATATTATCAGGAAGAACCTAATACAATGTCAGAGAGAAACTGCTAAGAAAGAGATGACGCCATGACTTTGACATGCTTAAATCAGAAGGGAAAGGAGGACTAGATGAATGTGGCCACAAGGATGGGTCACAAGCACAGGAAACTGCCCCAGGTGAAAAGATTCTGGCTGTGGGCTGCTCAGTTGAGATAAAGACTAGCAACTGAGGTGCAGGGGACACTGATTTAGTCCCCAAATTACGGAAGTCAAGGCATCAGGGCATTGGTCATGGGACAGAATCTCAGGGAGAAAGCTTTTGAGAACTGACAGGCAAATGCTGCTAAGAAATGATAGAAAATGTGAGGCCAAGCTGACACTGGTCAGGGATGGCTGTGAAAACTCAGATTTGACAGTGGTTAAAGCCAGACTGCAGGGCCACAGAGATTTAAAAAAAAACAAAGGGAGGAAGGAAGGAGCTCAACCACCCAGTGAACTAGTCAACAGCAAAAGGGAGACCAGAGACTGAAGAACCAGACTACCAAAGGGAGGAAGAGAAAGAAGAGGCAACAAAGCTACAAGATTGTAGAGCAGATGGGAAACTCAGTTCAGCACAGGGAGGAGGAGCAAGGCTGAGAGAGAGAGACCAGAATGGAGGCACCGAAGAGAGGAGGGAGGGAGATAGTAATTGCACAACTCACACTGGAGAGACTGATGTGCTGGTCTACAATCTGGGACATAGTTTACCAACCAGATCAAGTACATACAAACATTTGGATACTCTAGAAGAGAAGTGAGAGACAGATGAAGACAGCATCAGTACTAGACAACACAACTAAGGAAAGGAAGGGGAGAGAAGAGGAGAAAAGCACCATTAGAGATTACATCTAGCCCAAGCCCTCCTGGCTTTTGCCAATGATGGGTTTGAAGGTTGAAAGCCAAGCTGTTTACAGATTTGCCCGAAAGATATCCCATCCTCCTGAATCTGAGCCAGGATCTGAAATAAGGAAGGTCCAAGAGGCCAGGACTACAATAAAGACTACTCACTCCCATGAGAAAATAATACCCCAAATTGCTGGCTCGAAAGTTGTGGTCTCTGGCAGTCTTGCCAGTCCAAATGTTTAACTGAACTTTTAAAAGACTATTTGGTAGACAGTAGAGGGATCTAAAACTTAGTTTCCTTATAGGTTCTATGAATACCAGTGACTTCAATAAAACACCACTAACAACATAATGAAGCAGCAAACAAGAGCAAAGGCAGAACGGCAAGCGACCAGTCTAATGCAAACTAGAGCTAATCATTCTTAATGGGAAACTTGGGTGGTTCAAGAGAATGTACATAAATTATAATCAAATCACAACCGTCGGTCTGTTATGCCTGGCATCTGATGATCTAAGACTTTCGAATCCACATAAGATGATATACTGACATACCCTCAGAATTTGATCACCTTCCTCTAAGCCTTCTTTGGCTGCAGGGCTATCTTCTAGAACGCCAGCTACAAATATTCCGACATCATTTCCACCAGCTAGTCGCAAACCCACACTATCTCCTTTTCTGAATTTTACCAGTTTCATGCTGGGCCTGTTAAAACAGATATTTCATTTCAAACAGTTAAAAGTCACAGCAGGCTGCTAAAGCAACAACTACATTCAGAACGGAGTAAAGGACCATCATTTCTAAAGCCTCCTACATAGCACTCATTTACTAGATAAAACCTAGATTAGAATCCAAAACGAGATTTAACAGACTTTCTAAATTTCTTATTAGAAAATAAATTTTGAAATATCTAAATTTGACAAAGAAATAATCTTATGACTGCTTTTTAATTGTCCTTATAAACAATGTTTTCCCTATTCTTGAGAAGATATATATATGGCAAATTCCTAATAACTAAAAAACAAAAACTACTTTTCTACACCAATCCCACTAGATAAATGAAAGTCTCATTTAATCTAAGTAAAAGAAACTGATGCATAAAGTTCAGTAATTTTCTTAATATGAGAAAGTATACAAGCAGGGTCTGTTATAATCTCTACAACCAATGGACAGTGGATTTAAGTCTGGTCATCGGTGGGCTCTTTGTAGTTCCCTTAATCTGCAGCTCTTTTTAACTTTGAGTAAGAAAATTAGATTATTCAGCATTTTTCAACAAACCTACATCCATCTGTGTCCCTTATTTCCCTGGGCAGAAATGAAGGAACAATGCATGCACATCCCTCTATTATGCAAGCAGGGAGCAAACACTTAAGCACAACTTAAAGAACAGCCAGCAGCAAAGGGGAAGTGCACTACACTGCCGTCTAAGTTCTCGTTGTCATCTCCACATTCCTCACCAACTATACCTTCATTCTCACTATTCTGAATATAAAGTACAGAAAGGTCTCTTTCCTTTTCATTTATTAACCAATTATCAAATTCTTAAAATCTAACATAAAATAAAGTATAGTCATATACATGAATAAATGAGTCAAGAGAGAATTCTGCTACTTTTGAACCGACTAGTTAAAAATTACAATAGCTTTTGTAATTTGTAAAATATTCTCCATTGATCTTTTTTTCTTTCTTCCCTTTTTTCTTTAAACAAACAAAGTCTCACTATGTAGCCCTGGCTGTCTTGGAACTTGCTCTGTAGACCAGATTGACTTCCAAATCACAGAGATCCACCTGCCTCTGTCTCCCAAGCTCTGGGATTAAAGGCATGCACTACTATGCCTGGCTACCTGAGTTTTGTTTGTTTTGTTTTGTTTGTAACCTGGAACGAACCAGCTAACATAAAAGTTAGACAGGTCACACTCAGGACTCCTAGCAGCCTTGGCCATCTGTCCCTGAAAGTATTCATCAGCTATGTTTGTAGATGCTTTGAGTCCTTTGCTTTGGTGTCCTACTTTCTAACAACTCAACGGTATCTCACACATTCCTTGCCCAAAAGAACGAATACACAGATCTTTTAAATATTTTCTTGAAAACCCTTAGGTCCTCGGAAACCCTCCTCTAATCCTGACTAGTTCAGAATGTCTCATAAAGTTGATGTGGCTGAATGATCTGCACTAAGATAAAAATCTGGCTTTTGAAAAGCAATGCCAGATGACAGCTTCAGGAAAATGTCAAGTTTTATACTCTGTCCTTTCTGCATTACACCAACTATGAGCAGTAACAAAGTCTACCTATTTCTTTTCCCTCAAATCCATTAACTATATTTGAGTGAACGACTTTCAGGGCTCAGCTACTACTACGGTGGATATCCTGGAGTCCTCTCTGGTGTCCCTCTGCAGGCCTTTCCAGAGATGAAGTTCTTTGTTATCTTCTACAATTTCAAGCAATCCCAAGAATGAACAAAGCGACTAGGCTTTTCCATTACTAATACTGGTACTCACCTATTTCTGAAGCTATCTGCTTTTGCCTGGGTACTGAGGGAACAACCCATACATTATTGTTTTGTATAGAAAATACTGAGGGTGAGGAGAGTTCTTAGTCTACTGCACCTTAGTAAATGTGCTTATTTTCAAGTATTCACACATCATGTCCTTTTTATGACAGAAGGAACAAATTTAAAGACTATGAAGGCTTAAAATTTGCTTACAAAATTTCTATTAAGTCTACCTACACAGTAGTAAATAATGGTATGGACTCGAAAACTAATTCTGCAACAGCTTTCTCAACTAGAAATTATTTCCTCCAGGCAGCACACTGAGATATCTTCTTGGCTGATAAAACTGAAGATGTGCTATTGGTACTGTGGCCAGGAACTCTGTACATAAGCATGTCACACCACAGGAGGTTCACAATAAACAGACATTAGCCCAAAATGTCAGTGCTGATTAACAAGTATTATCTTTTAAGAGTGTTAGGGTAGAGAAAGCTTGTGGACATTCTGCTATCTTAGTAGAAACAATCTTTACTCTTTAATTACTAATCTAAGAACTAGGTAAGAGAAGGTGGTAATTAAAACACATTGCTTTGCTGTTAGCTATAGTACTCCAAGTGCTACACAATGCTATACAAACATGACCTTCAATTCTCATGCTGAGAAATGTCTAATAAACACAGAGGACAGGGTGGCTTGAAAATTGCATTACCGAAGGATCCCATCTTCATGAGTTGAATTAGGCAGAACACCATCAGAAGGGCTGACGGGTAAATCTACATCTGGTTGTCCAACGTGGGCATAAGTGGGCTTTGGTTCTAAGAGAAAGAAATTTTAAATTGTGCAGGACTTAAGCATCATGAGATACCAGCAGGAAGCAGAGTTAAAAGAAAGATAATTAATAAAGTGTCCATGCATTTCTCTGCACCACCATTCTAAACATCATGCAAAAACTTCTTTTCTAATAGCCACATTCCTGCCACTAGCCAACTAGAGCAAGACAGAGACACAAGAGAAGCAAACAGTTCTAATAGTTGAAATAATTTTGTTTTTAAATTATTGAAGGCAATTCAATATTCCCCCACAATATCCCTGCAGTACTGTGTGATGAATCCAAAGCCAAGTGACAGCATGGCAAGTCCTCTGTCACCCCTCAGCTCTGTAACATTTAATGAGCAGTGTGGGAAAATATCCTTACTCACTGCAAGCAGCTGTTACACATGACTAATACGTATTTACAAAATAAAAACATTCATGAAAGTTACTATCTATACTAATTCTCACCCTAATCAGAAAAAAGCCGAGATGCACAGACAGAAAAACTCCCATCGTGACAATGATCGCATCTTTCAAAGCTTCCGCAAACGCTGACAGCTGCTGCTGCTGCTGTCTGCCAGACAGCAGGGCATTTTTGGTTATGCTTACCTGGAAGAGCGGGTGTTTGCTTCTCACTTTTTTCAACTGTAACTTCTTCCACTGCTTTGGGTGTATGATCATCTACATGTTTTACAGGAGTTGAGACAGCCCCAGGTTTAGAAATTCTCTCTTCCTCTCTGCTTCGGAGACTAATTATTACAATAAGAACATGAGGAGAGTTAAGGATGATTTTGAAAAACACTTCATGAGAAAAGAATAGGCAAAACAACTTCAAACCCAGGAAAAGGGACACACTCAGCTACCAAAATTAGCAAGTAAAACTAGGACGGGACAAGCAACATGACTCAGTGGGTGAAGACACTTGCCAATGAACTTGACAACCTGAGTTTTAATGCTAGACCCACATGGCGGAAAGAGAACCAACACCTGTAAATTGTGTGCTATGGCACATGCAGATATACAGACATACATGCATGCACAAATCAGCACTAAATGTAGGCTTTGAGTCATGTTTATCTACCACATTTCTCATTGCCCTGAAGCAAACATCAGGGTCCAAAAAGCTCACAAGATCCTCCTGAAGGCATTCCACTCTTCTTCAGTAGGGCACAGATAAGTATGTGTGTAAAAAGAAAACAAAACACTGTTTTATTTGTGTGTATGTGTGAGTGCATATGCACATCCTTTGTGGGTTGTCCTCAACACTATGGTGCACATGTGGAGACGAGAAGACAACTTTGTGAAGTCATTTTTCTACCACCCTCATATGGGTCCAAGGACTGAATGCTGGTCAACCAGGCTTCCCTGGCAAGTACCTTTAACCACTGAACCATTTTGCTGGCATGTTTTTGTTTTAGCTTGTACATAGCATGGCTCCATTGAGTGAGGGATTTGGGGTTGGCTAGAAGCTCTATTAAAAATGGTTGTTAAAGATGGCATGAAATAGCATCTGAAGAAATTTTTATACTCCACATAAATTGACTCACAGGAAATAAAGACTCCTTAGCCTATCAACTGTGTAAACAAAGTAACAAATTAACACATAAATCAATCAGATCAGCAAAGAGTAATAGTTAGGTGACAATCTGCAGGTAGAGTGGCCTGAAGACCCTGCAGGTCTTGGCTTGCATCCCTCTGGAAGGCTTCTACACGGTGAGCATGAGAACTTGGCGGCCAGTGGCTTATCCAAGCTGCTCTCAAATGGCTGTGCAGTACAAAGCTTCCAAATGAGATACCTCCCACAAATGTCCTTCCCAGACACTCCAGACAGCAGACATCCTGCAAGTTCACCCAGGAATACACTATAAATTATCTGAACACTCAGTGAACAGAGGCTGAGCCTTTTCCAAGAAAGCTACACCCAAGGCCTAGGGACACGAGGTACTACCTCTTCTGTTGGCATTCCATCTCAGAACTAAGTGAAGAAACAGCTCTGTGTATCTGTTCTTATATTTAGACTTAGCTTTATTTCTTAGTAGCCAATGCTTTATAGCTCTCCTTCTTTTATGTTTAGCTTCTTTAAATTGTTCCTATAAACTGTATTCACTCCAGTGATCAAATCCCAAGTGCTATGCTATGCCAAGCTGCCCACTAATGAAGCTTTCCTTGATACTTCTAGCATTCAAACATCCTCAACATCCATACTGAAGATGTCACTAAGTTACCCAGGTTTGCCTTGGACTTGCTCAGTAGTGATGTATCCAGGACCTGAATTTGTGATGGATTCTTTTGCCCAGTTTCCCAAGTAGTTGGAATCAGAGGCCAGAGGCCTCAACCACCAAGTCTGGCTCGTGCACACGCTCGCTCGCGCGCGCGCGCTCTCTCTCTCTCTCTCTCTCTCTCTCTCTCTCTCTCTCTCTCTCTCTCTCTCGTGTGTGTGTGTGTGTGTGTGTGTGTGTGTGTGTGTGTGTGTGGTGTGTGTGTTGGATGAGGGGGTTAGCTGTAGCTTCAGAAATTTCATTTCATTCTGAAAATGAAAGTGAGTTTCAGGGGACAATTTAGATATATATTTTATGGTACTACTTTGCATACAACTGAGAGAGAAAAAGAGTGAGTCTGTGTGCCTATGTGCATGCAAGTGCATGCAGAAGCAGAGGCCAGAGGTTGACATCAAGTGTCTTCTACAATCACTCTCTACCCTTTCTTTGGAGACAGTGTCTCACTGAGCCTGGAACTCTGACATTTGGCTAGACTGGCTGGCTCTGGCTGGTGAGCCCCAGTATCCTGCCTGCCTTTGTCCCCAAATCAGGGATCACAGGTGCGGGCCACTACACCAAGATTTTTACATGGGTGCTAAGGGTCCAAACTCAGGTCCTTCCACTTGTGTAGCAAGCACTGCAGCGATTAAACCATCTCTCCAGGCAGAGCTTTCTGTGTTAACGGTCACTAACAACTACTAATTAGTCCACTCAAACTCAAAGGGAAAATGGTTTTTGGCTGCTCAAAAATATAAATTTTGTGGAAATAGAAAAAAAAATTGGTTTTTTGGGTGTGTGTGTGTGTGTGTGTGTGTGTGTGTGTGTGTGTGTGTGTGTGTGTAATGCCACAACAGGCATGTGGAGATCTGGTCCTGGGTATGCAACTAAGACTGTTAAGATTCAGTGGTGAGTGCCTACACCCACCCACCCACCATCTTGACAGTCCAAAATGGACAATTTAGGAACAAGACAGCCCAACTCATTTCAGTTTAATAAGAAGCAGCTGAAGAAAGACTTAGACTGCAGAGGCCTGCTTCTCACTGTTGTCATTGGGCTTTTGCTGGTGGTACAATTATCCTGCACTCTGATAATATCTAGAGCCAACAGTTTGAGGTGTTCTGTGGGTTTTACAGCTAGAGAACAGTATCACAGTGATCTTACTTTCTTAACGGCAACAGGACCTTTCTACAGTTCTTCATCTGTAAATAAGGTTGGTCAGACAGTTCCTACCTTTTACATATATAAAAGAACTGCCTATTTTTAAATTTCCCATTTTGTCTTCAGCATCATCACATCTTGGTTCTGAGTGACCAGAAAAGCGTATCTCTACGCCTTCCTTCAGATCACCCTGCACAAAGCATAACAAAGCTGCAGTTACTACCTGAGAACCAAAAGGAACAGCTGGCTCACCAAGTTCAGAACTACCATCAATATCCACTCACTTGGACATGCTAAATGTAATAAACAGCTTTTTAAAACATCCTGGTAAAAAGAAGCACTTAGTGGTCCTTTAATGGACTTTTTTTTAGCATTGTTACACTACCACTAACCAATTTTCCAAAACAAAGTAACCTTTTTTGAATGTCTAATCACTCAAAGGTTCTTGAGAGCTGGCCTCATGGCTCCTTTTGCTGTTCTTCCAACAAGTCAAGTGTTTCCATTTCAGGAACAGCACATTAGGTCTTAGTCTGGAATGCTCTTCATCCTGCTGGTTTTTTCTTCTCATTTAAGCTGATAGGACTGAAGAGAAGGTTCCTTTCCTAAGCAGAGTACCTCAGACTTTCCTCCCTTACCATCAGACTACCTGATAGTCTGTGTGCCGCTATGCAATAGCAAGAATTACTTCTGACATTTTTAATCTTATCTGCTTTATTCATTTGTATGTAAGCTCAGGTAACAAAGATTTAACTAGTCTGTTTCAGACATTTATAACAAGGCACCGGTAATACAAATGAATATAGTAAGAATCTGCCGCACTCAAAAACAATCTATCTGTCAAGTTGTAAAGAGCATGGGAAAAAGCCATCACTTATGGACTCCACTGAATACTTATGAATAACATCCTGCTCTCTGTCCTTTTCTGCATGTTAGAGCTAGAGGGGATGGGGTGAGGGCAGACCCGGAAGTAAAGTGTTTATAAAAAAGAAAATATGGCATTACAAAACAATATAAAATGTAATTTTTGTTTAGAATAAGGCACCAATAAAAAATGGAAACATGGAACCTTTTTAGACAAAAGATTAAAATTTTTAAAACTCAGTACATATGGCTGAAAGGATGAAAAGGATGGATCAGTGGGTAAAGGTGGCCGCTGCCAGGCTCAATAACCTGTTTGATTCTTATGATCCACATGGTATAAGGAGACATGAATGCCACGGGTTGTCTTCTGACCTTCAAACATGCACTATGGCACATGCATGCCCACATGCATTTCCCCTCCCCCCGCCCAACACACAGAGAAAATAAATAATGAGAAAGGAAAATAGAAAAATTATTTTTAAAAATCAGTAAGTAAAATAACCTCTCCATGTATAAAATAGTAGACAATGTTCAAATGACATTAAGATGTTTCAGTAACTTTTATCTTATTGGTAATGCTAAGTTCTAAAGAAATCAAGTACGATATCTGAAAAAACTTCATACAGTGCAGTTAAGGAATACTAACGGCTCTGGATAAATGGTTCCCAGAGAAAACTATGGCAAAGTTGGCATACAAGTGAACAACCTCAACACACATCCGGTCACAGAGAACAATGACATGATTCCTCTACAGAAAAGTGGATGGAACTGGAGATCATCATCTTAAGCCAAACTCAGAGAGAACAATGTCCTATACTTTTCTATGTAGAACCTAAACTGCTAATACATGTGACATCAAAGTAAAAGGGAGACTATGTGGGAAGAGGAAGAGGACAAGCAGGAGAGAAAAGAGGTGACAAGAGAGGTAAGAGTGTGAATACGGTCAAACTACATGCATGGTATACTTCAACAAAAATATCATTACAGAACCCCACTTTGTTTAATAAATACAGACTTATAAAATTCTTATTTACTGTGGTAGTCTGAATGAAAATGGCCCCCATAGACTCATCTATTTGAATACTTGGGTCTCCAATTGATGGAACTGTTTGGGAAGGATTAGGGTGTCTGTCGTCTCCTTCCAGCTTGTTTGAGACAGGTCTTTTTGTTGTCTGGCCATGTGTATGCCAGGCTTGCTTGCCTGCAAGCTTCTGGGTCCTCCAGTCTCCACCTCTCACCTTGTTATAGAAGAACTAGGACTAGACTCTACATGGGCTCTTGGAATTTGAACTCCCCTTACCTAGCAAGAGCTTTACCCACTGAGCCGTCTCTTAAGCCCTTAATATGTTTCTTAATACAGAAAACATTTTGAAACTATTACTACCACCCCAACAAAACATCTTGGTCATTTAAAAGTCAGGACTCTCAGAACTCTAACACTGTGTGCAGACTAGAACAGTTATGAGGCCTGGATCCCAAATACAGTGTCCTGACACAGCGCCGGAGCTTAGGTTGGTAATGTCTTGCTTGTATACACAATCTCCCCATCAAACCTGGGTAGGTCCTGAGCTGTGTCAGCAAAAGCTGTCACTGCGCTCAGGATTTGGTGTAGGCATTTCTTTCAGGAGGAATAAACAGCAATAAAGAGAATATTTAAGACTGTTACAAACTCAATTTTTTTGAAAACAGTACTTTTCAACTACTTTTTTTTTTAAGATTTATTTATTTTATGTATATGAGTGTTCTATCTGCATGTATGTCTTTATGCCAGAAGAGGGCACCAGATCACATTACAGATGGTTGTGAGCCACCATGTGGTTGCTGGGAATTGAACTAAGGACCTCTGGAAGAGCAACCAGTACTCTTAACCGCTGAGCCATCTCTCCAGCCCACTTTCAACTACATTAGAAGCAACTATTTTCAATAAAAAGGAGATGTGCTATATATATATTTTTGTAATGATTAAAACATAAATGGCTTGGGTCTCAGGTGAGCTGTCAAGTTTTATGGAATAAATGAGTACAAAACAAAATGTAAACCTGGACAATTCATTCTTACTCTATTAGTCAGAGCTTTTACTAGAACGTGTTTTCATTACTGTTCCTGTTTAAATGTGACTGTGGAAGTCACTTCAGACACAAAAGACAAGCATATCTTGTCAGATGGACTGGGATGATGTAGTTTTAAAAAGTCATAAAGCCATAGAACTGGTCTACATATAAAAATACTTCAGGCTCCTAAAAGGGAGTGGACATCACCGTATGACTGGACAATAAATTGTTGAGTTTTCAAAATACGGTTATTGATGCCAAGTTTTTAGTCTAAACAAAAACCAAAATAGCAAAAAGAACTTTCTTTCCAATGAATACTATAATGAGTTTGATTTCACCCTTAATGACTGCCTACCATGGAGAAAGCAACAACAACAGGGGTAGTAGTGTGGCACGCCTTTAATTCCAGCACTTGGGAGGCAGAGGCAGGTGGATCTCTGTGAGTTCCAGGCCAGCCTGGGCTACACAGGGAGTTCCAGGCCAGCCAGAGCTACACAGTGTGACCTTGGTCAAACACAAATGACCATGATTCAGAGAAAGAGAGAACCCAGGGTATTCAACCTTTTGACACTGAAAAATGATGCCATGTACAAATCTACAAAGTTCACACTAAAAAAAAAAAAAAGTGTAATACTTACCAAAAAATATTGCAAAAACAACAAAAGAAAAAAACCTATCAATCACTATGGAAATCAGCAGATTCCTCAGGACCTCAAGAAGTTAAAAACAGAACTTCTATATCCCTTTTAGATATAAATACAAATAACCAGACAGCTGCCTACCCATGACTGCATTATCTCCAACAGCCAAGTTAAGGAATCAGCCTAGCTGCTGATTAGAGGATAAAGACAAAAGTTTCTCTGTCTCTGTCTGTCTGTCTGTCTGTCTCTCTCTCTCTCTCTCTCTCTCTCACACACACACAAACCACAAGTTTTATTCAGCTACAAAGAACAAAACCATGTCATCTACAGAAAAATGTACAGAACTGTAGATCACCATGTTAAGTGACATATAAAACAGACTCACAGACAAGTATCTCATGTTTTCAGTCACATGTGGATTTAGTACAAAAAAAAAAAAAAAAAAAAGACTTGAAACAGAAGAGGACTATTAGGGAGCTGGAAGGTGAAAGGAAGTAACAGAGTAAAGCCTAGTACTTTGGACAATATATGCTAATAAAAGTAACAAACAAACAACACAATAAAACAAAAGGATCTTCCTAAGATTTAGAATTTGTCTACACTCAAAAGTGGCTAAATTGTTGAGACTCTAGTTACTACTATTCCTTTTCTTAAAGGAAAATTGTGGGTATCAGCACAGTTTCTAGGTGTAAGGGATGTGCTAAGTTATCGCTGCCTCCATGGCCCCCATCAGAGATATTAGTGCCATCTCCATGTGCATTTGTGGCTGAATCCCCTTAAGAGGGGACATTGAAAAATAAATAGTTTGCAGTTTTACAACGTAAAAACAATCAGTTGTAAAACAATAAACAAATTTTATGTTTATATCTAATAGTCCTTTAAAGACCATTTCAAGTTTAAAATAAAGACAAAGACTCACATAATTGATGCCAAAGCTTAAAGTATACAAAGGATGAAGTTCCTATCCCTAAAAGCTAAAGAAGGTGTAATGACAGAAACCAGAAGAGCTGCTGCTACTTACGCAGCCTTTGCTGCTCCTTACCATTACGAATGCAGTTTTAACAGTATTCCTTTGGGTTTTGGGTGGTGGTGGGTATTTTCTGAGATAGGGTCTCTTGTGTCCTGGGCTGACCTCAAACTCACTGTGCTGACTAGTTTGTCAACTTGACACAAGCTAGAGTCGTCAGAGAGGAGGGAACCTCAATTGAGAAAATACACTGGGCTATAGATAAGCCTGTAGGGCATGTTCTTAATTCATGATGGATGGGGAAGTCTATTGTGGGTGGCGCTATCCCTGGGCTGGTGGTCCTGGGTTCTGTAAAAAAGTAGGCCGATGTACAGCACACTAGACCCTGTTGTTGCCTGTACAGGTGAACCAGCCCTGAGGGTGTGAGAACACACACCCTTCTTTTTTGTTTGCTTTTTCTTTTAAATTTTGTTTTGTTTGGTGGGGGGCAGGTTGCAAGAGCAGAGGGCAGATTCAAGAGAATGGGAAGATAAGTGGGATCAAGATGCATGATGTGAAATACACACACACACACACACACACACACACACACACACACACATCAATAAAAGTTTAAAAAAAAAGCAGGCTGAGCGAGCCATGGACAGCAAAAGAGTAAGCAGCTCCCCTCCATGGCCTCTGCTTCAGCTTTTGCCTCCAGGATCCTGACCTGCTTGAGTTCCTGTCCTGACTTCCCTAGTGATGAACTATGATATAGAAGAGTAAGTCAAATAAACCCTTTCTGCCCCAAAGTTGCTTCAAACATGGTGTTTTATCAAAGCAATAGTAACCCTGACTAACACACTCATTATACAATTCAGAATGACCCTGAACTTCCAGTTTTCCTGTCTCTACCTACTGAGTGCTGGGATTTCAGACATGTGGCTCCATGTCTAGTTTTATGTGGCACTGGGGGAATCAACCCCAGGGCTTGATGCAAGCTAGACAAGGACTCCTACCAACTGCAGTACACCCCCGTCCCAGAAAGTACTATGTTTAAGAAGCATTGAGAGCTCTCAGTCTTCTCTTGCCTGCTCACTAAAGACACACACTCGCTGGAGTCCAGTTCTTGGCCCTTCTTCAAATAGTTTCTCTTAACAATTGCTGTGATTTCTCAGGTTTCAGGTAACATCTGCATGCAGATAAGTCTAAAGTCAACACTTTCTAGCTATAAACTGTCTCTTCAGCTCTGAGACTGGATTTTTTCTCTTCCTACCTTTACTGTGATATAATCAACAAAATTACATCTAAGGTATTCAATGTGACTACTTGGATATATATATATATATCACTAAAAATTACAGCAATTAAGTCACCTCAAATATTAGTATATGATGAGAATACTTAATATTTTTATTAAAATTCAAGTAAATATTAACCATAGTTATCACAAAGTACATTAGGCTTCCAAAACCTGTACTTGTGTGACCAACATCTCCCACACTTTCCTCTTTCTGTGAGTTCAACTGTCTTGGATTCCAGAGATAAGATTGCATGGTGTGTTTTTCTGTGCCCTAGCATTATCCTGGGTATGTTCATGTTACTGAAAGCGATGGAGTTCCTCCTTCAGCACTGAATAATTACTCCATTACATATGCCTGTCCCTGTGTTTTTATCCATGATGGACAAGCTATCTCTTTACTGTGGTTACTGTAAATAAAGATCTATCTCAAAGTAGGGGTGTGGATATTTCTTAAGGATGGTCACTTTCTCTCTCCCAGGTAGACACTCAGGAGGAGGGTATACAGTGGTTCCATTCTTCGTTTTGTGAGGAACCTGCCAACTAAACAAGCTATCTTTCCTAATAGCCATACAGTAGAACACAACCATGTCCACTCGTCTATAGCTGCTTCTGTGCTACAAGCTAGAGTTGAGTAGTGAGTGAGTGACAGATACTTCCTGACTTACCTACCTATTAAATGTACTACCTAGCACCTTGACTATCTTCTAGTTAGTGTTTACACTGAGGAAAAAAACAAACCTCCTCTTAAATAATAAAAGAAAAATCTATCTTCTAAGTTTATTTTATTTTAGAATTGCATTTTGTTTTAAGTAAGACTGTTATTACCTGCCATTGCTGGGCTGCTGTGGAGACTGTCTGGAATGATCAGAGGGCTCTGAGCGTTGGTCAGGAGATCGTGACTGGCTGCGGCGGGGAGGCCTGTCATGAGAGCGACCTGAATGATCTGATGCTAGTGATTGAATTTCTGAAATATCTGTTAAATAAGAAGAGTATTTTCCCATGAAATGATTATAATAAAGTGTAAAGTATTCAAATAAGCCAGAAGTGTATTTCACATAAAATATATAATTTTAAGCATTAATATCATCTCCAGTGATCAAACCAAAACTTCTAGCATTTGTGTATAGTGACAAAGACAGACAAGACACAAACACACACAATAATGTACATCTAAGTTTTAGATGTTTGAAAATTATCGTTTCACTCAAACATATCCAATTCTCCTAGTACTTTAAGAAATCAACTGTGAAGGGCTGGGTAGTGGTGGCACATGCCTTTAACCCCAGCACTTGGGAGGCAGAGGCAGATGGATCTCAGTGAGTCTGATGCCAGCCTGGTCTACAGAGTGAGTTCCAGGACAGTCAGGAATGTGACACAGAGAAACCCTGTCTTGAAGGCAATCACTTGTGACCCTCCAAACAGAATGGTACTCACCATCTCTTTCAGAGGCATTTGCAGAATGGATACTGTCTGAAAGATCAGGGACATTCAACAAAGTAGCTCGTTCATCTCTTTGAACTACCATCTTTAACTTGCCTTTAGACCTTTCTATCAATGTTTTTGCATCTGTCAATGACATATTTTCTGTCACAGTACCATTTATCTGCAACAGAAAAGAAAGCAGAGGTTGGAAAGTAAACAACAAAGTACAAACCTAAGTCTGATCTGCTACAGGGAGAAACACACTCCCAGATTACTGGAAGACCTAATACCACCTTTATACTTTTCTAAATCACCAAAAGCATTCCTATAAACAAACTAGAAAGCATTTCAACAGTTTCTAGAACAATTATCAAAATTATCCTGGTGAATGATATATATTTGTAGTAATTAATTCTCTCAGGTTAACTCCAAACCTCATAAAGGGCATGGCAAATGCTGATTATTCTCTCTGGCAAAACTGCTTCAAACACAAGCAGAAGTTACACAATAACTCTAAAAATTTGGTTCCCATTTCAGTTCATTATAATATACAATGTGACTATACCTTCAAGACAACATCCCCTTCTTGGATATTACCATCTCTTGCTGCCAAACTATCTTGTGAAATTTCCTTTACGAATATATGGCTGGCCAATCGAAGACCATATTCTGGAAGAATACATTTAAATATCTTTAGTTCAAAATCCTAAAACAACTAAGTGCTGTTTAAATTGTGCGATTAAAATTACTAGCCTTATGAACCACCCTGCCCCTAAGGCCATCATCTTTAAATCACCAAAAGTCTGCAATGTCATGAAAAGGCAACGTAAAACATGGTTCAAACAGAACACTGTGTCCCCATCTTACTGAAAAGGAGAAAGCCCTAAAAGATTGTATTTTTTTTCAGACTAGGTGATGACATATACTAGTGTCTTATAATGTTAAAAGAACAGAATTCTTTAGAGTGAATTGCTTGAGGCTTGAAAAACTTTGAAAGTACAATACTTTTGACGCCTGTTATGAATCAAATACTAGTTACGTTTCCCTTAGCTCTTAAGTGTGTACAAACCAAGAGAAACGCAAGAGCTTTAGTGCATTCTATTAATTAGTGCAATGGTTCACAATTAGTCAAGCAGATGTGACTAGGAGTTAATACACAATGCTCTCTCCATCAACCCACAAAGGACCCCGGAAATGGTGATTTCATCTGTCGGTGGATACGCGGTCAGAGTTAAGGAAATTACAAAAAATGTATTATAAAACAAGAACCTAAACCAGGTGTGGTAGAGCACACACGTGATGCCCACACTCAGTGGCTGAGACAGGACAGGGCTATATGGACCGCACAATTAAGACTCTATCTCAGGAAGACAAACAAAACCAAAGCTCTCTCTACCAGTCTGTGTCAATGAGAAAAGAAGTGGTCTTGGTCAGTCAAAGGAGAAAGGAGAACTCCAAGTGTCACTGCATTCTAAAAGAAACAAAATAAGCTGGACAGCTGTGGCGTACGCCTTTAATCCCAGCACTCGGACTCAGACATCCACACGGATCTCTGTGAGTTTGAGGCCAGGGTGGTCTACAGAGAGAGATCCAGGACAGGCACCAAAACTACCTGAGAAACCCTGTCTCAAAAACACCAAAAGAAAGAAAGAAGGAAAGAAAAGAAACAAAATTAAACAAAAATAACTAAACTAAATAGACAAGATGAAAAACACAAAGTTTCTAATCTGCAATAAATTATGAAGCCTGTCATTCAAGAGTCTAAATGTTCCATCACAGTTACAGTTTAACTTTAGGTAAATATTCAAAGAGTATACACAGAAGTAGGGTTAGTACCAGGGTTAAAAAAAAAAAAAAAGTTAGTGACATTAGGCGATCCAGACAGGAAATGTTAAGCACTTTGATCCAGGCAGGAAATGTTAAGCACTTTGGAAACCGTCATTTCATCAGAGAAAAAAATACAGGACTAAGGAAATATTCTTATTCACAATTAAAAGGTTACAAATGGTTAGACATGGTGCACACCTTTAATCCCAGCACCTAAGAGGCAGAGGCAGGCAGAACTCTTGTGAGTTAAAAGCCAGCCTGGTCTACACAGTGAGTTCCAGGACAGGCAGAACCACAAGGTGAGACCCTTTCTCAAAACAAAACAAACAAAAAAGACTACAAGTGATTATTATACAGATGGAGCCAAAATATTCCTTGTGTATCAATTTATGCCTTTATTCTAGGTACTTCTTTGAGTATACAGTAACTATGTGCAGCACTATAGATTAAGGCAACAGATCAGAAAGTTACACCACAGCAGAGCAAAAGCTGTTACCATGGTAATTGAATAGTATAACAATGTATTCAAACAATGGGACTAAATATGCACCAAGGTCAGAGAAGGCCTCTCCGAGAAAGAAATACCAAAGCTAAAACTTCTTCACCTAAGAAACCCAAAACCTCAACCTCAAGGGTGTGCTGAGTGCAGGAGGCCGGAGTGTTCAAAACGAATACACCAAAGGAGGCAGGGAGAACACAGCAGCAGGTGTGACGGAGTGCTAAGTCTAGGACAACTGACACTGACAGAAACACCAAGAGAACAAGCAAGATGGCACTCCCTGAGAGGCTGCAGAGGTCACCCGAAGGGGTCCAGAGACCAGTCACAACTGACAAAGCCCACTGAAGAGATAGCAGCAACCTGGAAAAGAAATCTGCAGTAGAAAAAGGCATAAGTGGGACAGGAAGAGGGTATGCAGGAAGTTAGGAATGCTCATTACACACAGAAGAGATGTCAAGGGTAAGCATTAGATATCTGTGCCTAGCTGACTGAGAAACTGGATGGACAGGAATCCAGCCCAAGAAATACTTCATCAGAAACACAAAGAAAAAAATTCAGAATAAAATGTGATTCCCTTGAGATGGGGCTGATTCTGAGGAATCCCTACGGACAGCCGGGCACACAGGAGTGCACTTTGATTTGGACTAGAGAAGTAAATGGTAACATTAACAGTGCACTGAGGTGTGAGAATGATGAGAGTACTACAAAAGAAATCACAGTAAGTGGAAGAAAGAGTCTTGGACAGAAAACCAGAGCATTAAAGGATAGGATGATGAAAATGGAAAGGAGAAGTGAGAACCTCAGGAAGATGAGTCTTACAGGAGTCCAAAGAAGACATTATTCTACAAAGCAGACTGGCTGGGAAGTAGTACTGAAAGGTCTGGAAGACTTTGTGAATAGCCTTGGGGCTGGGAAGCAGGCACTAGATCGGAGAGCTGCAGCCCCAAGTGCAGACTCCTGTGCTGACGGGCCCACTGCAGGGGTTGGGGGGATGTCAGGGCCAACAAGTGTGAGGTGTCAGATCAAAGCCAACCTTCCTAAGGCTCTTCTTCAACAACTCTGAAATCAAAATCATCAGCCACACATAGCTAAAAGCAGGAGGGAACAAAGAGCCATTTCAAAAGCTAATAATTGAATACAAAGTAGGTGGACTTCCATTTATAAAATGGCCCATCTCTCCCCTCTAAGTAGGTCCTTAGATTTCTTTCCATGGTCATACTACTATTGATCTAAACATGGCATTTCAATTCACTGATAGTGTGACATTTCTTGCTAACATAGTTTGATTTTGGCTGTTCCTGTCACAATAAAACCAAAATTCAACCCCAGTATGTACTTTATTTCAACTACAGTTTGCTCAAACAAAATTTGAGAAAATGCCCCAGTGTCTGTCTTAACAGGATTTGACTCCTAACAAGAGACCATGACTATAAAGGAAAATGGAATAAAACAAAGATAGGAAAATATGGTCATTGTATTTCGCACTAAAACTGCTTTAAAACTCTCACTTGAAAACAATTAAGAGTCAGTGGAGAATACCTTCATTTTTCCGAGACTTCACCAACGTCACTTTGGTGGGTTTGGCAGGCTGACTCGAGGCCACCGATCGCCTGTCGGAGCGAGGGGACAGGCTCCTCTCTCTACTTGCACTTCTATCCCTTGCCCAATTCTTGTCAGTCCTTCTGTTAGCTAAAGCACCACGGCTACTTCTTGGGTCATGTACTTCCTCATCATAACTATCATCCTCATTATCAGATACTGGTTCAGGATCTGGACGACTTACAGGGATCTGAACTTTCTTCTTCCTTCGAATGGTCTACAAATAAAAAGAGATTATAAATGGAGTGATACTCATGTACTCTCCATTCATGAAAGAAAGAAACATAAACTTCTCCTGACCTACATTAACTAATTTAAATACAAAGGAGATAATATAATAGTCACACCAATCCAATTCCACAACGGATGCTTTCCATTCTCTTAATAAACAGATATGGCTAAGCAACAGATTAGGAATAATAAATTTACTAAATCCTTCCAGAATTTGTAACAATCTTCCAGGTGGTAAGAATCATAAGTTTACAGGGAATTAATAACTGTTGATTGTGGAATGAAATACTGGAACTATATTCTAAGCATATCATATACCTTATGGTCACTTTGTAACCAAAACAACAACAAACTCACAAGCCTAACCTCATTCCTTAATCAAAAAAATTTTTTTTATTTTTGTATTTTTTTAAGTAAATTTATTTTACAACATCATTCAGTTCAACATAATAGCCACAGATTCCCCTGTTCTCCCACTCTCGTCCCCCCTCCCCCTCCCCCCATCCTTAATCAAAATTTGATAGTGCATCATTATCAACGTCTACAGTTGCCCTGACAGACTGCTAAAGGATACATTGATTCATCACAAACTAATATACAACTTACTGTGCAGGAGCTGGTGAGCTCAGCACACTTTCCCAACACAGACTGCCTCCTGTCTCTGTGCTGTCCAATTTATAACTTCTGGAGTAAGTGCAAGCTTGTTCTTGCATTCTCTCTGTGTTCCCTGTCCACTCATTTCTTTGTTTCAAAGTTCGAGATCTATGTGCAGTTTCTGAATGTGCAATTCTGTAATCCTACTTGGCTCCCTCACATTGACACACTGGTGTCCTCGGGGACCTTCAAGAGCTTCTTGGGAACCCGTGTCTTCTGACACCTTTAGCTACTCCATCCTCTTCGGTTTTCTCAATCACCAGCCCTCTCACAGCTTCACTTGCAGTTACATTTAAATGATTTTCTACTGGTTTCTTCCCCTCATCTGCCATGATAAACACCAGATGTGTTGTGACATAATAAAAATACTTTGTACTGATGAGGCCATGTATGCACTCCTTCTACTAGCAGAATTCTTGCTATTACTCAGCCAGCCTTTCATCGGCATCTTGTTCCCTCTCAATGAAATTGCCTAACACAGGTTTCTTTTAAATCACTCACCAAGGCCTCAGTCCCTTGGCTGGCTTTAGGGAGTCAGTGTCCCTTCATTGCCCTCTTCTGAAAGCCCTTCAATGTGTCTCATTATTGATGCTTCTCTCTTTTGCTCTCAGAATTGTCTGTGAATAAAGCCTTATCATTTGGGCTTGCTCTCATCGACATAAACTTCCAAGAGGTTTCCTCATCAGTTACCACCCTATGTGACTTGCAGCTTTCATCTCTCCCAATTTGCCTCAAATCTGCCTAATAATTGTCTAATAATCTTGTCTTGCTATTCCCTTCCAAATTACATTATATTTCTTCCGTGGGCAAATTTCTTCTAAGGCTGAGTCAACACTTAGCATTGTTGCTTCTTACTCCCCAGACTAACCAGAGTGGGTCTGTTTGAAGTTAAAGAACAAGCAGCATGAGAAGCCAGCATGTGGGAAAGACAAGCATGTGCTGTTAAGAAAGGACAGCTGTCCCCCCAACCCCAGCAAACACTCGCTGGTTCCACCTCTACTTCAATCCAGTGAGCAGCATTAGAAATCATACCCTGTACTGCATAAACTAGGCATACTGTGCATCCTGCAATCTCAGACTATGGCTTTAAGACAGTAACTTGAAATGTACCCTGAACAATTCTTCATAGACAATCTTGGCTTTTTCTCTCTCAACAAGTCACAATTAACGAGGTGGTAGATGATGTGGGTTCAGAGGAGGAAAGTAAAGCTTTCCCAGCAAAGAAAGCTCATATCAGGAAGGAGGGCCACACACACACACACTTTCACAATATTTGCCAAGATCCAGGCTAACATAAGTACATAAAGGAGAAAGCAGCATTAAGCCACAGAAGACTACACTGCCTCTCCCTTTATAAGTGAAAAGAAAATTTCTATCTGAACTTAGATTAAATACATAGTAGAGAAGAGTAAGGAGCACTTGGGAACTACCTTTTCATTACTTCAACGACAGGGAGGAGCTGGGTGTGCAACACCTTTAATCCCAGCACTCTGGAGGCGGAGGCAGAGGCAGAAGGGTCTCTGAATTGGAGACCAGCCCAGTCTCCATAGAGTTCTAGGACAGCCGGAACTACACAAAGAGACGTTGTTTGAAAAAGAAGTGGGAGGGGGTGGGGAAGGGGACTCAAATACCAAACAAGTATCAAGAACAGGTGATAGTTCTACCAAACTGAACATAAAAGATACTCACGATTTTTGCATTTTTCCCACTTTTCCTTAGCTGCTGAACAGCAAAAGCATGTTCAACATTGTCCATTGAAACTCCATTAACCATCGCAACTCGGTCATTTTCCCTAAAGGGGAGGGGGGAAAACACCAGAAAGATATGTTGAAGAAAACCACATAAGACCTTACAAAAGTCTTCTTTGAATGATAGGTTAATTAGTCTGCTTGTCTTTAGAGCAATGATAAAACAGCATCAAATCTTACTATCAGGTCCTTCATAAGAACATTTAGCAAGTAACTAACCACAGGACATCAGTTTCGTTTTCTTTTTTGATGTATCAGCACAGTGTTTCCCCAAAGGCCTGAACAAAGCTGGCACTACAACAAATAAAAGGACCACTGGTAGATGAATTAGAGCATTACATGAAACTAAGTCATCCAGCTAAAAGAGACACCATCATTAAATATTAAGTCTTTCTCTTTTTAAATGCCTTTGAATCCTTCTGATTATAGTCTCAATTTTTCCTTTCTGTCCTTGTTATTATCTGCATTGCACTAATCTCCTTAGCATACAGAAAGGGAAGACTTCATGTGAGAGGCCCTCAAAAACTAGTGCCTGCCTAAACTGGTTACCAGTTCTCTTCACTCTCTTTACTGTTACAGTTACTGTCTATTTAAAGTAAGTAATATTTAGCTGTCCACTTACACCACCGATAACGATTTCTTAAGTGTAAGTGTGTGTTCACTTGTAGGAAAAATGTTAAGTAAATACACCACAAGTTGGGTGTAAATAACCCTGAGTCACTAACAAAACAGATCCATGACTGGGGACAGGAACAATGTAGAGGGGAAGGAGGAAGGGAGAGAAGGAGGGATGGAGGAGAGATCTGAACTAATGAATTAAAGAACAAAGACCCACACACTTACTGTAGTTGTCCTTCAGCTGGCCCTCCCTTTAGCACATCTGAAATCACTATGGAGGTTTCCCCACTCTGAAAATGAGGATTATCTCTTCCACCAGATATTGCAATTCCAAATCCAAACCCAGGAGCCTAAAATAGTAATTACAGTAAAACAATTCTATTAATGACAACAAAATTGCTCATTATAGCATATATAATGTAGCAACTATAAACTACAATTCTATTGCATCTATGATTTGTACTTACTTGCATGGTTATACATTACAATCATCAGTCCATTCTACAAGAATGCATGTTCTAATACATTATACACCAGATAGAACATATTAAAATGTCAACTGCATACATATTCCATAAGTGCTAAATTGATTTTAAAATTCTGAAAAGTAAGATCCTGAATTATTTTTGATTATCAGGTAGGGTCCTGAAGGGACAAGCAGTGCTCAGTGTGATCATCAGGAACACTGACACCTGGTTCAGAAATGACAGACTTAATTCATACATACACTATCTGTCATTTCACACAGTCGCCTTAAAATTAAGTATTAGGTACTTCAACTTCCCTCAATTAGTCTAAAAATCCCAGAAGGAAATCTCTACATGAATAACATGCTAATGTCCCACATAACACTGTATGTAATAGGAAATGCACACCAGTTTTTATCAGTCATTTTTTCTTTGTATTTTAACTAAATAAATTATAGTAAAATACAAACTTCTGAAAGAACTAAAATTTCTATGACAGTGACTCAATGGCTCAATACAGAAAACCAAATGCGAATATTTCTAAGTGTCAGGACTGCACCTCAGCCTTGCTGGATCATACAGCATGTGCACTCTGCACTGTGGATACCACTGTGCTAGGCAAGGACAACACCCGAACAAGGGTTTACTGTACATTAAACTGTCTGCTCTTACAGACACACATTTCAATCACCGAAAACAAGTACTTGACCGTCATTTGTCAGCATTTACGTATCAAATGCACGTGTCTTTGGATTGTACTGTGTTAGAATGTTTGACTTTAAAACTTGCTGTTTGAGTCAAGTATAGTTGTACATACATGTGAGCCCAGCAATTGGGAGGTGGAGGCAGGTGGATCAAAAGTTCAAGGTCATCTTGGTAAGTTCAAAGCCAGCCTGAGAAATAGAGACCTTGTCTTTAAAGAACAAAAACAAGAAATTACTGAGTTATTACTTGAATTTCATTAAAAAGCTGTCCAGTGAGTTTGGGTTTGTTTAGAATTAGGACAGAATACCCAAATGGACAGAAATTAAGGAAGACACCTAGTATTGACATCTGCTACATAATGCACATACACACAAATAGAAAATTATTTAAATAATAAAAAAACACCATAGTTATTAATAAAGTACACAATTGCAATGGGTTTCCCAATATACAAATTTTGCCTCCATTGCATAAATGCCTTTATGGTTATATTTACGTGGGGACAGGACTGTCTTTATAATAGTTGTCCTTATCAAGTTCCATACTGAAAGTATATGTACACTGTAAAGGGCATGCAAACTATTATGTCCTGTGAAGTGAGGGCTGTGACAATCACTAAGTCATGTGCAAATATATTATATCTTGACAGAACAAACTAATTTCTATGTATCATTAGTTTCTTAATTGTTAAATACTCAAACTAAATACTAAATATTCAAATACTAAAAGTATATAGATATAGCACATCTTATTGATCATGCATTAGCAAATGGGTATTTGTGTTTTTACTTCTGGCCATTATAAATAAGACTGCTATGAATGAATACTCACGTTACTTATCGAGTGGATATCTGTTTTCATTTCTTTTAGGTCTAATTCTAAAAGTGCAATTGTCGGGTCACACAGTAGCTATATGGCTAACTTCTGAGGAATTCCTAAATTGTTTTCTATGATGGCAGCATTATTTTAAATTAATATCAGCAATGTATAAAAGTGCCAATTTATCTCCATCTTTGTCAACCTTTCTACTGTCTATTCTTATAGCCGCGCTAACAGTTATGAAGGGAGAGCTCACTGGGCTTTGGTGATGTATCTCCTTGATGACTAATGATGCTGAGCATATCTTCATGTGCTTACTGTACATTTACATATCTCTGAAAAAATGTCTAGTCAGATCTTTTGCTCATTTCCCATCTGAGTTATGTCTTTGTATTACTGAGTTTTAAGAGTGCAGGAAACAGACTTCAAGCAAAGTTCTTATTAATATATAATTTGTTCTCTCATTCTCTGGCATCATCTCACTTTTTTGATGGTGTCCTTTCAAACACCAACATTTCCAATTTTGATTAGGCCCAATTTACCTGTTTTCTCTTTGTTTTGGGCTTCTGACATCACAGACAATAAAGCATTTCCTAACCTAAGGTCAACATCTAGTCTTGTATTTTCTTCTTGAGGTTCTATGACTCTAGTGACACTTGGGCCTATGATTCATTTTACGCTAATTTTGCACATGGAGGTCAGGAAACAGTCCAAGTTCATCACTTTATTCGTGGATGAACAGCTCTCCTGGCACCATCTATTAAAGATCCACATCCCCTGCACTGTACTGGTACTCTCATCCCAAGTTTCCCTCTTACTCTCTTATTCAGTCGTTTCTTTAAAGACTTAGCAGCCCGTCAATAGATTCCCTCCTAATTTCCTTGTTTATGTAATTTCTAAAACGTTACCATATTTTAATATGAAAATAGAAATGCCTAACTCATTCTGAGCATTCACATTATTTCTCAAAGGATTATTAAAATACATGCAATTTCTAAGGAAGAACAGTTGGAAATAAAGTGGGGTGTTATTATGGAAGAAGTACATCACAGACTCCAACCCCTTAAGCGTTAGTTAAGGTAGCACCTTAAACTATGAATGACACTTGCTAAACGTATGATGATGGTCTTTATGTGACTACGAGACTTTAAATGTGTTTGGTCTTGCCCGAAATATGCTCAAATAGTAAAATTTGCGCCCGTTTTATAACAGCACAAGGAAAAATACAGTTTTAAAATACTGATTACATGTTAAAATGGTATTTTGAGACTACTGAGTTAGGATGTTATGAAAACTAAAATCTTTTAATTTCCATATGTGGACTATACTATAAGGCTATACTTATTGGACAGTGCTGCTGATCTCTTAGGAGAGGCTTTGTGGACCATTATTGATCTCATATGTCTACTACATCTTTTTGTTTGTAACTAAGGAGATTTCAAACCCCGAAGAGTATAATGCACCATGATGGGGCAGACTACTGCCTGAGGTATGTATTTAGCTGTCACCAAGGACCACTGAGTACAGAGACCAGCTACTTCATTCCTGGACATATATCTAGGGAACGTCACTTCATACGTTACCATAGAGATAACTGTAACCTCTTGTCTAATGCTGCTTCTTTTTTCACTACAGCAAAGAATTAGAATCAACCTAGTTGTTCATCAACAGTATGAATGAAAATGTGGTGTATTTTTCTATAAAAAGGTTCTCTTCCACTCTAAAGAAAAATGAAGTTAATAGAAATTGGAGTAAAATCAACTTAGGATGTACAATATTAAGTGAGGTCACAATCTCAAAGGAAACCAAAAGTCTCATGCCCTCTCTTCTGCAGAATCTAGCCAACAATCAATAATGATAAGTCAAAATTGTAACATGTGAGTACACGTATAATCAAGTAAGGAAGGAATGGTTTTCTTAAAAGTAGCTGGTGTTTGTTTGAAAGAATGTTGATGAGGTTTTTTTTTTTAGAAAGATTTATTTTTTATTTGTGTATGTACATCCATCTAAGTGTGAGTGTGGGTTCCTGTGGAGTCCAGAAGAGGGTGTCAGATCCATTGGAGCTGGAGTTACTGGCAGTTCTGAGCCAATAAATGAGAATGAACTTGGGTCTCCAGGAAGAGCAGGGAGAGAGAGCTCTTAACCCCTGAGCCCCTCTTAAAGGTTCCAAAAAGACAGCTTTTCCAAAGCAAGTTGCAAAACTTCTGCCAAAGATGAACTGAGTGGACTTCTCTAAGGCTGCAGAACAGGGTTTTCAGATACCCACATCCTCCGGTGTTCTAAGTTGCTCCAGAATAAAATGTAGAGTGTCTAGAGCAGGGCTGCAAAGTTTTCTCTAACAATCCTGACAGTAACTGATATGTGGGGTTTGCTTGGCAGGCTACAAATCTTTGTTAAAGCTATACGTTACTCTGTAGCAGTGTTACAGAAGCAGTCACAGTAGGCAAGTGAATGTGGCTATGTTCCAGTAAACTGTATTTACAAAGCAGACAACTGGAAGGGCTGAAGAAACAGTTCACTTAGGAAAGTGCTTGCTGATGAATAAGCCTGCAGTCCTGAGTTTGACAGCCCACATAAAAAAGCTAGGTGAGCTGGCATATGGGGAATGACAAGCTGCCACTCACTGGCAAGCCAAATTTAGTTGTAATGAACAAGCCCTAAGCCAACGGGAAACCTTGTCTCAGAAAGACAAAGTGAATGTCTCCTGAGGAATGGCACTGAGGATGGTGCCTGACCTCCACAAGGGCACACACATTCATGTGTGCACACATACACACACAAAACCAAGCAATAAACTACTACCTGGACAAACATGGTCTTTGGACCACAGTTCGCTGACACTGACCTATAGCATGTAGCTTTCCAGGTTTACTGCAAAGACAAAGAGGAGATAGGTTTTCCCTTCTGACCAAATGTTCCTTTGGCTTAAGGTATGCCCTGAACACTATTTTTCTGGAGAAATCTTCAAACTTATTTCCACAACGGCTATATGAATTTGCACCCCCAGCAAGAGTGAATTACAGAGTTCCTTTCTTTCACATCTCACTCTTGTTTTCAGATTTATTGATAGATATGCCATTCTTGATCTAGCATGCATGTCTCAAAGGCTTGAATTGTGTTCCCTGATGGCTAGGATATGAACACCTTTAAAATCATCATTGGCCATTTGTGTTTCTTTTTTTTTTTTAAACCATCTTGATCAGTCATGTGCCCATTGTTGATTGCAGGTTTCATTTTCTTCATAGTTAATTTCTGCAGTTACTAGTAAATCTTGCAACATCTGCAGCTAGCTGCTACGTTGTGGTGGCTGTCTGCTTCTGTGCGTGCACAGGAGCCTTCAGCTGTCATGCAATGGCAAAGTATGGCATGCATGCATGTCACAACACTTGGGGTAGTCCTGTGTCGTCGGTGTTCTGTTTCAACGGTCTTGCTTACTCCAGCATCTTGAAGGGTATCACCAGGGTTTTCTTCTGCAACGTTTAGTGTTTTGGGTTTTAATTTTTGATCCACTTTGAATTGATTTTTTTTTTTTTTGGTTTTTTTTTTTTTTTTCCGAGACAGGGTTTCTCTGTGTAGCTTTGCGCCTTTCCTGGCGCTCACTTGGTAGCCCAGGCTGGCCTCAAACTCACAGAGATCCGCCTGCCTCTGCCTCCCGAGTGCTGGGATTAAAGGCGTGCGCCACCACCGCCC
Source organism: Peromyscus leucopus (assembly GCF_004664715.2). Classification (NCBI taxonomy): domain Eukaryota; kingdom Metazoa; phylum Chordata; class Mammalia; order Rodentia; family Cricetidae; genus Peromyscus; species Peromyscus leucopus. The sequence goes on along the minus strand of NC_051063.1, from coordinate 147,976,296 downwards.
GGCTTGAATTGATTTTTGTACAGAAAGAAAGACACAAATCTAATTTCATTCTTCTGTGGGTAGAATTCCAGTTTTACCAACACCATCTGTTGAATAAGTTGTCTTTTTTTTTCCTTTTTTTTTTAATTTTACAATATAATTTAGTTCTACATATCAGCCATGGGTTCCCCTGTTCTCCCCCCTCCCCTCCCACCCCCTCCCATAAGTTGTCTTTTTAGTCAATGCATGTGTTCGCTTCCTCTGTCAAACACGCTTTCTCTATTTTACTTCTCTTTATCCACTGACCTTTCTTTCGGTCTGTTTTTATGACAATATCAGGCTCTGTCACTGCAGCTGTACACTATCATCTGTAATACCCTCAGCATTGTTGTTACTTTGGGGATTGCTTTGGTTATCTATGGTATCTGTGGTTACATATGTATGGTTTTTCTATGCCTGTGACATGGGAATTTTGACAGTAAATTATTCTGTAAATTAGTTTAAGTACTATAAACATTTTCATAATATTAATTCTGCCCATCCAAGAACACATAATATTTCTCCACCAACCAGAATCTTCTGTGATTTCCTTTTTCAATATTATCAAACTTTCCTTGTAGACATCTTTCATTCCCTTGGTTATTTTCCTAAATACTTCAGTGGGGGTTGCTGGTACTTGAATGGACTCGTTTTCCTAACTTCTTCCTCAGAGAGAGGACTGTTACTATAAAGGAAGGTTGCTGGTTTTTCTAATATTGATTTTATATCCTGCAACTTTACGGTGTTTAGGTCCAAAAGTTTCTAGTAGACTAAATAGGGTATTTTCTGTAAATAATTAAGTGAAATCACATAATCTAAGGGGGAAAAACCCTGTGTTCTCTCTAATATGCAGAATCTACCCAATAATATATGTATATAAGTAAACAAATGCATATGTGGGTATAGTATATAGCATGAAAAAAGAGAACAAGAAAGGCAAAATGTAAGGTGATGAGGAAGGACTAAATGTGGGTAATGGGCATGAGCCTTCTTTCATAAAAGAAGGATATAAAGCTAATTGTTTTTCTAGTTCTAACTTTGTCATGAATTTTTTGGTGTGGGTGGTTTTTTTAAGTACATAGAATGTATTTGATACTAAAAGTAAAATTTATCATGAAGCTCCAATAGCTTCCACTCCAAATGTCTACTGTAACTCTAACAGAATATTAGCAGAGTCAGCCAATCACCCATCGGAAACTAGAGGTATAATTTACTATTACCACATTACATTTCTCCTATTAGTGCTTTAGTTATTAAACAAAGAAAATGAAACAAAGATACACATATTAAGTTAAAGTATGGCTCTGGGACTGGGGAGAGAGTTCATTTGGCAAAGTACCTGCTGCATAACCCTGTAGATCTTTGTTTGGGTCTCCAGGACCCCTATAAAAGATGGGTGTGGTGGCTGTGCATCTCTAACTCTAGTGCTGGGAAGCAGTGAAGACAGGCAGATTCCTGGAGGGTTTTGGCCAGCCAGTCTAGTAACCTGTGATCTCCAGTGCAGTGAGAGACCCTATCTCAAAAACCAAGGTGAGAACATCAGAAGAAGATACCCAATATTATCAACCTCAGGTACGAGCACTTGTACACACACGTACGTACACACACACACACACACACACACACACACACACACACCAACAATCACCACCTCATTTTTTTTTGATATATATTTTTTATTTTACAATATCATTCAGTTCTACATATCAGCCATGGGTTCCCCTATTCTCCCCCCTCCCACGCCCTCCCCTTACCCCCAGCCCACCCTCCATTCCCACCTCCTCCAGGACAAGTCCTCCCCCGAGGACTGTGATCAACTTGGTAGACTCAGTCCAGGGAGGTCCAGTCCCTTCCTCCCAGACTAAGCCAAGTGTCCCTGCATAAGTTCCAGGTTTCAGACAGCCAACTCATGGAATGAGCACAGGACTTGGTCCCACTGCCTAGATGCCTCCCAAACTGATCAAGCCAATCAACTGTCTCACCTATTCAGAGGCCTGATCCAGCTGGGAGCCCTCAGCCTTTGGTTCATAGTTCATGTGTTTCCATTCATTTGGCTATTTTTTTTTCAATAATTGAGTAAAACTGGAATTTATTATATGCCACAGTCGTCCTAGGGACCTCCATGCTATATATATAGCCTCTATGGTTCTATGGGTTGTGGTCTGATTGTTCATTTTATATCTAGAATCCACCAATGAGTGAGTACATACCATAACTGTCTTTCTGGGTTTGGGTTACCTCACTCAGGATGATTTTTTCTAGTTCCATCCATTTGCCTGCAAATTTCATGCTTTCATTGTTTTTCTCTGCTGAGTAGTACTCCATTGTGTATATGTACCACATTTTTTCCATCCATTCTTCCGTTGATGGGCATCTAGGTTGTTTCCAGGTTCTGGCTATTACAAATAGTGCTGCTATGAACATAGCTGAGCATGTATCTTTATGGTATGAATCAGCATTCTTTGGGTATATGCCCAAGAGTGGGATGGCTGGGTCTTGAGGTAGTTCGATTCCTAATTTTCTGAGAAACCGCCATACTGATTTCCACAGTGGTTGTACAAGTTTACATTCCCACCAACAGTGGAGGAGTGTTCCCTTTGCTCCACATCCTCTCCAACATTGGTTGTCATTGGTGTTTTTGATCTTAGCCATTCTAACAGGTGTAAGGTGGTATCTCAGAGTCATTTTAATTTGCATTTCTCTGATGATTAAGGATGTTGAGCATTTCTTTAAATGTCTTTCAGCCATTTGTAATTCTTGTTTTGTGAATTCTCTGTTTAGCTCTTTAGCCCATTTTTTAATTGGACTGTTCAGTGCTTTGATGTCTAGTTTCTTGAGTTCTTTATATATTGTGGAGATCAATCCTCTGTCAGATGTGGGGTTGGTGAAGATCTTTTCCCAATCTGTTGGCTGTCTTTTTGTCTTATTGACTGTGTCTTTTGCCCTGCAAAAGCTTCTCAGTTTTGAGAGGTCCCATTTATTAATGGTTGTGCTCAGGGTCTGTGCTGTCGGTGTTTTATTTAGGAAATGGTCTCCGGTGCCAATGCGTTCAAGAGTGCTTCCTACACACATGTACGTACACACACACACACACACACACACACACACACACACCAACAACCACCATCTCATTTTTAAAAATATTTCTTCTCTGTGCTATTTTCTTTGATACTGTTAGGAATTCAGGTATTAGGAAGTACTACGAATCTGTGTCTCATTAGCTCAAGGAAATGGAGCACAATTCTGAATGTTGAGGAAACCATGTGGTTTTGTGTCTGTGTTACAAGTGTTCTCTCATCAATCAGATAGGCAGTTCTAGGGCAAACCTGGCAGTGTGATGACCAGTGGAGGCTGCATTCAGTGTCTGCCGTGAGCTTTAGGAGATGCCAGTTCCCCTGGAGGGTTCATCAGAGGTAAACAGATAAGAGGGGTATGTCAAATTCACAGCTCTTTGGTTTCCAAAAGGTGTTAAGTGTTGTGCTGGGAACAGAGCATCGAATTGCCTCTGCCTCACCAAAAAGACCAAAGAGACTGTACTTCTTCTTCACCTCCTTCCCTGCAGGAATAACTTTTCTCCCCCCTCCCCACCTCTTTTTAATTTAGTATTTTTTTAATTTTATAAAATTTATCAGTTAAAAAAAGTTGAAAATATAAAACATCATACACTAAAATGAACCAGACCCAAAGTCTATCCAACACAATGAAAATACTCCAGCTTTTCACAACACCTTTTTTTATATTCATTTATTTATTATGTATACAGTTACGTATGCATGTACGCCTGCATGCCAGAAGAAGGCATCAGATTTCATCATAGATAGTTGTAAGCCACTAACGCCAGAAAATGAACTCAGAACCTCTGAGCCATCTCTCCAGCCCTTCACAGTACTCCTTAAATTAAAAGTTTGAAGCAGGAAGGTTTAAAGTTCTCACAGCAACAAATGCAATTGATTACTATCCAGGATGCAATAGGAATAAATCCTGCCAGGCTGCTGGAAATGTTTTTCTAGAGCATGGCTCAAAGCTCTGAATTGTTCCAACTGTTCCAACTTGTTGGAAGTTATTAATATCTGCTAACTTGGATCACACAATTCATTGTTTAAAACAAATACTAGTAACTGTTGTTGCAGTAACACTGAAATTGGGCATTTAAGACAATATGAAAACACCAAGAGCCAATGAACAAGGACAGGTGATGCTCTGTGTTTTTTTGAGACATGGTTTTTCTGTGTAACAGAACCCTGGCTATTCTGGAATTCACTTCATAGACCAGGTTGGCCTTGAACTCAGAGATCACTTGCCTCTGCTTCCTCCTCACCTGATATAGAGTTGATATGTGACAAATAAATGAACATTTTTTTAAAAAAATTAGAGGATGAGTCTGATAATTCTTTTCAAGAATATTTGGAAAATTAAAATTAGTAAAATTTACATATCCTCTGAGTTAAAATGTACAAGGGTCATAGATGGCAGTTAGCCTGACAGTATCTGACTTGCAGACCCACAGTTTGATTTTAATTATATGTGATGAAATTAACAGATATTTCAATGAATAGCTAGCTATCTTAACCTCTTATTATGTACAGTTAAAATTTTTTTCAAGCTTCCTATGTCTTATAAAATTTAGCTTCATACAAAATCAGTAATTGATTTTGTACAACTAACCACTTTGTGTATACTTTCCCTTATTTAGACACTTTTATTTTAATTGAAATATTTAAGTGTTTTAGAGATTCTCATACAGGAGTACTGCCTTTATATTATTTCTACTCTTCTTTCTTCCCCCTGTAACTCCTCCTGTGGCCCTCCCATCCCTCTCAAATTCATGATCTCTTCTTTAATTATTTACACACACACACACACACACACACACACGTGCGTATATATGTAAGTAGAGTCAAATAATTTTAACAATGATCTTGCAAAATCAAGTACTTGTAATGGTGAAATTGGTATCAGTAGAAGCATACTTTGCCTAATTGCTCATTTCTTTATACTTAATGTGAAAGGAGAGGTGGTGTAGTTGGTCAGCAAAGTCCCTGACATGCATGAGATCCTGAGTTTGATCCCATAAAAATTAAAAAGCTATAGCAATCAAGGCTGAGGTCAATAAAAAAGAGCAGGGAATGAAAAATATGGATGCACACGTACATAGTCAATTCATTTTTGCTAAATGTAGAAAGGCAACTAAATGTAGAAAATGTAATCTTTTCAACAAAATGGTTGCTTAAAATAGTAAGACATCCATATGAATAAAATACTCTCTTATTTCTTTTATCATATACAAAATTTAACCCACTTACAACTTCTAGAAAACACATAGAAAACCTTTTACTTCAAGGTTTGCAAAGATTTTTGAGATTCAAAACCAAAAAACATGATTGATGAAAATAAAAATGCTGGCAGAAAACAACCCCAGGTGGGGTGAGGGTGGGGGGACTATGTAAAACAATACTTGATGAATCTGTATCCAGAACACACACACACACACACACACACACACACAACTCTCTGTGCAAAAGACCAGAGTTAAATGAAATGGCAATCCATATAATGAAGAAAACATTCTCAAGTCATATTTGATAGGGGTAAAATGACCTAATTAAAACATGGAAGATGAATTTTAACAGGTAACAATTTTTTATTCATTCATTCATTCATTTGTTTGTTTGTTTTTGGTTTTTTGAGACAGGGTTTCTTTGTGTAGCTTTAGAGCCTGTCCTGGATCTCACTCTGGAGACCAGGCTGGCCTCAAATTCACAGAGATCCACCTGGTTCTGTGGATCTCTGTGAGTTTGAGTGCTGGGACTATCAGCAGGTGGTAATTTTTTTCTTATGCATATGTGACAGCTTTAAAAAAAACAAACCTGAACACATTTGTGCCAGTTATCTGTCAACTTGACCAAAGTTCCTCTGGGAAGAGGAACCATAGCTGAAAAAAATGCCTCCATCAGACTGGCCTGTAGGCAAGTCTGTGGGACATTCTCTTGATTACTGATCACTTGTGGGAGGGCCCAGCCCTGAGGAGGTCTGACCTGGATTGTATAAAAAAGCAAGGTGAGCTGGGTGGTGGTGCCACACCTTTAATCCCAGCACCTGGGAGGCAGAGGCAGGTGAATCTCTGTGAGTTCAGGGCTAGCTTGGTCTACAAAGCAAGTTCCGGAACAGCCAGGACTGTTTGTTACACAGAGAAACCCTGTCTCAAAAAAAACAAAGCTAGTTGAACAAGCAAAGAGGAGCAAGCCAGCAAGCAGCACTTCTCCGTGGTCTCTGCTTCAGTCCCTGGATCTAGGTTCCTCCCTCCAATTCTGGCCCTGACTTCCCTCAGTGATGAACTGTGATCAGGACATGTGTGCCAAATAAACTCTTTCCTGCACAAATTGGTTTTGGTCATGGTGTTTATCACAGAAATAGAAAGCAAAGTACAATGACACTTAATCAAAGAAAAAAAATGTGGACAAGCATATCAAAGCACGTTCAATAGGTCGGGCAGTGTGGCTAGTGGTCACAGTTTCCTGCTATACAGGCACTGGGCTCAACCCCTGGGATCACTGGGGGACTAAAGAGGGCAATGGAGAATGAAGGATTAGTTATCCATCACTGTGGGTTAATAGAAGGAGGAGTGGATTTATTCTGGTTCATGGTAGAAGAATACAGTTCAGCATGGTAGGGATGGTAGAATACAGATGGCATGGTGGTAGGAGTGTGAGGCAGCTGGTCAGTCTGTTCAGTCTGAAAGTGGAGAGACCCTGTACTCCACAAGTCCCAGGACCCCAAGAATGGTACTACCCATACTCAGCGTGGGTCTTCCCTCCTCAGAGAAACCTGTTTGGAAACATCTCCACAGACATGCCTCGGTTTGTCTCCTAATGATTCCAAACCCACTCAACTTGGTAATGAAGACTGGTCATTACAAGGTGCTCGGCATTAACCAGAGAAATACAAACTAAAAGAGCTACAGTGAGAGACTACTAGACATCTATTCAAATGGCTAAACTCAATGGTTAAAACTGACAATATCAAGAGCTGATGAGATAACTGAGTGACACTCATCCATTGCTGATGAGAAGGCATATCCAGGCTGGTAATTTCCTATAAAATTAAACAGCTAGCATAAAACCCACTGCCATTCCATTTCTAACTATTTACAAAGTTTATTTATGAAGTTATGGTCAAACAAAAGTCTGTATCCTAAAGCAGATTTATTCATAATCAACAAACAACCTAAATGTACCATCAACTGTAGGATGAGTAAACTATTATACATTCATACAATGGGATGGAATTTAGTAATAAGCAGGAACTAGATACCAACACAACAAGATTATGGAAAAGTTTCAAATGCATTAATCTAAGCATATGAAGTCAGTCTCAAAAGGCTACTTATTACATAAATCTATTTATATGACATCCCAGAAAAGGTCAAAGTTTAAGGCGACAGATTATTGGTTCAAGGCCAAACGTGAAGAGACAGAGTTGATTACAAAGGGCCTAAAGGAAAGTTTTAAGGTAACAGAGTCACTCTGCATTTTTACTGTGATATTATGTGACTGTCAAAACTCAGAAATGTATACTACATGAGCATATATTTACCCTTATGTAAATTACATCAACAAAAATGATAAAGGTATTAAGAAAAATAAATGTAATACTTAAAATACTACTAAGCTATTGTATCCCAGCCAAATGAAAGACATGAAGTATAAAATTATTTTATGTATCATACATCTGATTTAAACATGCTACCTATTAAGCACAATTCAAACAGGAAGCTACATTTCAGCTTTACGAATTAAAAGTTAAGATACATATTATTAAAATGATTTCTTCATTTAGTGAGATAGAAAAAAGTCAACCATATCTGCCCAAAACTAAATAATTAACTGACTCTTTATCACCATGTGCAGATTCAAACACTCATGAGTTAGATAATCAGCAGTAGTGTCCAAGAACATGATTTCCCCACCCCCACTTGTTAACTTCTCAGGAATAATCAGTGTAAGGTATATGACATTATTTAAACATTTATTTTCTAAGCAGGAAAACCATCAGTAGAGTGAGCTTTACTCAAAGAAAAAAATGGGTGAATTTTGGGAGACGTCTGAACAGATAAAGCATGCACTGGTGCCATTAGCCCTATCTTATTTTATTTTATTTCATTTTTATTTTTTGAGACAAGGTTTCTCTATGTAGCCCTAGCCATCCTGGAACTTGATATGCAGAACAGGCTGGCCTTGAACTCAGAGATCCACCTACCTCTGCCTCCCATGTACTGAGATTAAAGGTGTATGACACCATGCCCAGCTAATTTTTAAGTTTGTTTTGTTTGGTGTGTGTGTGCGCGCGCGCGCATTTACAGAAGCCAGAGGAGGGTATTGGATCCTTTGGAGAAGGAGTTAGAGACAGTTGTGAGCAATCCAACATGGGTACCAGGAACTAAACTTGAATTCTTTTGAAAAGAAGGCACTATTTCCTTTGGAGCCATGTCTCCAACTCCTAGCCTCATTTTAAACATGTAAACACCAAGGTTTTACAAGACAGATTGGGTCACTTCTTCAAAGTAGAATTAAAACCCAGACCAGCCTGGTTTCGAAGCTCTTATTTCCACTGTGTTTACCAATAATCTTTTCCTGATCATCTGCAATTGTTTAGGTTGTACATGCTTCAAATGAACACTTATCTTACATGACCTCTTCCCCCACCCCCCCACCCCACCCCCCCCACACACACCTTCTAAGTAGCTAAGGATGGCCTTCAACTTCTGATCCTCCTGCCTCTATCTCCTGAGTGCCAGGATTTCAGACAGGGATGGAACTCAGGGCTACATGAGGGCTAAATCTAAGCACACTATCAACTGAGCTATATACTAAGCCTTCTTTCAAGATTTTATTAGGAACATAACTTGCTTTAAAATTAAACCCCAAGCCTATAAACATGTATATACAATCAGTTTATAATTTAATATATAATCTTTTATCTTTTCATTCAAAATTCTAAGCAACAAATCAGTTAAATTCAGAGATTAAAAATAGCAAAACACAAGAAATAACCAAAAGGATATATGAAAAAGTAATCATGTTCACTTCTGACCTTAATGAAGAATTTATTACAAATCTAATTTTAAACAAAAGAATATAGAAAAAATTTCCCCTTTCTGTTGGCTTCCTGACAGCTGGCTTTCCTCTATTGTTTTCAAAGCTGCCAGTATCCTGAATTATAACACAGATTATTTACTGCAGCAGAGACTCACCCTGTGAAGCGTCACTGTGTGCTGTTCCCATATAGCTGTTTCCTCCATTGCTGTGCTCTGATAAAGGAAAAGAACACAAAGCATTTACCTTACTCAAAGAAATAAGTTTTTAATAAAGCAAAGGAAAGCATTCTGGAAACAACTTAGCATAATAAAATACCAAAACTCACACTATTAATATTAAAAATATTCTGGAAAACACTTAGTAACTATGAAAGGATTGTTTGTTTTTGTTTTAAGAGATAGGAAACCAGACTCAGGAACTTCCTTTGTTTTTAACTTAATTTGGACAGATGCCGCTCTACATTTAACGCAAGCAGAAATCAAGTTTGAGCCAGCTAATTCAGCAACTTTATGCTCACCATCAGACAGGCTAGAATAAAAGATACAACACTTTTAAAATATCTAAGTGAACATTTAAGAGTGTTCTTCATGGTGTGAAAAGCAAGAAAAAGCAAAATACCTCTGACCTCGGTATTTATAAACACTTGTTCCAGGAACCAGATGAAGAACATCTGGTAGGTTGTTTTAAAGTCACAAGTAACACTGCTCCGTCCAGTTCTAGTTCTCTGTCAGACTCACTTCCTCTAACTTCATTCACAGCCACACAGAAGGCGGCTTTTATGTTACACCTATCACAAACATGCATCTACAAAACATTAAAACACAAATCTCAAGTCTCTCATCCCCCCAGAACCATAAAAATCAATCCAAGTTTCAGTGTAGATCCTAGCCAAACCACAGGGTAGCTGAGTTTTTATCTCCCACTATTAATCTCTCATGGAGAAAAGAAATGATCTAAAAGATAAACACTAAAAATTTAAAAGCAAATTTCTTTTGAATTGGGCTAACTGCTCTTCATGGCTTACAGCAATAGTCTCTTTTTACTTTTTAAATAAACTAGGGTGCCTAATATGTATTTATTTCTAAAATAGATTTTTCAGAGTTATCAAAATGTAGGGTGAAAGGGGACAGTGCTATGCATGGCATTCTGGGGACATCCCTCATCAGCTATTACTGTAAGTGCGTCTTTCACAAGTGAGATCTGTTTCTGTTACATGGGTATCAGTAGCATCACAAGACTCTGTGCATCAAGGTGCCAGGGAACCATTTCTCTTTTCCCACAGTAATTTTAATTGAAGATTAATGGCACCTTAGAAAATAGACCCCTATAAAGAAAGCCTGCTTCCCTAAATTCAAAGCAACTAGATTGACTTTCCTCCCAAATGAATAAGGGGAGAAAGAGAAAGGATCTCTCTGTTCATTCCCAGAGATAAGAACTGCCAACCTCACCAGCTTTTGTTTCAATCTTCCAATCATGAGCAGCAAAACTTTCTTTTAATAAGACTCCCTTGGACACAAAGCTGTTTTGTTTTAAACAAAAACTGACCAGATTTTTTTAAACACACAGACACACACACCACCACCACCACTAACAACAACAACAAACCTTCCTCCATCAATGTGAATCAGTGACAGTGACAAGTAGATGCATTAACTCTCAGCAGCTCCACTAAAATACACATAATAAAACGTCTGCAGTAACTGCCACTCTGTGCAATCTCAGCTGACATTAACAATGAGAACTGCTTGCATAGCTCTAAACTGTTTTTTTCTGGATCCACTTTGTTAACTAGTAGCAGTGCTTCGATGACTTTTTAATCCCTATCAGTCCAAACTGTAAGTGACCTGATAACAGGTACTTTCCCTGGTAACTATCTTATGAAAAGTGTGTGGTTCTCTGCATTGTTGTGACGATCACATAGTTTACATTGTTAGGCAAAGGAAAGCAGGGTACAAAACAGCTTGGGTATTGTCGAATCTAATTCTGTTTCATTGTAAGTAGGGAGAAGGCTGAAAAGACATGAAAAACGTTCACATTCATCAGCTTGAAATAAAGGGACCATGGGTATATTTCTATCAGGTGTTTTATCTTTTTGTTCTTTTTCCACTCATACTAAATTGGCAACATATTTCAAACTACATTAACATTCCATTGATACCTGAAGCCTCAAATATTTGCTTCTAGTTGGACTTGTTGTTTTAAAGGTTTCATTTATTAAATGATGAAAATGATTATTAATAGGGAGCACAGCCTCTGGGAGATACCTAAGATATAACAGCCTCTGAAGAGAAACAGAAACCGAGCTGGGGAGGTTTGTTTTCACTATAAGTCCTTCTGTACTGTTTTATAATGCTCATCTGATTACTTGTGCAAATAAATTTAAGTGCAAACTTCATTTTCATGCTGTAAACTTATTATTAATCTTTTTAAAAAAGAATCATTGTAAAACCTACACAAGGGCCTCTGTTAAACCACACCAGTCCCATTCTAAAGTGTTTAGGCTTGTAGGAAACTAAAGAACAGGGGATAATCCAGAAAGCACGATGCTGCTTCTAGTATTCTCCATTAACTATGCAAGATACACAGAAAATGAGCTAGCCCAAAAATAAGAGCAGCACCCAAATCTGTTATAAATTTGAAATGAGATTTTAGTTTTCCTCACCTATAAAATCAGAAAATTAGACTGAATTATTTCAAGGAAAAAGGTCTTCCCAGTTCCAAAAGTCTATTTATTAAAGTATACTAAAGGATAGGTCACAAATTCAATAATTAGTATCAAAAGTGACTGCAATTCATGGTTGCTGAATTAGTTTTGCATACACTTCTAAGCTGATATCAACTGCCTAGAATCATAATTTCTAAAGAAGCAAAAAAAGCTTTATTTCAGAATTTGCCAAGAGTTTGTTTGGTTTCTTTGTTCTAAGCTCCAGCTGGCAAATACACTACTCAGATCACCAAATCTGAAGGGCTTCCTGCCAACTCTAGATCCTAATTCTAGGCAGTTTCATCACCCTTCAGGCCAACTACAAATCAAGTGGGAGAAAGGCAGGAGAGTGAACTGACAAGAAGCTCATTTTCCTATGACTGAATAGTACTATCTGCGAAAGAGGGGGAGGGCTGAACAGAGAAACAGCAAATCTCCAGGCATATCACACGTGTTGTGACGTCATGGGGAAAACTCAATGGAAAGACTGTAAGTGGAAGGCAGATTGAAGGCAGAAAGATCAGTTAGAGGAGAGTTAACCTGAGAAGAAGTGGGGGGCGGGGGCAGCTCTGAAACGGCAAGCCATAATTACAAATGCAATCTCAGACATGCTTAATTTCAAGTACCGGGAACCATCACAGCAGAGATACAGGAATTGGGCAAGTAAGTGGGTGTACATGTTTGAAAGATCAAGACTGACATCTAGGGGGCTGGAGAGATGGCTCAGAGGTTGAGAGCCCTGACTGCTCTTCCAGAGGTCCTGAGTTCAATTCCCAACAGCCATATGGTGGCTCACAACCATCTATAATGAGATCTGGTGCCCTCTTCTGACCTGCAGGCATACATGCAGGCAGAACACTGTATACACAATAAATAAATAAATCTTAAAAAAAAAAAAAAAAAAGACTGAGATCTAGAGTAGACAAAGACCTAAGGGCAATCTACAAAGACTGCAGCACTGAAACTGTATCTAGTTACAAAGGACTAAGATGACCCCATGGACCACAACTATTTTAGGGGAAGGAAGGAAGGAAAGAAGGAAGGATCAAGAGAACTAAACAAGTTGCTGATGAAAACCAACGGAGTTAATACAAAACATTATTTACAGTCCAGAGAACACACCAAAATACAAGAACTGAAGATCTCGCAATCTGATAGCAATATACTTTATTATCTAACATGGCAAAAGAAGAAAATTTCCGCCAGGCAGTGGTGGTGGTGAAGGCCTTTAATCCCAGCTCTCGGGAGGCAGAGGTAGGAGGATCTCTGTGAGTTTGGAGGCCAGCCTGGTCTACAGAGTGAGTTCCAGGAAAGCCAGGGCTGTTTCACAGAGAAACCCTGTCGGGGTGGGTGGTGGTGGTACCACACACAAGAGTTAAAGCAACCTAACCAGTTTTTGCATGGCTCCCAGCCCTCCATTAGGAAAATCAAGTCCTGCTTTTTCTGGGCTCCTTCTGGAAGCAACTCTTCGACCTGAATTGTTCCTACTTTCCCTGGAGCTGTAAAGTTTGTTTTTATTTTGTTTTGTGTTTTACTTTTTTTGTTGTTAGCTTTTTATTCTACCTAAAGTAGAAAACAAGACTACTTCTTGGCATAAGACTGAGTCCGGAGAACTAAGAAGTATAGGGATGGATCCTGACCTTCTATGAATTTTCAAATACACATCATACTCTACCCACTGCTCTATAGGTGAAGTACTAAGATAGGAAATAGGATACGTGTTAAAAGATAGCAGATGGCATAGAGTGGTAATGATCTGAGGGGTACTGTTTAAATTCTCGAGACAGAGATGCCAAGAGGTAGTGAAAAAAAGATCACTCTCAAGTTCAATGAAGTGAGGTCCTGAAGAGACTCCAGGAGAAGTCAGGGACTCAACAAAATTCACAAATACAAGAAAAAAGCAACTCATTAAATGTAAGAATTCAATAAGTTATTAAATTAAATAAATTAAAACAAGCACACAGGGACTAAAGGATCAAGTTTCAATAGAAATGGAGTAACAACTGAACACAACTGTGTCAGAAATGTGTGACCACACTGACAGACAGCGGCAGGAAAACCAACATCTCTATAAATACAGTATTTCAGAAGTTAATACAGAAAGTCATCTTGAAAAAAAGAAAATGGTGCCAACTTTGTAAAGAAGGAAGCATATTTATATATTCACAGGGAAAAGGTTGGCTTTATAATCATATATTTAAATTTTTGTACTTGCCAAAGTGAACAAACACGTATAAATCTTATAACCCACAGAACAACATGAGTTTTAAATTAAGCAAAGGTAGTGTACCAATTAGAAGTCAGGATAGAGTTACCCTTGCACACAGGCACAGAAGTTGGAAAAAAACTCTGAGATATTAGTAAGATTCCTTTTTGCTCCAGAAGCTAGGCAAAGAGGTGTATCCAATTTGAAAATTAACTTATATACACCATGATCTCTTTTTCCTTTAATGTACTGTTAGAAATACTTCAAAATAAAGTAACTTGACAATAAAAGTTGTAATGGAATTGATAAAAGTAAATCAAATATAATTTGCCCATTTGTCTATCTTTTTAAAAAAGAAAAACATTGGAACAATTAATACAGTACTTTGAAAAACTGGTACATTTTTTCTGGTACTAGTACTGGCAAGGGACTGTTTATTCTGTCTTTCTTATACAAACAGTACCCCTGGGTAACCAAACAGTACATGAAAGGAAGTTTTTCTTAGATATTCCAGCTAATAAATCATAAAAGAATAAAATTTAAACACCATCATCTGGTGACACCTAGTGTATTAAGAAATCTAGGCAAATGCTTTGTTCAAGCTCATGGGAGGCCTGCCCTTTCTGAATGGAGACAGAGGAAGAGTGGACAGGGAAGGGGGTAGAAGGGTGGGGGTGGGGAGACATGGGAAGAGGGAAGGGAAATTGTAGTTGGTATGTAAAATAAATGAAAAAATGTTAATTAAATAAAAAATCTAAGCAAGCACTTCCCATTTATAAAGCCAAGTGCAGTGACCTATGCCTGTGATCTCAGCACTTAAGGGAAGGATGAGGAGGAGGAGTTCAGGACAGCTGCAGGGACATCACACCAGAGTTTAAGACCAGCCTGGGATACGAGAGACCAAGAGGGGGAGAAGAGAGAGTGGAAGGAAAGATCTTATAAAAGCAAACCAAAAAATGTTATGTGATAATGGGTTCATTAATTGCTGTCTGTACTAAAATGAGAATACATGGGAGATTTCATCATAGCTTCCATTTGAAATGTTTGTCACTTAAAAAAAGAAACTTGAAGGAACTAGAAATCATTTTCTGAGAAGACCCAAACAAAGAGTGCCCCTACCATGACCCTTCGACCAGTTCCTTCAGCAGCTGCCTTCTTCTCCAGAAAAGAAAAAGTACAGGGAATCTTAGAGATAAGCAAGCATCTTACAGGAACATTTTAAAAGATCATCTAACACAACAAGGAAGTATGTAACAGTGTAAAAAAGTTAACTATTAAACTGCCGGCAGACAATAGGTATGAGTTCTAAGTGGTAGAAAGATAACAGGGATCTTGACACTCCTGAGTTCTGACCTAGTTTCTGGGCTCAGGACAAAGCTCTTGAGGAAAAAAGAAACCAATGCTAGATGGGTGAGGGATGAATGTGGGAAACATTCCGGTAAAGGAAGCAGTCTAATCAAAAGCCCAATTCCTAGCAAAATATCTGAATTTATTATATGCTATGGTACTGTATTAAGCTCTGCAAATAACCAGGCACAATCAAATCTGACCATGCTTCTCCCAGAGCTTATACTCTCATGGGAGACACATATGACCCAAACACTTCCTGACTTGATATATAATCACAGGCTTAAGTAAGCACTACCAAGAAAGAAAACCAGTGTCCTAAGAGGAACAAAGAGAAACCTGGCAGGAAGTGCATGGGAGAACTGAAGAGGGCTGGAAGAGATGCCTCAGATGTTAAGCATGCTTACAGCTCATTCAAAGGACCAGAGTTAGGATCCAAATAGCCATCTCAAGGAGCTCACGACCACCTGGAACTCCAGCTCCAGGGGGATCTGACACCTTCTTCTGGTCTCTGTGAGCAAACCACACACATACACACACGCACGCACGCACGCACGCACGCACGCACGCACACACACGGACAGTTTAATAAATGAGAAGTGGAAAGCAAAGTATGTCAACAGAGGGCGAAGAGAAAGAGAACGATGAGGTCATCAAGTGAACAACAGCCCAACAGCCCAGTAACAGTTTACTGACCATGTTAACGATTTTGACCTTTTACTACCTAAAGCCAGAGAACACCGAAACTTTAGAATGAGTGAACGTTTGGGTGCATTTTAGAAGACGTGGTAGAGAAACTAACCATAACACTTAGATTCTGAAAAGATTACTTTTACAGCTCAGAACAGCACGGACTAGAAGACGCAAAGACTTAGGAGCCAGAGGACGAGGAGGCGTGCTGTGAAATGCTGTCTTCTGGACTCATAAACTCATGGCAGCTGTGGTATTTGCACAGGACCAAGCATGGGTAGGTGAGGGGCTCATGAGACTCTACCTTAGCTGAAGAGGGAAAGTTGGCTGCTGGAGGAGGGGAAGTTGTTTTTCTTGGGAGGTGTGGTCACTGGTAGGTTGCCTGTGCCTTCGCAAATACCCCCCAACCTAAACATACAATCAGCACTAACTGGACTCAATGAATTACAAAGGGGGTAGGGTGAGCTGAGGGTAGGGAGATTTGGGCTGACTATGATCAAGATACATTGCGTGTGTGTGTGTGTGTGTGTGTGTGTGTGTGTGTGTGTGTGTGTGTACACGTACGTACGTACGTGCGCGCGCGTGCAAAGCTATCAAAAGACAAACAACGATTCTTTATTTTGGAAAAACTGAGTCTAAGATATTCTTTAGAAGGCTACTTTAGCACTCCAAAGAGAGTACGTGTGTATGTTACATATGTGAAGAGGGAAGGTAGTAAGTGGTAGAAAATAAGATAGAATACAATGAAAAGATCAGACATGCTCAACTGGTTAAAAAACTGAAAGACTTGATTATCACTCACTCATCACTAAGGTGAATATCCAAACTGAGTCATATACACTGGATTTGTAATGTACTTCAAAGCCTCCATTGCCAAACCAGGCTGTAGCTCTTAACGCTAATGCAAGATAGTTTTCCTAAGTATCTCAAGAGCCCAAGCACCTTTTCTGAAACTAAAAAATAACTTGCTGAATTGAATCTACTTATCTACTGAATGAATTTTGTAAATAAATAAGCTCAACCGTAATTCCTACATGGCTTTCTCCAATATTAAAATGGGCTTCATTTACAATGTTTTAAAAAGATGTGCCAATCATGGTAACTTACTATGTGCTAGGTTCTCAGTGGAGTTATACAACTATCTGAGCTGGGTACTGTTTGCCTTTTCTACTCCTGCGTGCTTTTAAATAGGTGAGACAGTAGCAAATGGTAGATAGATGCCCCAAAACTCAAAACCTAGACCCTAAACTCAGTCAGCAAAAGAAACTTAAGCTTATTCAATGACTATATATATATATATATATATATACATACATACATATATATATATACATACATACATATATATTTATATATATTAGTTTTTCGGGACAGAGGTTTCTCTGTGTAGCTTTGGTGCCTGTCCTGGATCTCGCTCTGTAGACCAGGCTAGCCTTGTAGATCCACCTGGCTCTGCTTCCTGGGTGCTGGGATTAAAGGTGTGTGCCACCACTGCCCAGCTGACAATATTTTTTAAGAACTTATCATACTGGACTTCTTGCTGTATAGAATCTGGCCTGCTGATAGGTACACAGTGTTTACATGGCTTTCCACTTTATAATTCATTTATGAACATTTGCCTAATGCATTTTTATACATTAATGCTATGTTTCACAATAAGATTAAAAAAATTAACTGGGCTGGCTAGTTTTAAGTCAAAGCATTTATGTCAAAATCCAGATTTATAACCTGTTTTGAAAAACCGGAAGATCTGGCTTGTCTGACTCCAGGAAAGGGACCAGCTGGAGCTCCAGTAGGTGCTTCCTTCACTGCAGCTTGTTCCTAACAAATACAGTAGTAGGATGCTTCCAGCTTCCATGACTCATCCTACTTGTCCAGTCTAAGACTCACCTAACACATACGAATGTTCGACTGATGCTCATTTAGAACACAGGAGCATTTAAATGTACACGTTTGAGTTATAATCAGATGTGTGACTAACTATAGCAAATGAATTAGCCTTGGATTCTTCACCTGTAAAAGGATCCTTCACCTGTAAAAGAGATTAATAGTACCTAATAGGACTCTAAACATCAAATAAGCATATCTATGAAACACTAAATTCAGTATCTGTGAGTCAGCACTCAACATAAATGCAGAATCTATTTTCAATGCCCACTCATTTCCAATTTTACAGGCAATATAGCGTCCGTACAGTATATTTTTGTTTGATTAAATAGTCCAGTACAAATAAAAAAAAATTACTGAGTAAGTCTTCTAAAGTCCTTTTCTATGATACTACTGAAAAAGATTTACATTTTGAGAGCCAGATCTGTTTTAGATGTTTTTGTCTAAAACACATCTACCTCTTGATTGGGGATTTCAATAGTCTTACCAGAATCAAGTAAGGGGATACCCACTATAGATTTAAGATTTAATCATAAAATATTCTCAAAATTAAAACTAACCAAAAGTGGCTTTCATACAACTGTTAGAACTCATAATAGCTGGAAATTTTGTTCAGATAATTCACTTTGCACAATATTCAACCAGTACAAAACCACAACTTAACCTACTTCCCCCCCCCTCCCTCAAAGTCAATAAGGCAAGAAGTCTTTCTACAATAAAAGGCTTTGAAGGGCAGGCTAACTACAGTGGATAGTCTTGTAATCCCTGCACTCAGGAGGCAGAGGCAGAAGTGAGTTAAAATCAGTCTGGGCCACATAATACGTTTGAGGTCAGCCTAGACAGAACAAGTTGTCCAAGATAGTCTGGAACTCCTTATATAGATGAGGATGACCTTGAACTACTGACCCTCAGGCCTCCACCTTCCCAGAGATGGGATTACAGGCATGCATTACCACACCTACTTTAGGCAGTACTAGCGTTTGAACACTGGGCTTTGTGCGTACTAGACAAGCAAGCACTCTGCCAACTGAGAGATGCACCCAGCCCCAAATTCTTTGGTTTTTACACAATGAATTACAAGTTTTAAAACTGATCATTACACTATAGAGCAGCTGAATCCTATAAACTTTTGTGTTTTTGTTTTTCAAGACAGTGTTTCTCTGTGTAGTCCTATCTGTCCTGATATAGAACAGGCTGGCCAGCCTCTGCCTCAGAGATCAGCCTCGGGGGTCCCCTGCCTCTGTCTCCCAAGTGCTAGGTTTAAAGGCATGCGCCTCCACCACCCAGTTATACTAGAAACTTCTAAAGAGCACAGAACTAAACCAAAATGTACTCAGTGTTAACAAAAACAATTAGTCATTCTTGGTATCCTTCTAAGTTCCAGATTTAAGAGATTTAATTAGCCAGCAGTGGTGTGCACACCTTTAATCCCAGCACTCAAAGACAGAGGCAGGCAGACCTCTGAGTTCAAGGCCAGCCTAGGCTACAGAGCAAGCTCCAGGACATCCAGGGCTACACAGAGAAACCCTGTCTCAAAAACAAAAAAACAAACAAGCAACAACAAAAAGATGTAATTGGGGGGCTGGAGAGATGGCTCAACTGTTAAGAGGATGACCTTGCTCTTCCAGAGGACCTGCGTGGCAGCTCACAACTGTCTGTAACTCCAATTCCAGAGAATCCAACACCCTCCAACAGACATATGTGTAGACAAAACATCAATGCACTTAAATAAATAAAATATTTGGAGAAAAGATTTAACTATAAATATAACATATATTCAGTCATCTGAAATTGTTTAAAAAGCTGATGTGGTAGTTCACACCAGTAACATCAGTACTTGGCAGTGGAGACACTGAATTCAGGGCTAGCCTCAGCTACACAATGAGTCTGAGATCAATCTGTTTTATGAAAACTCACCTCAAAACAATAACAAAAACGCTCTTTTAAACACTACCACCAATATCAAAACAGTGAAAACTCCTAAAAGAAGAAAAGTGAGTTTTTTATTTTATTTTTTTCTGAGACAGGGTCTCTCTGTATAGCTCTCTCTTTGGCTGTCCTGAACTCACTCTGTAGACCAGGCTGGCCTCCAACTCACAAAGATCTGACTGCCTCTGCTTCCTGCGTGCTGAGATTAAAGATGTGCATCACCACCACCTGGCTGAAAATGGAAATCTTTATCTTCGGAATGTACTCTCTTTTAAAAAATAAAAAACTTAAAAGATTTCAGCAGACTAAAACAAACTTACTTGAAACTTTGGTTCCTCACTACTATCCACAGAAAATATCCTTTGTGTGCATGGTAAACTCAAGTGAGTTCATG
This sequence comes from Peromyscus leucopus, assembly GCF_004664715.2. Taxonomy (NCBI): domain Eukaryota; kingdom Metazoa; phylum Chordata; class Mammalia; order Rodentia; family Cricetidae; genus Peromyscus; species Peromyscus leucopus. The sequence continues at coordinate 147,956,026 of NC_051063.1, read as the reverse complement.
TGTCAGCCAATCGACTTCCTCATATTCTGCCAGCACACAAACATCTTGTTCCGACACATAACTAAAATGCACCCAAGACAAAATCTAAAAACATTCTATCTTTCAAAGATTTAGTACGACAAATACAACAGCTCAGGGCCTATTTATACCACCAACGGTGTATTTTAAGGTCCAAAGTTTGGCACCATTGGCTTTACAGTGAACTGTACAGCCAATCATTCAGAATTCAATCATTTTATCCATTTTGGGGTTCTAAAATGAAACTTCTGACTCACACCCTTCATCCCTACCCAAGCTTCTTACTCATTATTAAGAATTTATCTGCTTCAGAAGAAATGGAATAGTTGGCCCATAAAGGAGCAACCTGAAGCTGCTCTTCTCCGCACTAAATAAATTAAGCAGCACTCTAGGTCAAAGATAGCAAAAGGTCTAGTTTTATTGTTGGCTTACAAAGGAAATGCTACTCAGAAACAGAGGAAGAGTAAGTTTGAAACTTGGTCAACTCTCCTAATGGCTATCTCTTTCCACCAGATGAAATGCTGCCAAACTTACAAGATGTTTGTTTTTTTGTTGTTGGTGGTGGTTTTTGGTTTTGTTTTTTGTTTTTGACATTGCCTATCAAAGTTCGAAGTCGAAGACAAATTCCCGTCAAGTATTTCAGGAGTATCATTCTACACAGAAGCCCTCTTTTAATTTCAGTCGACACTTAAAAAAGCTCTGCTAACAGCGGTTAGTTAGCAGTGCTGCCCCCGCTCTCCCTCCCCTGCCACCCCCCACCCCCTCAACCCCCCCACCCCCGCTTGTCAGCCATACTAGGTGGCTGAGCGGGGACTTGGAGTGAGTGTGAATGAAGGCTTGGCAGGCCTGGGATCTTCTGCAGCTACACGGGAGGACAGATGTCACAGGAATTTAAAGCTGGACTCTTGTCTCTCAGAAGACTGAATTATTAACACATCAGAGCTAGATCAAGAAACAAAACTATATCTCCTAAATTTTTATTAAAACTATGATTTTGAGACACCCCCCAAAAAAGATTTTTCAAAAAACAGGTTTTTTAAAAAAGATATTTCCATAACAGCACAATAATCTTATTTATTCTGATTTACTCTTAACAACTATACTGATCTTACTTTAGGTCTCTAAATAGAAAAGGATTAGAGAACGGGTAAGTCAGAGGTAGAATCCCAATTCTAGGATTAAAAAACACACACACACAAAACAAAACAAGCGAAGCTACTGTAATTTTCCCCTCAAAGCAAACAAGAAATTACTATAAATAGCCATCACAGCCCTAAAAGCTGCAGATTGGTTCATGCTCCTTAACTACTGGTGAGTGAGGCCGACACTACCACCGCAGCAGGCAAGGGGGAGCATTAAGTCTTCCTCAAATCTGAAATAAAAGTTGACTGTACAAGCTCCTACCATGAGGACATCTACTGGGGAAAAGAGCACTGTAGCAGTAAGCTGTGAAGCTACCATGCAGTGAGGACTACAGCCACTTTACATGAATTAAAGCTTCAATGAATGGCAGCTCAAATGCTCAACACAGCTACACACTTAAAAGCCTGTGTCTAAAATGCTACATTCTGGTGAAAACTATTGTACAAAGTGAGCACAGGGGAGTGGGGGGATATCACTAGAACAAAGATCACAAATGGTGGCAGACTCAATAAAGCAAAAATCTTAAGCTTCAAGTGAGTTTTTACTTTACTCTTGAAGTATATGAAGCAAATACTCACTGATCAGTTAAGTACCAAATTAAAACTGGTTTAACAGTTCCTCAGCAAACAATCCCTGTCCATAAAGACTGATGTAACAAGTTTTGCACATTACCTTAGATATTTTCTGCAGTTCAGATTCAAAAATGTTCAGCTATTGAAAAAACTCACTGTGCCTCACTTGGTTGGTATAGATTCCTGAGAATTCTCACAATAAACAGAGTAATGGTTTAAAAAAGAAAACTGTAAATCATTACTATATCCATCTACATTACTTCAGGTATAGCCACTAGGAAAAACAAAACTGCTTCTCAGATACAAACATTTCATTACACAGCACAACACTAAGATAGCCAAGGAGGGCACAATCATTTTTACTGCTTCTTCCAAAGTGACACAACTTGAAATCCCAGAAGCCATTCAACTCCCTTCAGCCACTTTCTGTGGGTCAGCCAATGAAAATGTTCCTAATAATTACTAGTACTATTTTCTTCCTTAATTAAGCCATTATTTGGTAAGGCAGAGAACCATCCCCAAATTTCCGTTTTCAACTTTCAAATAACTGTTATCAAATTACAGTAGTAAGCAAAAACTCATTGCAAATTCAGATGCACATCATACCCATAGAAAAAGGCTTTCCCTTTACTGAGCATCATGCACAGAGAATCCCTTTTCAAACATTCATGGTTGCACTGCGCACGTGCGCGTACACTTGTGCTTGTGTCTCCTACACTTTTCCCCTAGTGTTCTGTCACTTATTTTTCCAAACACTTAAAATTTCATGAGGGGCAGGGAAGAAAGGATGGCTCAGTGGATAAAGGTGCTTGCGACTCAGATGCAAGACTGACCAATGCCACAAAATTGTCATCCACTGGGTCACCACAGCATGTGTGTGCTCTCATCAGACACCCACAATAAATAGCAACTACAAAGATTCATCTGGATTTTGTTGTTGTTGCATATGAGGCAGCAAAGAAACATTTTTAAAAGACGGTATCAGTCTTTGTAGTTTTATTTATTGAATAATGGATTCTTTCCCAATAATCTATACTTAGTTTGACATCAATTCATAGTTTCCCCTTTTGCTGGGCTAACTGTGCCTAGGCAAACTATTTCCACTTTACAGCATTACTGTGAGAATTAAAAGAATTACCCATACAGAACTAATAGCACATATAAAAAGTCGATCGCAATCACTAACAGCTGTGTGGTTCTAGTCTATTCCTGAACCAATAACCTTCTTTAAATTACTCTGAATTTGGGGTTGGGGATTTAGCGCAGCGGTAGAGTACTTGCCTAGCAAGCACAAGGCCCTGGGTTTGGTCCTCAGCTCTGGGGGACGGGGGGGGGACGGGGGGGGGGGGAGGGGGAGACACGGACTGGACATGACACGACTATGAATTTATAATAAATTAGATTTCTGAAAGGACTTTCTCCCTCCATTCATTTATGTGGTAAGATAAACATCTTATCAAGCTATCATGTTTTCTATAACGTCACACTGGAATTATACTTGGAACTGCACTGCACTCAATTCGGGGACCACAGGTAAGTTCTGACTCTCTTCACTCAGAGCTTTATGGCACTGTCTTGAATTTGATGTCCTCCACCCAAAATTCAGGCAACAAACCATTATCTGTTGTATTTATTCTTAAGTATAGGCTTTGGAGGAAGATTTTAATGGTGTATATTAGAATTTTAAATAAACTCTTTGACATAGAAATTTCATTTTTAAGAATTTGCCATACAGTAATAAGTGTACAGATACAAAAATGTAAATACAATCATATAAAATGTACTCATTGCAATAACAATATCCTGGAAGCAAGCCAAACATCTCAAAAAGGCAATGATGACCTGAGCAGCAAGAGGAAAACCACTGAACCATTACAAAAATACAGAATCAAAAGTATTGGCTTAGTCACAAGTTCTACAACTGTTGTGCTAAAAACAGAAGAGCGAGCGGCAAAATTAGTGTCTGCACAATTTTTTACCGGGTAGGAGAAAGAAAAGCACACTATGTAAAGCACTGACAGAGCCGGGCTCTTCAGCATTTTTGATTCCCTCAGAAAAATAAATGTGACTTAGGGAAACAACTGGTTAGCACTGCATTTACCTGCTCATTTATGGTAGGTCTAGTTTTACGTAAGACTTCAAAGTGCGCCCCAACACAGCATCCAAGAAAATAACCCTTCAATTTCCAGCTAATCATGCAAATATTTAACTAGAAAGGCTTTACCATGTTCCATAAAAACCTCAATATCATAATTTATGTGTAAATTTTAAATCACCTTGCCATAGCAAGCTATTGGAAACACTTCTCTTGTAATAACACTTTCCAAGTGTGTTGTCTTGAATAGCAAGTACCAGGGCTCACACTTTGAAACTAAGTGACATTCTGTGTAATAAGGCAACAAAGTCTTTCTTCCCAGGAAAGGAAGTCCCAGCAAAGGTAAATAACATGTTTTATAAGTAACAAATGTTGCACTGATTCTAGTTTTTGGACCCAGTCTTAACATTTAGATGGTTCATCAATGTACGTTCAAAAAAGATACAAACTAAATTATTCCTAAAGGAAGAATACTCCATTCCTTAAAATAATCTATTCAACTACTAACTGCTAACTACAGCCAGTCAAAAGACATGGTCCTGTTAAGAATTCAGACGCTTCCTTCATCTGCTCCCAAAGGTTAGGATTAAGTATTTCAAACAGAAAAATACATAAAATCACCACTTGTTTTAAACTGCATTTAAAGTAATAAATTTAAGGGAGTTTTTTTCCCACTCATCACATTTTGTATTCCTGTCATTGTTTAAAAGAGCAAGCACTTTTAAGATGTTTTAAAAGAATTAAATTGTACAAAAGAAGAGGAGTCTAACTCGTTTTTAAATTTTTTAGCTTAATGTAGTACTTAATAAGACATGTTGTGTCAAGAAACACACTTCAAAACACACAGGAAAAATGAATCGGGAAGTTGTTTTGTGCAGAATTCACCGGGTATTTTTTGTTGTTGTTTGAATCCATCTTACTGTCCATGTGTAGGGACACTTCTGTGATACTTCTGAAAAGTTGAAATTCAAGTGTTAAGAACTTTCCCCCTTCTGTTGCCTCACACAAATAATAAACCTCAAAATAAACCTTAGCTCCTCTCGAGCTGAGTGTTTTGCTGTCTCAAAGCTTTATCGCTGCCATGGCGCATACCGCAGCGGGTGACATCAGATCGAAACTACAGGGGTTTCGCCGGGTACCAACCACTCCTCCAGAGACAGCCCCGGCTACCCACCGGCCTGCCGCAGGTGACACCCCCGGGTCTCCGCGAACACGCTCTCGGGGACCTGAGAATCCGCACCCGGGGCGACTTTCCCAGGCGCGAGACCTGTTGCACGTCGCCTCGCAGCGCGAGCCGGAGCCAGGCACCGGCAGCCGTGCACCTGCCCCGGCGGCAGGCGCGCCCCCAGCCCGCCCTCCTCCCTCCCTCCCCGCCCCGCCACCGTCGCCCCCGGCTGCCGCCCGCGGGAGGGCGGGGCGAGGACCCCCCGCCGGTCCCCCCCGGTCCTCCCCGGCGCCCCGCCCGCAGCCCCGCGGGCCGTGAGCCCTCTCACCTTAGCGGCCGCGGCCCTGGCGGACATCTTGTCTCTCTCGGCGCCGCGCGAGGCTCCTCGGACCCGAAACTCCGCGCCGCCGGCCGGCCCGCCCGCTCCTCACGCCACCGTCCGCATAAACATCTCCCGGGGACGAGCGGGGCAGGGGCGGGGGCGGCCGGAAAGGCCCGGCCCACGGGGAGGGGATTCAAGTAGGACAAAAGTCCGGGAAGCGTCCGCCCCGCCCGGGCTTCTCCGCGGGGCACACCCGGCCGCCGGCTCGGCCTCCGCCGCCCTCGGCCCGCTCGCCGCCCCGCAGCACTGGGACCCCCGGCTTGTCCCCTCCGCCCTCGGGCGTCTCCTCAGACGCCTGCTCCCGCACCTAACTTCCCCGGAACGCGCGGCCGCCGAGAGACGTGCCGTCGGCGGGCAGAGCCGTCGCGGGCAACTCCGGCAGCCACGCAAAACCTGCCGGACCGGGCCACTGAGCATGCCCAGCCGGCGGGGGCCGGGGCCTCGGCGGGGGGCGGGGCCAGGCCGGGTCCGACCCCCGCGCGGAAGGAAAAGCTCAGCTCTCCAAGTAACTTGCTAGGCGGTTTCCGCTGCCGCGCGAACCATCCTGTGTGTGTTTTTTTTTTTATCAAGGATCCGGCAGAATTCGCCCCCGAGAACCACAAACCCTTGTGTGCCAAAGCTTTTCGACTCCCTACGGAGACTTGTCGACTCTTTCCTCAGCCAGCCTCCCCGCGATCAGTCCCACGCAGGAGTGTGGCAGGAAAGACGGGCCTGGCCAATACCTGACTGTGGTTTCCTTAACCTCGCAAGTAACAATGGTCACAACTGTCACCACGTGTCTGAGCATTGTTACCCTATTGAAGGGAGATGTGTTTTTGTTTAAAGTACATCAGAAGCGTTCTAGCAGGCTCAGAACTAGCCAACTGCCTTAAATAAACCAAGTTACAGATCTGGGCGCTGAGGGGAACAAGCATCCAGTGATAATCCCAGCCACTTTCTCCTGCCTCCCTACATTTTGGGCTATCAAGATTGCTGAGATTCTTGGTCCCTGAAGAGATAGATTAGGCTGCTTGCCTTTCTAAACCAAGCCCCCCAGCTCAAGCTGAACAGAAAAGGACATAAGTACACGCGGAGCTCACCATCCAGTTCAATGGGCCACTGTGCAAAACTTAGGCCAACTGTCTTGCTGAACAGGAAAAATGGGTAGAAAATAATTTTGAGCTTCATTAATTTACACTCTATAATGCAAAGTTCTTCACAAATATCAGAAATTTTTAGTAACATTAAATAATACCCTTCAAGTACCTAGTATAGTGCTACGATAGCCACGCAGGGTATGTGTGGAGGGGGGTGGGGCACAAACAGGGTTTTAAACAATAGTTTTTTTAGAATTCAACTGCATGACAAAATCAGACTTGATTCTAAGAAGTATCCGTATGACACATAAACACCAATTAAGGTTTCAAAGCCACACGTTTTACAACTCTAAGCTAGTTGAACTAGAAAAGAACATTGTGCAAACCAAACCCTATTTCTTGCCATGCATGAAAACAGTTAAAGTTGGTTTTTGTTTTAGTCGTTATTGCATGCGATTGTTTTAAAGACAAAGTGCCCTGTGTTCTCTTAAAAAGGGTGATTAAATTTTTCCTATGAGAAGACATCATTATAAAAAACTTAGGTGTGCTGTATTTTAGAAAGTGGTTATTGAAGGTCTTTCACATCGGTGCATTAATATTTAATAAGATATGCATTCTGCAAATGTGCCTAGAGGCGGGTAGGGTGTTTTGTGCCATAATCTTCACCTTTTCTCATTGGTCAATCTTCTATCAAGTCTCCCACTATGTAAGTTAAATGTTAGATCTCTGCAACTTGCCTCAAATTCAATATACCTGATCAATCTTATCTTTTCCATGGCTTTAAAAAAATTAAATCAAGTAAAAACATTTCACTTTCATAGTACTTTGCTTTAAAAAGTATATCAATTAAAAATGTCCAGTTAACGCAACAATTTAAAAACTTCCAATGGTATTTTGAATAGCTGGATTAAATTATCTAAATTGAACTGTATGATACACTAGGTAAGTTGAACAGATACTCTTAGTATCTAAACCAAACTATATTTGTGTATCTTCTCTAAATAGCAAGGGAAATTCTCATCATTTATAGAAATGAAGATGCCATAATGACACCTATTAATTTGTATGCTAATTAAAAATTAAGAAATAAAATCATTTTAAAGAAAACACTGTTGTCAGGAATCTAGCTCCGCCCTACAGTTTATTTGGGGGAAGGTGCTTCAATATGGAGTGGAGAGCATATAGCATAATCTCAGAGACACACCCTAAACTTTAACAAGAGTTTATCCACTGACCGAAAACGTTTTTAAATTATACCATGACATTAATGATTACAGATAGATGTGGCTACATTTCCTCTGGGTCTAAATCAAAAGAGAAAAATGCAAGTAAGTTAGAGAATCTCACTATGAGTTTCAAGAAAGTTCAACCAAGAATTTCCCTTTGTGTACAGATTTCTCTCTGATCTAATGCAAAGGAACAGGAAACTAGAAACCACAACACTCAGAAGCACAACTTCCTGTGGGATTTCTGGTGTCTGTGGTCAGAAAGAAAGAAGCACTAAGCATGCACAGTCTTTAGAAATCTTAGAATTACTTAGTAAAACAGCCTATGAACTATAGCTATGCTTACATTTTACATGTTTATTTTTGTTTCCACTGTAAAAAACAAAACAAACAACAATCTCTAAAAAGGCTATTTTAATGTTGCTTTTGGTAGGAGCTGTGTGTTTACTCTTGCAAAGGAAAGAGGAAATGTTGGGCACCATAAGGCGATCTTGATAACGCAACAGAAGGGAGTATATATATATAAAAAAACAACACTATTAACAGCTGGGTACCATCACTGAATGTTTTGACCAGACCATATCACTAAAGAGTGAATGGCTTCAGGACTTTCATATGTCACAAAGCAGAGCAATATGGGGAAGAAACTTTCTTTGACTTGTCAAGTTTCTAGAATCCTTAAACAAGCTGGGCATGGTGGTATATGCCTTTAACCCCAGCAGAGGACAGAGACTGGGGCAGGAGGAGCTCAGTGATTCTGAGGACTGCTTGTCTACATAGTGAGTTCCAGGACAGTCAGAGCTACACAGAGAGACCCATCTCAATACATACATACATACATACATACATACATACATACATACATCATACATACACATACATAAATACAGCTATCCGTTCTGATCTTTAGTTTACACTTAGTTATTTCTCTCTGTGTGTGTGTGTGTATATGTATGTATATATTTATTTGTTCGAGCACATGCATGTACATATGGAAGTGAGGACAACTTGGGGGTGGGGGAGTCAGTTCTTTCCTTCCACCAATTAGGTCCAGAGATCAAACTCAGGTCATTAGGGTTGGCACTTACCTGTGGAGTCCTTTCACCAGCCCTTATTTATCTTATTTGACAATAACATTATGAATTGTATTCTTAAAGTTAATGTATGTATATATATAACAATAAAATATAAAAATATTGTTAATGATTAATATGATTAATATTAATTGTACATATTAGCGTTTCACTGTGGCATTTCCATAAACGCACAGATTGTGCCTGTGCGGTATCTCCCCCCAGCTACCCTCTGTCATCCCTCCCTTGGTCATTTCACTTTTTTCACAGCTCATATAAACACTAAAATCGAATCTTTTTTTAAATTCTCTTCAGAATAAAAAAGAATCCTTCCGTACTAGGCTGTTCCAGACCACGTCTCAAAAACAAAAACACCCCTCCCTTGGAGCTGCCCTTCCTCCAACGGTGGCACTTTTTCTCTTGAGGTCCTGACCGGTCCACAAACAGACTCGAGAGGCCACAGCCATGCCATGCTGTGGCAGCTGCAGGCTGCCTGGCCAGCTCTGAGCAGCGTGTTGCGTTTCTTCACCTGTCCGTTGGGCCTCTTCTGAGCCCTCCTAATGGTTCACCTCTCTCCAGCCCAAGAGCCTTTGCTCCTAACCCCACTGGGAAAGGATGCTGATGAATGGAGACTCTTCCCTCCCTGCCAAGTCACTGAAAGCACCCTGAGTATCTCCTCTTCTTCTAATCCCCATCCCCGCAACCCCCGGGCTTGGGAAGCCCACCCTGCGCTCCTTTCCACTGTCTCCATTACCTTCAACTTCCTTTGACCAAACAATTCTACCTTCGAATCCAAGCTTCCTCTCGTGTCTCCCATCTAACATGCAGGAACAAAACACCCACTGATTCCCCCTGACCACCTTCAAAGGCTCACAACAGCTCACGTGGACAGGAGTCCAGGGCACAAGAGGCCTGTACTGGGGACGGGGTGGGGGCTTACGGTTTTGAATCTTCAGTTTCATTTGGGATCTGGATTTTGCAGACAGTGGAAGTCCCCCTCTGGACTTTGGGCCTCTGCTGTCACATCATCCTAGGGAAGGGTCTGGGCTACCAGCTACCTCACCTCAGGAAGTCTAGGCTGTTCCTCCCCCAACTGTGTGCCACTGCTTCAGCCTCTGGCAAGGACCTTAGCAAGGCGCAGGGGCTCCTGGGTGTACGGACAAGTACATCTGGCAGCACAAGGGTCTCAGGCAGGCAGTGCCACTTGGCGTCAGATGGGCAGCTGGTGAAAGGCTCGATCTCGGTTGGAAATGAACCTCTGACCCAGCCTAGTCTGAATAACCAAGCCATCTAGTCAAGGGAGCTAACATCCTCAGTATTTCCTCTTGGTAGGAGCAGCTGGCTGGTGACTCAATTTCTCCGTACCTAAAGCTCAGCAGGGCATTTTAAGGCCCTTGTGGAGGGGATCCCAGCAAGCCAGCAGGCCAAGCACACACACAGGGGGGAAGGGTCCGTGTGAAGGCCAGTGTTTCTTGCATGCCTCCCAGGCCAAGACTGGTTCTGTTCCTGGGCATGGGATCCCCACCAGCTCTTTCCAACCTTCCTAAGTGTGGCTGTGCTGGTCACTTCTGGTCAGGTTGAAGCATCCTCCAGGGTCAAGCCACAAAGTCTGAACTGTATCTACTCCTCATAGGATTTACACTTAAAAGTGGTGTTATACAAAATGAATGGTAAAATCTGTGCTAATATTTTACATTTTAAATTTCTCTTTACTTAGAATGACATTGATTAGCAAATAATTATGACAAATCATGATGGCAAGCACTGAAGGGAAAAACACCACCAGGTTTAGGCTGTAATTGATGGCTTTACTGGCACTTTTTCTTTGTGGGCAACAGGATCTGATTTTCATTTTTCATCAGCTTCCAGATACAGGTGTGGCTTATTCCACCTCTTCCTATAGATGCTTTTTGTTTGGTATCAAGCCTCTCCAGAGCTGCCCACAAGCTGTTTCTCTCTGTTAAGGCATGCCCAAATCGCCTGGATCTACCCTCCTCCTTAATTTCACAAATAATATACAGTTTTAAAATCCACTGTGCACACATTCCAGTTGCCCGTGAATACTATCATTTAAATCTAAATAGAAAGCTTGTCTCCAGACAGCTTTCTGTGCTTTGACGTGTGTGTGTGTGTGTGTGTGTGTGTGTGTGTGTGTAAACAGAGGCAGAGAAACAAATGAGAATACACACTTCTGTGTTCATTAGATAAACTACAGTCACTATTACTCTGAATTTCATCTATTTTCATTTAATATTAGTCTTGGTAATACGCTGAACAGTTGGCTTCATCATTTAAAATGGCTGTTTAGAGTCAGGCATGATGGTGCATGCCTATGTTCCCAGCACTCAGGGAGACTGAGGCAGATGGACTGTAAATTCAAGACATATCTGAGAACCAGTGAGACCTTGTCTCAAAAAGAAAAACTAACAGCTGGATGGTGGTGGTGCATGCCTTTAATCCCAGCACCCAGAGACAGATGGATCTCTGTGAGTTCAAGGCCAGCCTGGTCTACAGACCTAGCTCCAGGACAGTCAAGGCTATACAAAGAAATCCTGGAAAACCAAAAGAAAGAAAAACTAACAAAATAAATAAAATGTCTGTCCAATAATCTATACTGCAGGCATAGTATAGTTTCTCTAAGACAATTTCTGATATTATAATACTGCAATGATTTTTTTTTTTTGGTTTTTGTTTTTTTCAAGACAAGGTTTCTCTGTATAGCCTTGGCTGTCCTAGAAGTAGGTCTGTAGATCTGCTTTGCCTCTACCTCTCGAGTGCTGGGATTAAAGGCATGTGCCATCACCACCTGGCTTGAAAGTCTTATATTTGCTATTCAGACACATGTCCAAGTATTTCTCCAGGAAACAGAGGTCCAAACAGATTTGGGGGTTGAAGTATGGGCTTATGCAAAGATAAATAAAAATGGAGTTGGACGAGTGGTGTACTTCTGCAATCCTGGAAGCTGGAAAACTAAGGGAGAGGTCCTGGCCAGCCTGGACCCTGTCTCAAAAGAGAAAAGGGGGAGGGGGAGGGAGGGAAGGAGGAAGAAGAGAGATAAGCAGAGAGAGACAGACAGACAGAGAAACCATTTAACTGATATTGCCAACTGGCCCTCCAAGGAAAGCTGAACAATTTACCGTCTTTCCCTAAGTAAGCAGGTGAATTCCTGTTTAATCTTTTAAGTGTTTCTTCATCTAGTAATATAGTCCCTCATTGCCTGATATACTCCCCTCGTTGCCTTATTTGACTGCTTCTTTTACTGGTTCACCACGAAAGGATCCAAAATAGTGTCCTGTGTGTATTTTGCATTGAATGCATTCTGAATGCCCTCTCAATCTATTCCATGTACGCGTGTGTTAAAAGAAAACTACTGCAGAACTTTACAGCATGGGGAGTCCCTGGACATCTTGCAGGAGGACCCATTTTCCACTACCGTTAGCATCTTGCATGCCCCTATGTCTCTGAAACACTGGACATCTACTGGCTCACATTAGTACAACTAACTCAACTATATTGAGTTCTGCCAGTAAAACCTCCCACCACCCCACAGTGCTAGGAATTAAACACAGGGCCTCACACATGCTGAACACACACTCTACCACTGAATTCTTTTTTAGAGACTGTCTCGTGCATCCAAGGCTGCCTTGAACTCACCGTGGAGCAGAAGATGATCTCGAATTCCTGATCCTTCTGCCCACATCTCCCAACTGCTGAGATCACAACTGTGAGCCACCATGCCTGGTTTGAAAGTTAGCTCTTTAAAGGTCACTTACATCCTTCCAGTTTGTCAATTTCTCCTCCCCTCCAAATACTAGGACTTCTACTTCAAACATATTCGTTTTAACTCCCACATTCTTCACATGTTCAAGTGTGTGTGAACATCATGTGCGGGTTGAATGAGAATGGCCACCAGAGGCTCATACATTTGAATGCTTGTCCCCAACTAGTGGAACTACTTCAGTGGATTAGAAGGTGTGGCCTTGTCGGAGGAGGTGTGTCACTAGGGGCAGGCTTTGAGTCTTCAAAGGCCCACACTATTTCCAGTTAGTTCTCTCCCACACCTCGTGGTTCTGTCCCAAGATGTAATCTCAGCTGCTGCTCCAGTGCCATGCCTAAATGCCTGCTGCCATGCCCCAAAATGATGACTATGACTCATCCCCTGAAACTGTAAGCCCCCAATGAACTCTTTGTTCCATAAGTTGTCTTAGTTGTGGCGTCTATTCACTGCAATAATAACTAAGATACACCCAGTCAAGTCAGGCAGACTCTATTATCACAAAGTAGGAGACCAAGGAAAAGTATACATGCATATCCATATATTCTCATTCTCTCTCTCTAGATCTCTCTCATTCTGGGGGTCTCGCATAGCCCAGGTTGGCCTTGGACTTTCTATGTAGTGGGGGAATAACCGGGAACTTGTGAGCTTCCCACCTCTACCTCTCAAGTATGGGGATTACAGGCCTGTGCCACCATACTTTGCTAGGCACATTTTTTATTATGCTGGAGGACTATTTTCCCTCAGTCTCCTCTTTGTGAAAGAACTGCCATGAGACTCTTTTTGGGCTTCACACACTAATGGATGTGAGAATAAACCATCCACATGTCTCTACTTTTAAGTGTGTCCTCCAAAGGTGGCAGAAAGAATCCAAGTCATTGGATTAGTGGAGATCAAGCAGCTACTCAATGTCTCCAAAGAGGCCCACACAAATACTGTCAGCTTGTGGCACTGCCAGGAGGAGGTAGAGGTCTAACTGGCAGAGGTCAGGTCAGGGGGTGTGCCCTGGAAGGAAATATTGAGTTTCAGTGCCTCCCTGCCTTTTTCTGTCCTTGCCAAAACCAAATTTGGAAAGAAAATCTAATATCTTCGGTGACCTAGCCATGCACGGAAGAGGTTTCCAGTGACCGCAGCATATTCTAAGAAAAAAAGCCCTGGAAGGGAACCATGAAAGTCATTCAGTGGTCTGATGTTAACAACAGCAACAGCACTATGCTGAAACCATTGTATAATTGTGTGCATTAATATACACTTGAATATTCATCAGTATATTTCTAACAACTGTACATATTAGCATATATGCATATATTTAACCCATTATCATTATCAACACAGACCATTATTTGTTTGTTTGTTTTTTGAAACAGAGTCTCACTCTGTAGTAGAGACTGACTGTATAGCCTAGAATGGCCCTGAGTACATGGTAATCCTTCTGCTTCAACCTCCCAAATGCTGGCATTAGAGATGTAAGCCACCACACTCTACTCACATACAAATTTATAATGTTAGCATTGCTATAGTATACAATCCTCATGAAGCTAAACATAAATACAGAATAATTTCAAATTAATAATGCTAATACTATATATTTTTGTGCATGCTAATAATGACAATGTTGTATCTGTTATAATATTCGTACATATTAGTGCATGTTAACATGTTAGAAACTGATACTTTAACAACGGAAAGAGAAAAAAAGTATAAAATAAAAAAAATTAAAGGAACATTTTACAATTGTAATTCAACTACTGAATTTTTCAAAGGAGCCCTTCTAAAAGGGCTCTGGCCACTGAGAAGGGCCTAGAAATAACAACAGCTGAACAGCAATGGGCACTCAGAAACTGTACTGTCATTTCCAGGCAGGAACAGGCACTTAGAAGTCTAGGTCAAGCTGGGCAGCAGTGGCGCACGCCTTTAATCCCAGCACTTGGGAGGTAGAGCCAGGTGGATCTCTGTGAGTTCGAGGCCAGCCTGGTTCTACAGAGCAAGATCCAGGACAGGCATCAAAACTACACGGAGAAACCCTGTCTTGAAAAAACCAAAAATAAATAAATAAATAAAATTAAAAAAAAAAAGTCTAGGTCAAGGAATAGGCAAGTTTCAGAAAACAGGAAAGAAGGTTCTCAAGTAGCAGTGTGTCAAAGGAGACAGAGACCAGGAAGCAGCTCCAGGGCCAAAGATGATCCATGAGATAGGAAGAAAGAAAAGGAGGAAAGAGGCAGGGGGTGGAGCGGTGGGGAGTGAGAGGAAGGGATGAGGCAGACAAAGGAGTGAAAGAAGAAAGAATAAACACCAAATATCTAAACTCACAAGTTCACCATTGGGGGGGGGATGCAAGAGGGAAAGGCCCTGTGCACATGGGGACCCCAACTTCTCACTCTGTAAACTGTCCAATGAAAGGGATGATGTGTTTTGTGCGTGCGTTTTATTTCAGCTCAACATGGAACTATACATAAGGAGGCAATGTCCCTCCTGGAACTCTACCTAAGAAGTGTGACGTTGGGATAGCAAAACATCACCCTGGACCCTCCCAGACTGGGGCCACCATCATCCAAGCATGGAAGAGCCACTCACATACTCCCAGCATGGCTCAAAGGCAAACTTGTATGTGTCCTATAGGAGACATCTGGAAACACCCAGTGCTATCTACAAAGAAGTCTTGCTTCCCTCAAAAAACGTAATCTGAATGGACTCTGGCCTAGAAGGCTATCTTGTATTGACAGAAATAGAGGTGATGGAGGAGCAAGCCAATGACACACAAGAAGCAAACAAATGTGGGCGGTTCTCTGGAAAGAGGGTATTTTCTAAACCAACCAGTGGAAAAGAGAAGTGCAAAGAAAGGGCTAGGAATGCAGCTGAGTTGGTAGAAGGCTTACCTAGCAGGCATGAAGCCCTGGGTTCGGTCCCCAGCACTGCATCAACCAGCTGCCACAGCACACATGGGTAATTCCAACGCTCGGGAGGGAAGTGGAAGCAGGAAGAGCAGATGTTCAAGGTCATCCTTGGGTACAAAGTGAACTAGAGGCTAGTCTGGGCTACATGAAATTCTGTGAAAGAAAGAATGAAGGTCTGTGGGGAGTTGAGATGATAGAGGGGAAAAAGAAAGAAAAGCAAGCAAGTAGGATCTTATGCAAGTTCTTCAAATCTACGTACTTTTAGAAGACATTGATGGCTGGGAATAAATGGTTATGGACTGGTTGGATAATGTCAAATGTAACGGTGGTTTCACAGCTTCCTCCAAGTGATGGTGTACCAGAAACTCAGGGGCGGCCTTTATCTTTCTTTTTACTCTAGGGTATGTTGAGTGTTGGTATACATATGGCTTTTTTTTAATGATGGAAAGTAACAAAGGCATAAAAATAGAAAAATGTCTGTCTGGTAAGACAGAGAGATTGTAAATGATGGTCACAAGTTCTTCCCACCCCAGACTGGATAGGCCAGAGGGCAGTCTTTTCTTCTAGCCTTTGCATTTGGGTGTGGTGTGGCCTGCTTTGGTGAAAGGACAAATGAGACAAGCAGAGGCTTGAACAGAACCTGATGCCTGCCATGCTGAGAACCCTGAGCCTACCGTAGGAGCCTGCTGGAGAGATCACATAGAAAAGAAATGAGATGCCCTGGCTAAAATCTGCCAAACTCTTGAAATTCAAGTAAAGGAATGCTATAGTATCAAGTTCCAGCCAAGTCACACTGCCTGCATCTGCATGAGTGAGCCCAGACAAATCTAACCAAAGAACCACTCAGCAGATCTTAGATGTTTGCCAGCCTACAGAATCATCACTGCTTAAAAAAAAAAAAAAAAAAAAAAAGAGGCCAACCATTGAAGTGTTTTGTTACACAGCAACAACTAACTGATACATATGACAAAACTACATACACATATATACAGATATTCAAGATACTAGCTTCTCAGCACTGTGGGATATATTGCATGAGGGTTTCTGAATGGAATGTCATAACACTGGAAAACAGTATAGAAGGAAACTTCTCTCAAGACAATGGAAAGCTTAGAAATGGCCTGACTCTAGCTCTCATCAACCAGATGCTAGAGAAATGTTCTTTGTGGTTGTAGGCAGTTGACCCTGCCTTTCTTCCCTGACAGAATTCTGTATCTCTGTATCCCAAGTATACAGCACATGGAAAGCGCCCACCCAGAGGCAGCTCACCTTCCTTGATCTATTGTGCTAGGCACATACTCAGCAGACCAGGCACTGTCCAACAGAGAACGTGTGCCTCTGCATGCCTTCATTTGTGTGTGTGTGTGTGTGTGTGTATACACACACACACACACACACTACACACATTCAAGCTCTAAAGATTAATTAGAAAGGGGTAAAACGAACCAGAGGTGCAAAAGTCACTGAAGTGCACATGGCTGCTGTGCTTAAAGCTATTTCAATAGAAGAAAATGATTTAAAAAAAAAAAAGTTTTCCTATAAGCATAAGCCAGGTGGTGGTGGCATACACTTTTAATCCTGGCTCTTGGGAGGCAGGGCAGGCAAATGTCTTGAGTTCAAGGCCACCCTGGTCTACATACAGAGCAAGTTCCAGGACAGCCAGGGCTACTCTGTCAGAGAAACCTTGTCTCAAACACACACACACACACACACACACACACACACACACACACACACACACACACACACACACTCGGGCTGGGGAGATGACTCAGAAGTTAAGAGCAAAGACTGCTTTTCCAGAGGACCCAGGTTCAATTCCCAGCACCCACATGGCAGCTCACAACTGTCTGTAACTCCAAGATCTGATACCTTCACACAGAAATATATGCAGGCAAAACACCAATGCACATAAAATAAAAATAAATTTTTTTTAAACCTGATCAATTCAGCTGATTGAGTAACTTTAAAAATCTCCTTATGTGGCCTGTTATGCTCATTTTATCTCATTAGCAGAATACTGGATTAATAAAAGACAAAATCCAAGGAGGTTAAAATGGTTTTCCATAGTCAAGCAGCGGTGGTGCACGCCTTGAATCCCAGCACTGGGGAGGCAGAGGTAGGCAGATCTGAGTTAAAGGCTAGCCTAGTCTACAGAGTGAGTTCCAGGATGGCCAGGGCTGTTACACAGAGAAACCCTGCCTGAAACATACAGACACAGACACACAGACACACAGACACACAGAGACACACACAGACACACACACACACACAGACAACACACACACAGACACACACACACACACACGCACACACACACACACACACACACACACACACGCATGCACGCCATACACATTTTTTCTGTAAAAGCAGCTAATTGTTTGGAAAATATTCTCCAGCCAGTTTGGTACTTTAATTTTTTTTATGAATATGGCTATTTTCTACACGAGATTACTGTTTGTACAAATGCCACCCACATTTTAAAACTAATTTACCCAATCTCTTCTTTTATATTTTTGGAGTTACAGAATAATTTTCATGTAATGCAAGAGAATCATTTTATACTACTTTGCACTAACTAATATTTAGCAAATGTCATAAATGCCTTTTCAGGTGACAAGTTTGCAAGTTTAATAACTATTTTGAGAGAATGGACTTCAAAAGCCAGTTATTAGCGACGGCATCATTATCTGTGAAACTAAATTCAAACAGACAAATGAAAACTTTAGGCTTTCTGGTACACCAGAAATGAGGACACCCCAAGACTCCTTCTTCAGGGGGACACTTCCGTCTTCCTGCTCCTGGGAGAACACAAAGCCAAGGAAGGCTGGCGGGTCCATTGTCCTCCTACCACTAAAATAATGTTTTCAGTTAACAAAGTGTGGAAACACATGGCGAAGGCATCAGTTGGAATGAGATGGAAATAAGCTGGGGTGGGGGAGGGGTGTCTTTGGGGAATACCAAGGTCCTCATCTGCAGAGCAGAAGGTTATGAGAGGAGCTGGGGTGGCGTGGGCTGTATGGACACCAGGAGCTTTCCAGCTACAACACCCAGAGCAGCCTTGAATGCTTAATACTGGGGGCTTTTCACCTGCTCACTTCATGGCCAGTGTGGGTGAGGCTATCTCTAAGGTTATTTGTAAACCTTACCAGTTTTGCAAAGCTGCATATTATAAAACTGTGTATTTTGTTGCCAAGAAAATATCTAATTTTAAAGATGATTCATAGGCACCATAATGAACTACATGAAAATAAAAAGTTTTATGAAAGCTGGGGAAATTTAAACACACACACACACACACACACACACACACACACACACACACACACACATACAGCTGAGTTGAAGTCCAGCGTGCAGGAGTGTTTTGAAAGGGTGTGGCTTCCTGGCTCTCGATTGTTTGGAAACATTCTAACAAAGCCAAATTCATTTCTCTGATATCCTGAACACACTAGGAGTGGCTTCCTAAAATAGCATAAACTAAACTATTCCTATATGTAGAATCGGCTCCAGCCGACTGAGAAATGTGGTAAACACCTAAAGGATTTCCAACCCAGATCCTCTATTCCATTTCAGAGGTCTCCACAGCTAGCAGAAACCAGAAATGTAGCAACCCTCTGGATACTTTTCATTCAATCCCATTCATTCATTCATCTGCTCAGTGGATCTATATGTACTTTTAATTCTGGGCAGGAAATGGTTTTTTTCTCAATCTGTCTGAGCTTCCTCTTACTTACTGCAACCTCTCCTCCTCCCACGCCTGTCTCCGACTGCAATGCTGCCTTCTCGATATTCAGGAACCTGTAAATTGGGAACTAAATGTAACGATCTCTGAAAGAGGGAAGGCACACGCTCCTTAGACCAGAGCCCCATACTGTGTCTTAGCTGCTTGGCTCCTCACAATCCGTCTCCACAAGACAGAGCCAGGTCATTCAGAGGTGGATCCGGAGCCAGGGCCCGCTGGGTTGACCTGGTGCCTTCTGCCCTTAAGCTATTGATGGCCTGGCCACCTCTCAGAGCCAACTCAGGGCAGTGCAGTCACAAGCAAAAAGGCATGATGACACAGCACTGCTGCTGTGTCCCTCAAAATCCAAGCATTGTAACTTAGTCACCAAGGTGACAGTTTGAAGAGGTGGTGAAGTCATCAAGGTGGAACCCTCACAAACAAAATTAGGGACCTGATGACAAGAATGAGCTCTCTTTTGCTTTCCATTTCTTCCTCCCCTCCAGAGGATCCAGCCACAAGGTGCCACCATGGAAGGAGAAAGCAGCCCATACCTGTCACTGAAACCTGCCAGGCCCCTTGATCTTGGGTTTCCCAGAATACAGAACTGTGAGAAATAAACTTCTGTTGTTTATAAACCTCTTGCTTTGTGGAATTTTGTTACAGCAACACTCACAAGTAAAGGAACATATTGCTGCTTAAACAAAAAAGTAACATGCGAAACGATTGATCATTTTCCACTATTTCCCTTTCTGTTACACAAACGTAATTATTTAAACACAACAAAAACAGAACTGGAGATCAAAGGCAGGTAACAGTAATTAGAACTAATTAAATAATATGTGAAAAACAATATTTTTAAATATTCCTAATTCTCTGATACAGCAATTTATTTTAACTCCTTTTTTTTAAATGGCACAGACTATTTAAATTCTGTTGGCTTTGTATTTACATAAATGTTAAGACCTTTAAAAGAAAAACAAACGCATGAATAATGAAAGAGATGCTGTCTATTTTTAATAACATCAAGGAAAAAATGTCCTGCTTGCTTTCACTCCCTATAAGGTAACACGTGTCCCAGCCTCCTTCCCCAGTATACTGTTCTGAGCTGCCTGTCGTAATTAAGGCCTCTTTTTTCATTTCCGTGGAGGTAAAACTGACCACAGTTACACAGCCTGCTCCCTTTGACACAAAACTCTGCTGTTCTCCAGGCCACTGGACACTGATCTGCTGGTGTCTCTCCAATGTGATAACATCAAGCTAACACCCTTTCAAAAAGGCTGAGTGTGTAACTCCTTTAATTTCCTTATTAGTTTGAAGGTTTGCAAGCTTGAGAATTTGCTTTCAAGTCCGCAAAAACTGCTCACTTTGAACCCAGGCGCTTTTCTTTGATTTGCATCTATCTACTGTTGTTGTTGTTGTTTTGTTTTGTTGTATTGCTTTGTTTTTTGAGATAGGATTTCCCTGTGCAGCTCTGGCTGTCCTGGAACTCACTCTGTAGACCAGGCTGGCCTCAAACTCAGAGATCCGCCTGCTTCTGCCTCCATAGTGCAGGGATTAAAGGTGTGCACCACCACCACCACCACCACCACCACCACCACACCACCACCACCACCACCACCACCACTATCACCACCACCACCACCCACTTATCTATTGTTTGCTAAAACTTTTTAGAACACTTGTAGATTATGAAATGTGGCTGAGAAACATACAAGAAGTCTCATATCCCTTGTTCTCAGCCTCCTCCAGCATTAACAACTCTACAACTCCACCAAAACTAAGACATTGTTGAGCACAGTGATGCACACTTTTAATCCCAGCACTCGGGAGGTGGAGGCAGAGATAGGATTAGGAGTTCAAGGCCAGCCTGGGCTAAATAACCAAATTTCAAAATAACAAAACTAAAAAATACCAACAACAAACCCCCAAGAAACTGACATTGGTACAATCCAAATACAGTATGATACAATCCAAATATAGCATTCAGATTTCTCTATCACATGAGTTTCTCTCCATGTGTGTATCTATGCAACTTTATAACATGTAGTCTTATGCAACCACTACCACGACCAGCCAACAAGATACTCAACGCTCAACCATCAGCAGACTCTCTTGTGTGGCCTCTTGCAGCCACACCCATCAATTTACCCCATCCTAACCCCTGGGAACTACTAATCTGTTCTCATGGTATGTAATTATGGGAACTCATTAATGTTATATAAATGAAATCATGTAGTAGTATGTCACCCTGTGGAATTGGCCTTTTTTTCCACTCAGCATAATTTCTTTGCGGTTTGAACAAGTAGCTACAAGCATTGGCCGTTTTTCTTCTTATCAGAGCAGGGTTCTATGATAGGGGTGTTTCATAGCTGGATTAACTATTTGCCCATGGAGAGACATTTGAGGAGTTTTGAAAGTTTTTTTTTTTTATTATTATGAACAATACCAATGAATGTGCCCACCAAATCCACCATGAAAACCACTCTTCATTTATACTGAACGAATGCTCAAGAAGTCCAATTCCGAGGTATCTTATAAATCCACCGTTAGTTTTGAAAGGAAATTGTTTTCTATCTAGATTCTCTGTCCCACTTGCTGCTCCTACTAGCAAGGCAGAGGTGGCCCAGTTTCCCTGTATCTGTGATGGCTAGTCATAGTTGTTAACTTGACATGCCTGGGAAGAGGGAACCTCAGTTGAGGAATTGCCTCTATCAGACTGGCCTATAGGCATTTCTGTGGGACATTTTCTTCATTGATGATTGATATGGAAGGGTCTGGCCTGCTGTGGGTAGCAGCATGCCTACTAAGGTGGGCCTGCGCTGTATAATAAAGGTAGGTAGGATGTGAGGGCGATCTGGCTGTGACATCTGTCACCCCACTGATCGCCAGGGTTGATTTGGCTGATCTGGCTGGCTTGGCAGGTGTCCCCTTCCTCCCTCACCGCTCCATGTGAGTCCCTCCCGAAGCTGCTGCGTGCTCAACTGAAGAGGCAACCTTCACCAAATAGAGGAGGACCGGTCTTCGGTCAAGGGTATACAAGTAGCTGTGCTCTCCTGCGAGAACCTCCAAACAAGCTCTCAAAGTAGGTGAACCGGATCCTGGAAATAAGTAGTAAGCAGGGTTCTTCCAAGGTCTCTACTTCAGTTCCTGCCTCCAAGTTCTGCCTGGAGTGCCAGCCTGGCTTCCCTTGAGGATGGACTCGAACTCGTTAAGCCAAAGAAACCCTTTCTTCTCCCAAGTTGCTTGCGGTCAGAATCGTATCAGAGCAACAGAATGCACGCAAACTAGAACGGAGTCTTTGTGAGCACATGGAGATACCAATACTTTTCCATTTTCTGGTTGGTATGCAGTGATACCTGGAGTTCACTTTGCGTGTTTTTGATAGGTTCACTACCACTTGTAAATTCCCTTCAGTGATGTCTCTCTGTCTTTTGTTCATCTTCTAATAGGACTGTTTGTTTTTCATCACTGGAACGCACTTAGTCTATATACACAAACTTTTGTCAGATATGCAACATGAAAACAGTTTCTCCCATCTACAGGCTGTGCTTCCATGCTCTTGGCATGTGTGTGTGTTATGTACATCTCCTACTGATCAATTTCAGTATCTTGCCTTTGACATCACCCCCAAGCACTCCTCGCCCCCTTCTAACTACTGCAGACTTTCTGTGGTTTTCCCCTAGGATTGCTAGAGTTTTGCATTTTACATTTCAGTTTTTCCATCAACTTAAAAACATTCTTGGTGTTAAGTTAAACCTCCCTTTCTTGGGGAGAGTGGTTTTAAGTCAATATAATTTCGACATTAAACAAAAACAAACAAACAAACAACCCCAATGTTGTAGTTTCGTTGAGGAAGCACAAGTTAACAGAAATTCTAGTTTTTTGAAACTGGGGGAAAAAATCTGGAAAAGTATTATCTCAAAACACAAATGTCCATGTGAATTTTTGTCACACATATGACATCAAACATTTTGGATGCAGTCACCTTGTCCCTCTCCAGCTCCTCATCATCAGTCACTTCAGGACAGCCACCAGCCTTGTTTACTGTACTTCTTTCCTCCACGTTCACCCTAAATGGACCTTTAAGTTGCCTAACACTCTGTAAAGACATGATGTGATGACAAACCAACATTTTAGAGTCATGAAAATGGTGGTTATCTTCTTCTCTCGCTATGAAGTCAAATATTTCAGGTCCTGCTTCCGCACACTTCCAGGAAACTAAGGAGCCGGAGCTCGCATGGAGAAAATCTCATTGCTGAGTTTAAACAAACTAGGCCCTTCTTAAGCATGCCATGTTTGAGAGGAACAAGGCATTTAGTGGGTAAGGTCATTGCAGCTCCTTGAAAGACAGTGACAGATGAGATAGAATTTCCAAATTTACATGTGTATCGTCTGCTGAGTCTTCAGAGGCACGAGCAAAGTTCATTCGTGTTTGGGCAAGATTTTAACAACCTTTTTCCTGTACGTTCTCCAAGACTTCATCAAAATCAGCATCAAAACTGGAGAGACATCTGACATATCATTTCCCAAGTCAAAAGCCCTCAGAGACAGGACAGGGTGTTTCTGTTGTTAGGACACAGTAGCAAGCAGTGTCCCTAGAAAGTGTCACACAACCGGCTGCCATCAGGGGCCGAGCTATGTTTACATAGAGTTCTTCCTGTGCTGTCCCGGGGCACTCTCTGCAACCTCTGAAGCATTCAGGGTAATTTTTTTCTCAACCCCACAGCAGAAGAAGGTATATGAGATGGAAGTGCGATCCATCCAACCCCTCCGACATCGGTCATTCACTTCCCTGATCCAGTGTGTGCCCCCTTGCATCTGTCGTTAGAACACAGTCATTCAGCCTTCAGTGAGGTCTGGGTCCTGTTGGCCTGGGTATGATCACCGTCAGTTAATTACCTGAACTCCTAAAACCATGGTCAGAATACCCACTTGTCAGAGAACCCAGGCCCACCCAGTAACCAACCAGGCTCTAAGCAGAGAAGGCTTTAAGCATGACGAGAACACATCCAGCCTGCCTACTGTCACATCATATGGGTTAGGCATTAACCAACCCCAACTTTCCATACCACTACAGCCTAAGTCACAGAGGCCCTGCTCCCTGTCCCAGCCTCACAGCATAGGTCACCTGTTAACTAAGCCCTCTTCCTCGCAGTGCTAGACCTCTCCTCCTCTCAGAAACTTGAAAGGTAGACGCCTTGCTTTGTCTTGGCAGAATGAAACTTCCCTTAAGGTCCCTTGTGCACTGCTGCTGTCACCAGGGGTAATAAATCTCTTACCTGAAGGATGATTCAGCTCAGCACTTCTCTCTGCTTCCTCTCTTCCCCCTCCCTAAAACCTAACATTTTCGCTAGTAAAATCTTGGGAGGGGTGTGTGTGTGTGTATGCATGCATGTGTGTGTGTGTGTGTGTGTGTGTGTGTGTGTGTGTGTGTTATGTACATACATGTGTACTAGGGACTGAGTGCAGGACCTTGCACAGGCTAGCCACATGCTCTCCTACCCAGCTACACTCCCATCCCTAGCACTTTCTAGACACAAAGCATAACAGCTAATAAACAGTCAAAGCCGGATTCTTAACCCTCATAATTACAAAGCCCTTAATTGCGACTTAAGCCCCACGGCTCTGAGTGATGCCACAGAGGATGATGGTCCATGACTGGGAACCACCAATCACCACTGCCAGCCTCAGCAGTGGGGTGAAGACTGCTAGTTTTTTTAGCAGTAGTGATAACACTACTGTGGTAACAGCTACTGCCGGGGACAGAATCTGCGGTGGCCACGTGACGTTGGGCGATGCTGCTTTCAGCCCTATGTTTTGCAGCTGTCTTTTGGGTTTTGTCTCCCCCGACTCTGCCCAACCTTCAGTTCCCACTGCCAAGAGCTTGTGCTTTCTGTGTTCCTGAGAATGGTTTCCTGGGAAACACAATTTTCAGTGTTAAAATCAGGACAGTCCTGGGCAAATGAGGACAGCTGGTCACCCTGGTTATATATACAGAAGAGCCATTCTAGAAAGGCCTTAGAATAGGATGGCCCCTCTCAGGGCCTCCGGGGGTCTCTTTGCCTGCTGCGTTAGCGCTCAGAGGCCAGGGAGGGAAACCTGAAAGATCAACATTCCCTTCCCCTCCTCTGCTATTTCCGCCTCTCTTCGTGGTTCTGACATGGCACACTGTGCGCAGGGCAGTCCGTCTCCTTCCTTTCTCCTTGTCCCAGGCAGGAAGAGGAAGAAATTAGAGGGGCAGACTCGAAGCTAGGAACCTGACATCATACACCCTCCAGAGAGCTTTGGTCCAGCGCCAGAGTCAAGCGGCACGCAGCAGCTTCAGCTGTGAGCGTGAAGCCTTGCCCTCAGGTTTTTCAGGCACTGTGTCCTTCTTAGATGCCACCTCAGCTGCTAGTGATTCGGGAGACGGGAAAGACCAACAAGAAGGTCTCAGTTCTCAAAGAACCCAAAGTACAAAGAGAAGTGTCAGAAGACGAGAATTTTGTATAGATCAGTAATGGATTGGCTATGGAAGAAATCGTCAAAGTAATTCCAGTCACGATGTAGATTAAAATATTCATGAATAAACCTAACTGAGGAAGGAAAAGTTCCCTACAATGAAAATTACAAAACACTAATGAAAAAATTAAAGAAGACGTATACAAAGAAAATGGAACTATCTTCCACATTTGTGGATCAGAAGAATTAGTATTGCTAAAATGGCTCAAAGAGACTTGCTTTGAAAATTCAGTTATAAACTATCAAAATACCAATCATATTCTTCAAAGAACTAGAAAATAAGTCTAAAAGTCATATGAAAGCACAAAGGACCTAACTAACCAAAGCAATCTTTTTATTTGTTTGTTTGTTTTTGTTGTTTTTCGAGACAGGGTTTCTGTGTGTAGCTATGGCTGTCCTGGAACTAACCTTGTAGACTAGGCTGGTCTTGAACTCACAGAGACCCACCTGCCTCTGCCTGCCTGAGAGCAAACGTTTTAAAATGTTTTCTTTTTTCTTTCCTTCCTTCTTTCTTTCTTTCTCCCCTTCCCCCCCCCCCCTTGATTTTTAAAGGCAGGGTTTCTCTGTGTAACCGTCCTAGCTGTCCTGGAACTCATTTTGTAGATTAGGCTGGCCTTGAATTCATTGAGATCCGCCTGCCTCTGCCTCCCAAGTGCTGGAATTAAAGGCATGTGCCACCACCGCCCAGCTTAGAATGTTTTAACGATGTTTATTTATTTATTTATTTATTTATTTATTTATTTATTTATTTATTGTGTGTGTGTGTATATGCAAGTGTGCGCGCGCATACGCATACACACACACACACACACACACACACACACACACACACACGGTGACCATGACACCATGAAATTGCCATAAAAATGGACTCATAACCAGAATAGAGATCCCAGAAATAAACTGTCTCCTCTACAGCCAACAGATGTTCCACGAAGACACCAAAATGCACACACAGGGATGAGGACAGCCTCTAAAATAAACGGTGCTTGAAAACTGGATGGCCACATGCAGAAGATGTAAGCTTGTAAGTTGTCTTTTACCCTGTACCAGAATAGATAGATAGATAGATAGATAGATAGATAGATAGATAGATAGATAGATAGATAGATATAGATAGAGTAAAAAGTCAATTGAAATTGGGTCAAAGAACTAGAGGTAAGAGCTGAGACTCTGAAGCTACTAAAAGAAATGAATGTTTCATATCCAGAATGTATAAGCACCTCAAAAAACAAAATAACAAAAAGCAAGAACTCTAGCTAAAAAAGGGGGGGGCAGATGATCTGAATAAAGCTTTCTCAAAAGAAGAAATACAAATGGCCAATAAACATATGAAAAATGCTCAATATCACTAGCCCCCAGGGACATGAAAGCCAAAAAAAAAAATATGAGATTACATTCGAATTGTGCATGAATGGCTATCATCAACCCCCACCAACAAATAACCAATGCTGACGAGGATGGGGGCGGGGCAAAGGAACTTTATATACTGTTGGTGGGAACATGAAGTAGTATAGCCATTATGGAGATCACTAGAGAAGTAAAAATAAAACTACTAAATGACTCAGCTCCCCTACTTCTAGGTGTCTATCCAAAGGAAATGAAATCAACTTAAAGAACAAGCCTGCATTTCATAATAGCTCAGATTTGCCTCAGTACCAGTCTATGAATGCTCAGAAAATGAAAATATGGTATAAATACACAATGGGGTTTTATTCAGCCATTAACTATGATCGTCTACAGAGTAAGTTCCAGGACAGCCGGGGCTACACAGAGAAAGTCTGTCTCCAAACAAAACCAAAACCAAAAAAGGAAAAGAAGAAAGATATCTTCTCATTTGCAGCAGTGTGGATGGAAGTGGAGGGCTCCAAGTTAAAACTAAGCCAGTCTCGAAAGACAGGTCACCACAAGCCCTCTCCTGTATGTGGAAGCTGACAAAAGCAGACCTGAAAGTGGATGGTGATAACTAGGTTGGGAAGTTGGGGGTGGGAGCGTGGGGAAGCGGGGAGGATCTGGTCAGTGCATCCTGGGGGTACAGTGCATGTCACACCTAACAGAATGCCTGGGATGTCACGGGGGGGTGGGGAGCAGGCACAGGGTGAAGGACAGACACACAGACAAGAAGACACGTTGAACTTGTGCTGGGGACCTGGGGCTGGCTTCCCTAGGATACAGAGGAAGCCTGAAATAGCAACCGTGTACCCCAGAAGACAAATCCTTGTACTGCGAAGTCCCTAACATCCATTTCACAAGGTGCCAGCTTGAGGACGTCTCTTCTAGGAACAGGACGGCTGTCGCTTCCCACACCACCAAGGGTGACCAGGCTGCATGGGGTGGGGTGGGGTCGGGGTGGTGCAGCTCTCCAGTTTACACAGAGGAGGGGCTGTGTGATACGGACCGGACTGTCAGAGTTCAGCTGGCCCACATCCCAAAGCTTTCTCAGCAGCACGGCAGTGGGGGAGATATTTCAGCAAAAATATTTAACTCGCTGAAAATAATTTATACTTGTTGCTATTTACAAACAAACTGCTAACTAAGGGTTCCGGACCGCTCGTTAAAGGAGGCCCACCCTGCAGGACCTGTACTTTGCCAGACTTAGCTGCCGTTTAATTGGGGTCAAGTACAAAGCAAAGCACAGAAAGGTTGCGTCTCTTTACACTCTGTAATTTTACCTTTCTACTAATTTCAACTTTCCCTGTCCTCAATTAGTTCGACTTAGGGATATTCTGTCACAGGTAGGCTATGAAGTCCTGACTCTGTGTCTCAATTTGCTATCCGGAGGCGGCAAAACTAATACACTCTCAAGATTTTAAGCGGGTGGCGATTATAGCCTTTATTTGGGGGGAAGTAATAGTAACTTTGAAAATACAGTTTCTATGGGCTGAAGAGATGGCACCACAGGTAAGAAGAGCACTTGAGAGGGCTCTGTTGGTAAGAGCACTTGATGCTCTTGCAGAGGACCTGGGTACAATTCCCAGCACCCACAGAGTGGGTCACAACCATCTGTAACTTAGTTCCAGGGGATCAAATTCTCTAACACCCTCCTGCTGAGCTCCGAGGGCACGAGCATGCATGTGGTGCACACACAAACATGCAGGTAAAACACTCACACCTAAAATGAAAAAATATAATAAAAAAATTTAATACAATTAATATCCTTCTTAACTATAACTTAGATGTTATTGAGAATCAAATTACAGTCTGCGGCCTCTGTTTTCTAATAATAATAGAATATAATTATATATTTATTTTATAGATACTAAACTAGATCATAAATTGATCCATTGGTATCCCTGGGGCTTCTAACCCAAGAAACTCCTTAAGAATTCCCTTAATTTCTACATGCTGGGGATAAAGTGAGGCTTCCTGATCTGGAACACGCTGACTGGGAGCCCCAAGTCAGCCCATTCCATCTGAAGGGAGGGATGAGAGTAGATGCCAGTGATGCTTCAAGAGGCAAGAGCAGAAAAGCCACTCCATATTGGGCATGCAAATCTCTGGGGACAAACTCAGAAGGAGCCACTTTCCATTGCCGGCATACCCACACTGCCCAGGCAGTAAGGACCAGTTTCTTAAGCTGCCCATTTCTTTGCAGTTTTTTAAAATTATTGTTGTTGTTGTCATTAAAATCATCACAATCATCATCATTATCATCATCCTCATCCTCATCATTTTATTATTTTGACACAAGGTTTCTTGGTGTAGCCCTGTCCTGGAACTCATTTTGTAGCCCAGGCTGGACTTGAACTCACAAGATCCATCTGCCTCTGCATCCCAAGTGCTGGGATTAAAGACACGTGCTACCACACCAGCTATTTTATTTATTTATTTATTTATTTTTTAATGCATGGGTATTTTGCCTGCATGTATGTCTGTGCATCAGGTGTGTACCTGATGCCTGTCAAGGCCAAAAGTGGGTGAAACTAGCATTACAGATGGTCGTGAGCTGCCATGGGTTTGCTGGGAAGCTTCATTTTCTGGAGGAGCAGCCAGTGTTCTTAATGGCTGAGAGCCATTAGGAGGACCCTAAGAGGGATACATGGATGGCCCCAGGAAGAGAAAAGAGATAAGACCTCCTGGGTAAACTGGGGCGGGGGGGGGGGGGGTTAGAGGGAGAAGAGGGGATGGGAACAGGAGGGACTGAGGTGGCTGAGTGGAGTGAAGGAGGGAGAGGGAGAGCAATGAAAGAGATATCTTGGTAGAGGAAACCATTAGAGGGTTAAAAAAGAAACCTGGTGCTATGAAAATGCCTAGGAATCCGCAAGGATGACCCCAGCTAAGACTCCTAGCAACAATGGAGAGGGTGCCTGAACTGGCCTTCCCCTATAATCAGATTAGTGACTACCCTAATTGTCATCATAGAACCTACATCCAGTAACCAGTGGGAGCAGATGAGGCAATCTACAACCAAGCTCTGGGCTGAGCTCCTGGAGTTCAGTTGAAGAGAGGCAGGAGGAGTCACAGGAGCAAGTGAGGTCAAGGTCATGATGGGGAAAACCACAGAGACAGCTGACCCAAGCTGGTGGGAGCTCACGGACTCTGGCCTGTCATCGGGGGAGCATGCATAGGACGGAACTAAGCCCTCTGAGTGTGGGAGACAGTTATGTGGCTAGATCTGTTTGGGAAGCCCCTGGCAGTGGCACCAGGATTTGTCCTGGTGCAAAAACTGGCGTTTTGGAACCCATTCCCTGTGGTGGGATACATTGCTCAGCCTTGACACAGCGGGGAGGGGCTTGGTCCTGCCTCAACTTAGTATGCCAGACTCCGCTGACTCCCCAGGGGAAGCCTTGCCCTCTCTGGGGAGTGGGTGTGGGTAGGATAGGGGAAGTCAGGGGTGGGGTGGGGGTGGGGATGGGAGAAGGGGAGGGGGGGAGGGAGGGAGAACCAGGATTGGTATGTAAAACGAAAAAGCTTTTTTTAAAATAAAAAAAAAAGAAGTGTGTTTGTTTTCAATTTTTTTTATTACATTTATTTATTTGTTTGGTGTGTGTGTGTGTGTCCCTTCCTCTGCTACTGAATGTGTGATAAAGTCAGAGGACAACTTGTGGGGATCAGCTCCCTCCTTGTACCACGTGGGACTTGGGTATCAAACTCCAGTCGCCAGCCTTGGCAGCAAGTGACTTCACACACTGACCCATTTCATCAGCCCGAGTCACCCATTCTGCGAGAGAAAAACAAGAGCCTTTGAGTTCTGAAATATCACACAATAGCGCGGGCTTTGCCAGCTTGCGACTCCCTGCTCGTGGACAAACCCTGACTTCTCAGAACCGGGTCTTATCAGTGTAACTGTTGCTTTCTACAGACTCTGGTACTGTGAGGATTCAGTGGATGAGAAAGGACACAGAAATTTTTTTTTTTTTTTTTTTTTTTTTTTAAAGATGAGCAAAATAGGTCATCTCTTTGCCAAACTGCCCTTTGCTCCTTGTCAGTCTGGCTGCAGGTTGCTCTTTATTGGCGCTCTTTAGTTTCAATTATTAAATCAATACAAGGTCAGAGAAGTTAACCACTTCCAAGATGACAGAAGTTAGCGTCCAGTCTAAATTCCATTACTGAGCAGCTAATGTAGGCTACATGCTGGGCCCCCGTGGCGAAGAACAGACAAAAAAAAATCCCCTCTGAACTCTTCAGTTTCCACTGTTGGGGAGGAAGATCGAGACGGAATAAAAAGAACAATATGTGCAATTTTGGATTGGTAGAAAGTTCTAGAGAGAAAAATAAGGTGACGAGGACATGGAATGGGGGAGGGGCAGTCCGTTCTGTAGATTCAGGAAGGCCTCACTAAGGAGACATCTGGGCACAGGGGCTGGCACAGGGGGCAGTGATGACCAGTCTTTGAAGGTGGAAGAGGGTGTGGCCAGCCTGAGGAGGGCAATCAGGCCAGGGAGAGCGGAGAGGGGGGAAGTGAAGGAATCAGCCAAGCCGGGCTGGAGTGTGCACACCATGCTTTTCTCTGGGTCAGATAAACACAAGTCTGTTAAAATACACCTCGGGTGCTGAACAGAGAAGGAAGAACCCACACAGGGGCCAGCCATAAGGCACTTTAGGTGACCTTTGGGGAAGCTCCGGGTGGCTGGGCCAGGCACTGTCAGGGAAGGCGACACCCGTGGACCGCAGATGTATTCTCAAGGTAAAAGGAACAGGGATCAGAGGTGGATGCGGCGTATGGAAAGAAGCCGGTGCTTAGGAAAACAGTTTTGATCTGAGCGGGGAGACTGTGGGAAGGCAAGTGTGGGGGCTGCGGGAGCAAGGTGTGCAGGTGTTCTGTAAGAGGCATGTGCAGGACAGCTGCGGGCCCCGGGGGGCTGCCTGCAGGCCAGATGAAGCCGGACTTCAGGGAAGAGGTCACTGTGGGAGAAACTGCAAGTCAAGGAAACATATAATTTAAAGCAATCAGCGGGGTGAGCTCACAATGCTATGAGCGCAGATAAGGAGAAAGGACCCAAGACCAGGCTCTGGGGGTGAGCCAGCGGTGCCAAGTCCAAGAGAGACCGACTAAGAAGAAGCAGCCAGGAAGATTGGAGTAGAGTGTTTCAAAAGCCAAGTGCAGAAAACGTTTTGACAGAGAAGACTGACTTCCTGAGACCTACGTCAAATATCATCTCTGGGTTCAAAAAGAAAAACGGAAGCCGGGCGGTGGTGGCGCATGCCTTTAATCCCAGCACTCGGGAGGCAGAGGCAGGCGGATCTCTGTGAGTTCGAGGCCAGCCTGGGCTACCAAGTGAGTTCCAGGAAAGGCGCAAAGCTACACAGAGAAACCCTGTCTCGAAAAACCAAAAAAAAAGAAAAAAAAGAAAAACGGAAAACCAGCCAGAGCCAGACCAAACACTACTGAGCCTTCCATAAGGGCAAGAGAAACCTATATTTAATGATATGACGGTGAAATTTGAGAGTTTGCATATGTATTTATCCCTACTGCTACCTCACTAAAGTGACACCAGAGATAGACCAGGAAGTGTGAATGCAGGAGGACCAAGAAGCAAGGCTGTGGCTCTTCCTCCCTCTCCTGAACTCCCAGCAGAGGCTGGCATCAAAGCCATGGTTTACAGTTAATTGCTCGCCCCAGGAAGTCCAGAGAAACAAAAGCCCCTGAGAGAGAAATCTCCCAAGAAATTGGAAAGATGAGTTCACCCTGGAGACACAGCAAAAAACTCTGAGAGGTCCGGGGCTGGCGCCCAGTGGGTGAGTGCTAGCCTACCATGTGCACAGTCTGGGTTCCATCCCCCAGCACCGCAAAAGCAAACCAACAGATGAACTTAAAAACCTAAAACTCTGAGCGGAAACAGAGACAAAGACCAAATGGAAAGAGCAACCCTCAAAATTTCAAAGTACTGCTCTATCTCAGATGCTTCCGCTGCTGTAGGGCGGCCGGACACGCTGGCCCGCAGGTCACCCGCAGGTCCCAGGTCCGAATGCAGCTCGCCCACATGCCCCAACCTGCCTGTGTCCTCTGCCTCTCAGCTACACACACCCTCCCTGGAACACAGAGGGTGCTCTTATCACCACCAACTGCCGACTTGCTGAAATGACCACCCCAGGACACACCACCTCAGCTGTTTGAGTCCTGTCTCTGCATCTTTCGCTTCTTGCCTCTCACAACCTTCAATACAGGGTCTACATTACCCTCCGCTGATATGTAAGGAACACCTGGCCACAGCGCCTGTCTTTTTTTGTTTGTTTGTTTGTTTTTTGTTTTGGTTTGGTTTTTGTCTTTTCGAGACAGGGTTTCTCTGTATAGTTTTGAAGCCTGTCCTGGAACTCACTTGTAGACCAGGCTGGCCTCGAACTCACAGAGATTCACCTGACTCTGCCTCCCAAGTGTTGGGATTAAAGGCGTGCCCCACCACTGCCCGACTTCCTGTCTTCTTTTTTACTGTGGTCATCATAAGGATGAAACTGGGCCTCGGGCATGCTAGTACTCACCTACCACCACCAGGAACAGCATGCCCAGCTCCCTTCTCTCTATATGCCTTCAAAGTTAACTTCTAATTGAAATTAGAGGTAGGTGTAGTGCCACATGCCTTTAATCCCAGCACCCAGGAAGCACAGGCAGGCAAATCTCTATGAGTTTGAGGCCAGCCCGGTCTACATAGCCAGTTCCAGGCCAGCCAAGGCTATGGTGAAACTGTCTCAAAAACAATTAAACTGGCCTATGGCCTGCGGACCGGATCTCCCACCTGGTCACGTCTGATGTCTCCTTCCCATCCGGTCCACCCCACAGGGAGGGTCCTCCTAGCACCTCCTTGCTGCCCGCCCCCCCACTCAGTCCCACACAAACACCACTGCTTTCTCTGCCAGGTCCTCCTCCAGGGCCTGACGGGGCACGTCGACACAGCCAGAAAGTCAGTATCTCCTGTACTCATCAAATGGTCTGAGATCGGGACTGTGAGGGAACTAAACACGGAGTCAGCTGGACACAGGGGAGACCGCTGCAGATCGTGTAAAAAGACCCGTTCGTTTACTCATTCCAGACAGCTGAAGAGGTGAAGGGAAACCGGGAGCCTGGAGCTTAAAGGGCCAGCTGTCATCTGAGAACACGTCACTAAGTCATAGGAAAGCCTGAAGAAGCAGTAAATAGTCAGTGACCATTTACTGCAACCTACTGTGAAATATTATCTATTCACACACATTCACACACACACACACACACACACACACACACACACACACAAACACATGCGCACGCGCGTGCGCGCACACATACATACCCTAAAAACAAAAAAAAACAAAACAAAAAATTGGTGGCTTAAAACAACAAAAAGTGCCTGCCACCAAGCCTTACAACCCGAGTTCCATCCCTGGAATCTACAAGGTCAGAAGGACTGCAAGTTGTCCTGTGACCCTCACATATGTGCTGTACACACACACACACACACACACACACACACACACACACTCACGCACGTGCATTTACGTAAATGAATACACACATGCACGTACATGTGGACTTGGAAAATAAATAAATAGAAAGACTAGATCTACAAAACTCAACAGTATTTCATACAGTTTCTAAAGGTCGGTACTATGGTTCCCTAGAGTTCATGGGATAAACGCAATCCTGGTATTCGAAGGTCCAAACTTTGAGAGGCCTCTAGGGTCAGATGAGGTCACAAGGGTGGGGCCATGATGGATGAATGACTTCAGAGAGGAGGAAGGAAGGTTGGAGCTAGCAGTCTACTCTTTGTCAGCACGTGATCTTTCTGCCACATTCCCATGCAGCAACCAGGCCTCTCGAGGTCCTGATCTCAGACCCCCGAACCTCAGAAGCTAAGAGAGACATTTCTTCCTTTATGGTATGCCTAGCCTTCGGAATCCTGCAGGAAATGAGCTCAGGAAGCCAGGCACCTGGGAGCAGTTCAGTTGGATGGAGCTGTGGCCCAGGGGCTCTTACAAAGTGGCGGCAGCACACACAGGCACCAGGGCCACATCAGCTGAAGACTAGATTGGCTTTCCAGATAGCTCTAGAGCACAGCTGATGGCAGATCTCGGCTCTCCACCACCCAGACCACCCCAGGAGCGGCGTGAATGCCCCGAGACTGATCCAAGAGGGAAAAAACCCGATGCTCTGTGTAACCAGCCTATACCATACACCATCACTGCAGCCTTATTCGGTTAGGAGCGAATGCCTAAATCCCTCACGTTCAGGGCAGAGGAACTGGGCTCCACTTCCTGAAGGGATGACTATAACAGTTGTAGATATGGGGAGGGGGTGAAGGTATGGGGGAGGGCAGCCAATAAATAAATAAATAAATAAATAAATAAATAAATAAATAAATAAAAGAACAATGTTAGGTCTTAAGGAAACACAGGACAAATGGCTATCGGAGGTGCCTATTATCATATCAAAGCGGATGCTGTCCAACAGCACCTCTTCTGCATCCTCAGTACCTGCTGCGGAGACATCCTGGCTAGCACACCCAGCCCCCTACACTAAACTCTCCAGACTGGGCTGGGCTTCCCTTCCCCCAGCTTCTCTGATCCCTATACAACCCAGCCATTTTGGCTATGGCAGCCTCTGCCTCTTGGCTACCACTCTTGGTTCCCGAACTCCTGGCCTCTTGGCTTCTAGCTCTCTCCTCTCCCCTCCCCTCCCCTCCCCTCCCATGGCCCAGTTCAGTCTGCTGGCCATGTTCACTCTGTACTCTTCCAGATGTCTCTGTCTGTGCTTTCCCTTATATCTATAATAAAGACTTCAACTCCTTAGGAGCAGTCATGTCCTCCTTTCCTTCCCTTTCTTTTTCCTTTCTTTCTTTCTTTCTTTCTTTTATTCATCTGGTGTCGAAACCTAGGAGTGGCGTAAATGAATGCCTTTCCAAGAGACTTAGCTGCCTTGTAGACAATTAGAAAATTAAATTTAAAAAAATTTGAACCCACAAAAATAAAAAGGCAAAATAAAGCACATCAGTTCGTCATATATAAGGAAGAAGTCCTGTCAGAATGCTCAGTAGCTATTGTATTACTAATGCTAAATTTGTTAAAATGTGTCTTTACATCTCCAGCTACTACTATAAAATGTGTCAAATAGCTGGGTGCCTTTAATCCCAGCACTTGGGAGGCAGAGGCAAGCGGGTCTCTGAGTTCAAGGCCAGCCTGGCTGGTCTACATAGTGAGTTCCAGGACAGCAAGGACTAAACAAAGAAACCCTGTCTTGAAAAAAAAAAAATCATCCTAGGTGGACTTCAGTCCTCCCTCAGACACCCAGCACCGAGAAAGGCCAACCGACCCTACAGCCCAGCAGAAGCCAAAACAGACTGCTGACCCAACCTGGGCCAAAGGCAACATTTCTCAAGTGCTCAATGGAAGTGTCACCAAGAAAAGCCGTGTTTGGGGCCATAAAACGTGTCTCAAAAAGTTCACATAACTATAATCATGTATGTGGCGTCCTCTGCCATTAATGATATCCAATTAGAAAACAATAGCAGCCACATTAAAAAAACAATCTCTGACCATGTAGAAACAGCATTGCTAACCAGGCAAGGGCCAGCTAAAGGTGGGGTACACATTCGTCATCCCAGCGTACAGGAGGTAGATGCAGGAGGATCAAGAATTCACGGTCAGCCTTGGTTACAGAGGGAGTTCACAGCCAGCCTGTGACACTGTATCAAAAAACCCCAAACAGCAAGGAAATAACAAATGGGTCAAATAAGAATTTTCAAATGAAATCACAAAAGATACATCATTTATTGAAAACAGAAATGCATTTTTGAAAATATGTTAATGGAGCTGGAGCTATGGCTCTGCAGTTAGGAGCACCTGTTGCTCTTCCAAAGGATGCAGATTTGGTTCTCAGCATCCATGTCAGGAGGCCCATAATTGCCAGTCCACAACCACCAGTAACTTCATCTCCAAGAGATCATGCCCCCATGGGGCTACACACACACATACACACAAAAAAAATACTAATAAATAAATACATCTTTTTAGAAAATATAAAACACTGAATGCCGCCGGGCGGTGGTGGCGCACGCCTTTAATCCCAGCACTTGGGAGGCAGAGCCAGGCGGATCTCTGTGAGTTCGAGGCCAGCCTGGACTACCAAGTGAGTTCTAGGAAAGGCGCAAAGCTACACAGAGAAACCTTGTCTCGAAAAAAAAAAACAAAACAAAAGCAAAAACAAAACAACAACAAAAAAACACCGAATGCCAGATGGTGGTGGCGCACACCTTTAATCCCAGCACTCAGGAGGCAGAGGCAGGCAGATCTCTGGATTTGAGGCCAGCCTGGTCTGTAGAGCAAGTTTCAGTACAGTAAGGGCTATACAGAGAAACCTTATCTTGGAAAAGTGTGTGTGTGTGTGTATTTAAAACATTGAGATGCAATTAGAGTAATGTTAAAACACAGGGAAGAGCCAGGATGTAGTTCAGTGACGGGTGCTTGTGCAGCACACACCAGACACCTTGGGCATTGTAAAATCTCCGGCATTGTAAAAAGAAGGAAAAGAAGCAGAAAAGTCTCAAATTAACAATTTAATCCCACACCTCAAGAAAGCAAGAAAATGAGTTTGAGGCCAGCCAGGTACACAGAGCAAGTTCTAGAAAAGCCAGGGCTACAGATAGAAACCCTGTCTCAAAAAGAAAAAAAAAAAAAAGTGGGAAATGAGAAAACCCAGTCCAACTGAAGCAAAAGAAAGACAGTAAAAGCAGACATTAATATTGCTATTAGAAGATAGAAGTCAAAGAGAAATGAGAAAGGCTGTTTCTTGGGTCTGGGATGTTGATAAAATCTATAAATTCTTTGCAAGACTAACACAAGTAAAAAGGGGAAACAACAAAAATATCTCAAGCCAAGTATCATTACAGATTTATAGTGATATCTCATTTGTACTGAAATGTGATTTTATTTGTATGTTGACAAATAGAGTTGCCTGGGGGTCAGAGCCAATAGCAAGCCATAGCAGAAGCCGGGCAGTGGTAGCGCACACCTTTAATCCCGATCACATGACAGGCAGATCTCTGTGTGTTCAAGGATACAGCCAGCATTGGAGACACACGCCTTTAATCTCAATACCAACCATAGAGACCTGGAGGTCTGTATAGACAGGCAGTGATGAGGAAGTCATGTGGTTGGGTTTACAACCAATAAGAAGGCAGAACAGAAAGTCAATAAAAAGACAGACACACAGGAAGTAGGTCTCTTTCTGAGGGGAAGGACGGCAGTGGCAGCGAGGGGTAAGAAAGGGTTTTTAGTCTTAGCTCTTAGCTACTGCTCTGACCTCTTGGGCTTTTAACTCTGCATTTGGCTCTGTGTTTCTTATTTAATAAGACTGTTATGTCTACACAGATTCTATCAAATATATATATATATATATATTTGTTTTTCGAGACAGGGTTTTCTATCCCTGGCTGTCCTGGAACCAGCTCTGTAGACTAGGCTGGCCTCGAACTCACAGAGATCTGTCTGTTGTCTCTGCCTCCCAAGTGCTGGGATTAAAGGCATGCACCACCACTGCCCTTCTCTATCAAATATTTAAACAATCATGCCAGTCAAAATGCAAAGGAATTAAAATGGCTAAAATGATTTTGAAAAAGTTATGGAGTAATCTAGTAGACTTCAAGACATACCATTTAGCTGTAGTAGACAAGACTGCAAATATCCCAACAGAGAGTACACAGAAGAAAACCAGTGGATCCCAGAATGAATCTGCAGAAATATGCCCATATTTGACAAAGGTACAAAACCAGTTCTGTGGGGGAAGGAAATTCCCGTGAAGAGTGGGTTCTAGGGCAACTGAGCATCCCGATAAAAATGTAAGTCGGGACAAGAACTCTACACCTTATACAAAATGGACCAGAG
Organism: Peromyscus leucopus; assembly: GCF_004664715.2. NCBI lineage: Eukaryota > Metazoa > Chordata > Mammalia > Rodentia > Cricetidae > Peromyscus > Peromyscus leucopus. Next base: position 147,917,086 of record NC_051063.1, on the reverse strand, counting down.
GGTTCAGAGTGGAACTAAAAAGCCATTAGCGGGTGGGAAAATAGAGAAAAATCTTTGGTCTCTAAAGCCAGACAAAAATTAGAATAGACACCAAATAGGAAAGTTCACAAAAGGAAATAATAAAAAAGCCTGGACAACATCAAAATGTAAACTCTTTGCTCTGCTAAAGACCATGAGGAAGAAAACACAAGCTACAAACTAAGAGAGAATACTTGTAAACCACATATCTAACAAGACTAGACTACATAACAAATCCTCAAAACACAACAGCAGAAAAACAATCCAAATAAGAAACAAGTACATTTCATTGATGGGGACAGTCAGATGGTTAGCAAGCTCTTCCAAGGTGATCATCACCAGCCATCACTAGCCCTCGGAAGAATTCTAATTAAAACCACGAATCTGTAAGTAATATACCTATTTGCTGACACCATCAAATGATGAAGAGGATATAAAAAACAGGATCACCTAAATACTGGTGGTAGGGGGTGGTGTGATATGGCACAGTCACTCTGGAAAACAGTTTGGCAGTGTTCCATAAACTAAACACACAATTACCAGACCTAGTAATAAACTGCACCGTTGGGCATTTATGCCACAGAAATGAAGACTGAAGTTCTTCATTTCTGTGGCATAACATGCACACAAATGTTCTCAGTAGCATTCAGTGTATCTCAAAACTGGAATTAGCCCAGCATTTCTCCAACCAGTAAACTGGTCAAACCAACTGTGTTCTGTTAGTAATACAAAGAACCACACGAAAGATCTGCAATAACTTAGATCAGTCACTAGGAAATTATGATGAAGGGTGCCAATTCCCAAAGTTCTACACTGCTTAGAAAGCTTGATTCTGTTTAGGCAGCATTTTGAAAAGACAGCATTTTAGGAATGAAAGATAAATCTGTCATGTCCAGTGACTAGGGGTTTGCTTGCAGGGAGGAAGGAAGCTAGAGATGGGCAAACACAGTTGTAAAAAGGTGCTATCAGCAGCCCGGCATGGTGGCACATGCCTTAAATCCCAGCATTCAGGATGCAGGGGCAGACGGCTCTCTTAAATTCAAGGTCTACTGATGGAGTTCCAGGACAGCCAGGGCTACAGGTAAACCTTGTCTCAAAAAAGAAAAAGAAAAAAGAAAAATAGAAGAAAGAAAGAAAAGAAAAAGGAGGAAACTAAAAGGATCCCATTAGAAATATGTAATGTCTTTTTTATGTTGGTAGATCCAAGAACCTACACAGGGGATACAATTAAACATAACTTAATATGAGAGAAGGGGAGGGATGGAGAGAGAGAGAGAAAGAGAGGGAGCTGAATATTGAGAAAAGTCTTATTCATTTTGTCCAGTGTCATGCATTGGTAAAGGTTTGTAGACATACATATTATATCACCATCAGGATACCAATGTTGATATAGTGCACTTGGTGACAGTCTCTCTCTAATTTTTTTTTTTTTTGAGATATGTAAGCCTGGAACTGAACATGTATACCAAGCTGGCCCCAAACTCATAGATATCCATCTACCTCTGCCTCCTAAATACTAGGACTAAAGCCACCACACTATTTTTAAAGAAATATACTTTATCCCTTGCTTTACAGCCTTGGTTGGTCTAGAACTGGCCATGTAGATCAACTCTTCAAGCAGCTCAGCTGGTCTCTGCTTATGCCAGGCTACTGGGGTTGTCTGGGAGTTATAACAGGGTCCCAGGCCTTAGTAGCTCCCCCCCACCCCCCAACAGCACAACTGACTCCATGATGGAAGTGTCGTCCACGTTGTAAAACTCAGCACATAGACAGCACCACCTGCCAAAGATGAAAACAAAGACCTAATCCATCAAAGTCCATAGTTCTAGGAAAGTCTCTAAACGTACTAATCTTGCTTTTGGGCATCTGTAGTTCCACTTCTGGCTAATTGTTCTTGTTAACCGAAGTATGTCAACCCAGAACTTTGTTTTTATGCTTAAAAGCTTTCCCTGAGAAAGGCTAGGGAATATCCCACAACAAGGGGTCTTTACTGCTTACATACTCTTGGGGTAGGAAGAAGCTAGACAATCTGGTCAGTTTCAGGGACTTCCTGAAGCTATTTTGAGTTGTTTACTTCCTGTCTTTATGAGCTACACTGCAGAACAGCCGATTTCAATCTTGGAAAGGACTGCTGCACACAAGGGGCTCTCTGAAATTTAAGTTCCAGGTTCAGTGAGAGACCCTGCCTCAAAAACTAAGAAAGGAGTGACAGAGGAAGACACCAGTGCTGACCTCTGGTCTCTTCATGTGTACAGATGCATACCACACACGCTCAGATATACAGATATAAATATATACACACAGAGGTTGGATAAAGAGTGGCCAACCGGCTGCTTTGTTTTTTGTTTTTGTTGCTGTTTTTGTTTCTTTTGTTTGTTTTTTGAGACAAAGTTTCTCTGCGTAGCCCTGGCTGTCCTGGAACTCACTTTGTAGCCCAAGCTGGCCTCAAACTCAGAGATCTGCCTGCCTCTGCCTCCCGAGTGCTGGGATTAAATGTGTGCCCTACCACCCTGGTTAAGAGTGACACACTCTTGGCTCTATTTCTCCTCCGAAGACATCATCCTTAACATAACGGCCTTAACATAAAAACTGAGTAAGAGGAATCTGTGTCCTGTGGAGTTACTTATCAACATATCAAAAGTAAAATAAAGTACATTCCTAAAAAAAAAAGACATTCAAAGCTCTGGAACACACAGTCTCACAAGGTCTGTAAATGTGCTTATCTTCAGGATCTTGAAAGCAATTTCCTTACTCAAAATTCAAACCTTCTGACATAAAAACTTCTTTGCTGGGAATGGCTTACACAATGCTATTCTGCATTGCATACTGATAAAATGTCAGTGGTGTCTTTCAAAAAGAGATTACATCTAAGTCGCGATAACGAATCTGCATCGCATGACATCACCACAGACTGCTGTGAATCTTGCTGAAGAAAACCAATATGTAAGCCGGGGGTGGTGACACACACTTTTAATCTCAGTGGACACAGGATGATCTCTGAGTTCCAGGACAACTACAGCTAAACAGAGAAACCCTGTCTGCAAAGACAAAACAAAACAAGACAAAAGCAGAGAGAAAGAAAAAGAAAACCAGTGTCATTTTGCTTCCACGGTTGCCCTGCAACGTGACCAATCCCAGGCCCTACCCATTAGAATGTGTGCTTGGAGGTATATTTAGGACCTGGGAGTGGCAGGGATGGGGGTGGGGCCATTCATCCCGGATTCTTGTGATGGGACCTAAATCTGATGACAAGTGCTCTTCTCCAAGTGAAATGGAGGCCTGTCAGAGGAAGAAGAAGCTGACATGATGTCAGATACAAAGACTGAAGAGAAGGGGACACCCATGGGGAAACACACCAGAGTGGCCCCCAGAAGCTCCACCAGACAGGGAACACACTCTCCTTCGGGTCTCCCAGGCGAAGGCAACCATGCCAGAATTTGGACCTCTATAGACTTAAATTTTACTTCTTAATACATGTAAAACTAATAATAGAAAGGATTTTGCCAACTTTGGGTTAGGGATGGTCACTGTAACTATAACATGGAATGACGAAGTTTGAAGCAGCGAGTGGATTTTAGTATATAAAAATTACTTAAGTTTACAAATAAGAAACTTTCTGGCCAGGCGGTGGTGGTGGTGCACGCCTTTAATCCCAGCACTCGGGAGGCAGGGCCAGGTGGATCTCTGTGAGTTCGAGGCCAGCCTGGTCTACAGAGCGAGATCCAGGACAGGTACCAAAACTACACAGAGAAACCCTGTCTCAAAAAACCAAAAAATAAAAATAATAAATAAATAAATAAATAAATAAATAAATAAATAAATAAAATTTTCTGAATGGTGCCTGTTCCATAAAAGGAAGAAAAATGGCAGAGTAGGACTAGTGGGCAGTACTGGGTTGATGGGAAGTAGATGAGGGGAGGGGCAGAGCTTGAGGAGGAAGATGGCTGTCCCCCTTCCCTGGTGCAGGAGCAGGTTCTTCGCCATCTTGCCTGGACTTTTGATGTGTGGAAAGTGCTATCTTTCAGTCTAGCAGCTGGGGAGGAACAGATCTACCTCACAGACAGATATGTCAGATGGTTTCTGGAAATCCCCTACGGGTCGGAATTCCTCAGGCTTCTGCAGGGAGATGAGTGCTCCGGACTCCACACACATTTTCCACTGAAGACAGTTATTGACCATGATGACAGCATATCTGAACAGGATGGTGGTCAGCTGTGACTGCACGGCCTTTGTGAAAGGATCCCAAGTGGATTCCAGCCAAGAACTGACCTGAAGCTCAAGGCAAGTGTTGCAAAATCCCCAAGCCCAGCCAGGCTGCTTCCGTGTGTCATTCTTCTCTACCAAACTTACACATGACAGGTGACCCTGAAATCACCATCAGCTGTACCATCAGAAAAACCTGGACTCAGAAGTCTAGAGATTTCTTTCTCATCATGCCCCCTCTCCCATTTTATTTTCTTTAATCCGGAAGTACTTTTGTTTTGCCAGTACTATGCTACGATTTACAGAATGTGAAGATGTCTTGGTCCCTGTTCTATTGCTGTGATGAAACACCATGACCAAAGCAACTCTTATTAAAGAAAGCATTTCACTGGGGCTTGCTTACTGTAGAGGGTTAGTCCATGATCTTCATGGTGAGAAGCACACGAGCATGGTACTGCAGCAGTAGCTGGGAGATTCCATCCTCATCCACAGACAGCAGGCAGAGAGAGAAAGAGAGACTGGGCCTAGCCTGAGCTTTTGAAACCTCAGAGTCTACCGCCAGTGACACACCTTCTCCAACAAGGTCACACCTCCTAATCCTTCCCCAACAGTTCTACTAACTGGGGACCAAGTATTCAAACATATGAGCCTATGGGGGCCATTCTCTTTCCAACCACCACAGAAGATTGTCTTCATGGTGGAAATGCTTGCCCTTCCCCTGGCACAATGTTAAGGTGACCTCCCAGAACCTGTCAACTCAGATTTAATCACTGGTTGATAGCCAATGTAATTTGTAGTGCCTGCAAGACTCCAGTGTTTGGAGTTAACTTCTCTGACCTTCAGAATTATCTGTGTATGTGTGTATACATAGATACAAACCATCATTTGAAACTAAAAAACCAAAGAAGAAGCAGACTAGGGAACTTAAAAAGAATTTGTAGAAACAAAAATGGGGTGGGAGGCAATGAGACAGTTTGGGATAAAAGTAGACTGAAAAGAAAGAGGTAAAGAGGGCTGGAGAGATGGCTCAGAGGTTAAGAGCACTGACTGCTCTTTCAGAGGTCCTGAGTTCAATTCCCAGCAACCACATGGTGGCTCACAACCATCTATAATGAGATCCAGTACCCTCTTCTACTGGGCAGGGGTACATGCAAACAGAACATTGTATACATAATACATAAATAAATCTTTAAAAAAAAATTAAAAAAAGAAAGAGGTAAAAAAAATATCACCAGATGCATCTGAGATGCAGCAACCCTACAAACTAGAACAGTCTGCGTTCTCTCAGGAAGAAAATGAAAAAGAGGAAGGGAGAGGGAGAGGGACTTAAGAAGCAGGAGTGATGCTTTCTGCTTTTCTAGTACAAATGGCCCAATCGCTGTGGAGGCTCCACCCACATCCCTTGAAGCTTTGCAGCTCTGTGCTGCAGAAGCACTGGGTTCCTCTTGGGTGTGTTATGACTCAGATCTGAAATGTCTCCCAAAGGTTCATGGGTTAAAGTCTTGGGTCTCCAGCCCATGGCACCATGGGAAGGGGGTGGTGGCCCTTTGGGAGGCAGGGCCTAGTTAGAGGAAGTTAGGTCATCAGGAGTTTGCCCGTGCAGGGAACTTTGGGATCCAAGCTCGTTCTCTTCCACCTCCTGTTTTCCAGACACAAAGAGCTAGGAGGTATCCGGTACCACACACTTCCACTCTGATGCTCTGCTTTGCCACTGGTCCAGAAGCAGCAGGACCAAGTACCCATGGGCTGCAGACTCTGAGACTATGAAACAAAGTGAACTGTACTAGTTAGAGTTATTTTTTTCTTTATTGTTTTTTTCTGAGTATCACAAAAGTTTATTTAGCCAAGTTTTATATGAAAATGTACATGACCCAATTCTACACCACAGTCAAACAGTCCTTTGGGGAGGGATGTGCATGCCTCTGCTTGAAAGCCATCGTTTAGACTCTTTCCAAGGCTTCTAACATGATGATGCTGTTTCCTCGGATGACCATGTTGATGCTGTTCTGTTACCCACTAGTTGCCATCTCCACACACTCATCAATCACAAGATTCATAAAGGGATCAGAGCCCCGTAGTATTCCTTGTACATGTCGGCCACCATTTAACTTCAATGATAACTTCTTGACCATACATTTCTTCAGTTCGGGAGGGTGGGTCTTGCTCACGGAGACGTTTCTATTGCTGTGATAAACACCATGACCAAAACAACTTGGGGAGGAAAGGGTTTATGTGGCTTACACTTCCATATTGTAGTCCATCACTGAAGGAAGTCAGGACAGGAACTCAAACAGGGCAGGAGCCTGGGGGCAGGCGCTGATGCAGTGGCCATGGAGGGGAGCTGCTTACTGGCTTGCTCTTCATGGCTTACTCAGCAGCTTTCTTATAGAACCCAGGACCACCATCCCAGGAGTGGCACCACCCACCATGGGCTGAACCCTCCCTCATCAATCACTAATTAAGAAAAGCCCCTACAAGCTTGTGGGCAGCCAGATCATCTGGAGGCATTTTCTTCATTGAGGCTCCCTCCCCTCTGATGACTCCAGTTGGTGTCAGCTTGACATCAAACTATCCAGCCAGCACACGGATGCTTCTTCCTCTGAAGTTGGTTTTCAGGTATTTTATTTTCTTACAGAAGTGGGAAGCTGACACACAGAGCTGGTACAGGAGGTAAACAGGGGTTCAGTCTCTCCCATCTTCCCATCCTGGTTCCCCTCATCCCCAGCAACGAAGCTTTGCTTTTCTTCTTTCCTTTGTTCTGAGCACACAGAAGACATTTCATTTGAGCAAAAAGTCCTTGTTACTATAGTATCTGAAATTCATGGAGGTGATTCAGGAATTAGAAATGATGTTCTGAAGGGTACCTTTCAGTCAAGTGCTATTAACAGCATCAAGAAACGATTCTCTAAAGGGCAAGATACACTCAGGAAGAAGCTCTCATTTTCAACTTGGTTTATATAAAGCCACGTGTTGGCTGCTCCGTTTTTATTCTACCTTAAGGAAGGTGTAGGGCAAATAGCCAGGGAGGCAAGTCCGTGCCTGTGGGCTATGGGTGTGGGTCTCCTCACCTGCCTTTGCACCTCCAGCCATCACCACATTCGGGGTGCCCCCGAAGCTCCCCATTGCCTTTCCAGATCACAAGTCACAAAGAATACTCTGCTGAGAGAGGTCAAGATGTGGTCTTAATGATTTTGAGTTCCTGTGGGGCGTTTACCCACCAACCCCACAGCTCCCCAGAGTTTTCTTGAGTGTGAGCAGCAGGAAATATTAGATAGAAAGATTTATATTACAGAGAATATTGCGGAGATAAACAGATAGAAAATAAAGGATAGCCTCGAGAGGGCCTGGAACCTATTCCAACGGGCCCCGACTGTCTCTGCCCCAGGGTTTTTATAGAGACGCCAAGGGGTGGAGCAAAAGACCTCCTCCCCCAGCACAGCCAAGTGCAGGCCATCTCAGACACCTGCACTCAGGCCCATGGTCCTAATCATCCTCTAAGTGGACATGCTGGGTAAAGCCACAAGGAACCCGGAAACGGGCTCCCACAAGTAGATATCACAAAAATACCACAGACTTGGAGACTTAAACAATAGAAATTTCTTCCTTTCTTTCATTTTCTTTTCCTCTCTCTTTGACTCTCTGTCTCTCTCTGGGGTGTGTGTGTGTGTGTGTGTGTGTGTGTGTGTGTGTGTGTGTGTGTGTGTGTGTTGTTTTGTTTTTTGAGACAGGATCTTACTAAGTAGCTCTGGCTGTCCTGGAACTCACTATGTAGACCAGGCTGGCCTGGAACTCACAGAGATCCACCTGCCTCTGCTTCCCAAGTGCTGGTATTAAAGGCATGCATCATCACACCTAGCTAGAGATTAATTTTTTGTAGTCCTGAAGATAGGAAATCCAGGATTGTGGCTCTGGTGTGAGCTGAGCTCTGGGCTCTGCTTCTGAAATGGAAATGGCTCTCTTCTCGCTCTGTCTTCCCACAGTTGAGAGCAGGGCAGGAGTCTTTTTCCTAAGAGCAACAATCCACTCCTCTCTCCAATCCACTCTTGTGGAGTCTGTCCCAGTGACCTAACCACCACCCAGAGGCAGCACTTCAAAATACCATCACTAGAGAAATCACACATATTTACTCCTTACCATGAATACCGGGTACACTGAGGAAGACAAAACTGATGAATCGAAAGTGCTATGTTCAATAACTTTTTCAATTAATAGACTATCGATAGTCATTTCCTAATGACTTTGATGTACAAATAATTTTGATTTTGTGTGTAAATAATCCATAATGATAGATACTTGGCAGGCCAAGAAGGAACATCATGAGTTTAAGGCCAGCCTAGGATACCTAGAGAGACTTTGTCTCAAAACAAAACAAAGAAACAAAGATGTTGCAGCAAGTTATCTGTAAAATACAGTTTGTCTGCAGGAGCTTCTGAGCCTGGAGAAGAATTCCGAAGTCATAAAATTCACATACTTCGTTTTAAAAAATAAGAGGAGCCAGAGGTCACATGACCCACACAAGGTCACAGTGGGAAAAGCAAGACTAGAACCCAGAGTGCTCTGCCTTCTGCCAGTGTCTGATCCTAACAGTGTAGGGCCTGGATCCCAGCAGACATGAGTCAAACGCCAACCTCAGTTCTTCACTGGCAAAATGGCACCCTAACTATTCAGGCAGTTGAGGTTATCCAAATGATCCGGTTTGCTAGCCTTGGGCTTGTGGGGTGAACTTAGCATTCACAAGGCCTTGAATTCAAATCTCAGACAGACATACAGACAGACACACACACACACACACACACACACACACACACACACACACACACACACACACGAAAAAGAAGAAGGAAAGTAAGACCAACTTCCCTGTACAGATCTTGACATACGGGGAAGGTTTACGGTGGTGGGTATCAAAATACAATGCTACTCCAATGCCATTCCATATGCCCAAATATCATTCCTAAATTTATGTATTTTTCACTTGAGGTAGGCCATTTTGACTCACCCCAATCTCAAAACGTGTGTCCTATTCTAAAATGGCATTTTCCCAGGTGTCATCTTGTTAGACATAACCTATGTGCTCAAAGTGGCTATAACCTAAAACATATTTTCTACTTTACTGTGTCACAATAAGCTATGTATTAAACTATCTGATGTAATAAAAATTCAAGGTCTTATATAGAGAGAAACACACTGCACTCATTTTATAGATGGGTATTTTTGTTTGGTTGGTTTGGTTTTGGTTTTCAAGACAGTTTCTCTCTGTAGCTGTGGCTGTCCTGGAACTGGGTCTTTAGACCAGGCTGACCTCAAACTTAGAGATCTGCCTGCCTCTGCCTCATGAGTGCTGGGATTAAGGGTGAGCACCATCACCACCACCACCACCACCACCACCACCACCACCACCACCACCACCACCACCACTAACTACCACCACCACCACCACCACCGGGCTAGATGGGGTATTCTAACTACAAAGCAGGAACTACTTTGTGCTACATCATTGTTAAAAGATACGTGGTAAGCACCTATCACGATGGAAATTCTGTTGGAAATTAAATACAATAATGGATAATCTCTGTCCACTATTACAAGCTTAACAAGCCGGGCCAGATGGTGTTAGCCTACAATCTCAGTGACCTGGGAGGCTGAAGCAGGAGGATCAAAAGTTCAAGGCCAGCTGGCTGGTTGTGGTGGTGCACACCTTTAACCCCAACACTTGGGAGGCAGTGGCAGGCAGATCTCTGTGAGTTCAAGACCAATCTGGTCTACAGAGCTAGTTCCAGGACAGGCACCAAAACTACACAGAGAAACCCTGTCTCAAAAAATAAAAAAATAAAAAAAAAAAAAAAAAAAAAAAAAAAAGTTCAAGGCCAGCATGGGCAATTTAGTGAAATTCTGTCTCAAAATAAAAAGCAAATAAAGTGAAGGTGTTAAGGAGAGCCTGAGTGGCTATTAGGTGGGCTGTTCGATTTAAGAATGGGAAAGACTGCCATACAGCTCATTGGTAGAGGGCTAGCTTAGCATATATGGAAGTCCTTAGGATCAGTCCTCTGGTACAGCCCAAAGCAAGCAAGCAAGCAAACGAAACAGAATGGAAATACTGGATAAATAAGGAAACCCCACACTAGTAGGCTGTGTTTTCATTTGGATCTTCCCAAAGGTCCCTTCATTTCTGAGGTTATTATTATTATTAGAGTGTTCTGTTAGCTACCACGATGGTTTATTCTGTTTCCACCTTCAGACCACCCATGTTTGTGCTGTTTGTTCTTGTCCGTGTTCTTATATTAAAAGCCCGATGCTAACATTTCAAGTGGAAACAGACACACAAGTAACAATGCACCTTAGCTCTATAAGAACCATGGGGAAGACTCCCCACACCTGCAAAAAAGAGCCTAGAAATGTTATGGAACTCGGGGCCACTACCCATGCCAGGTCAGGTTGGGCCACCCGTCCCCAATTCACATATGTCCTTGGTCTGCTTTCTGCTTTTTTTTTTTTTTTTTTTTTTTTTTTTTGGTTTTTCGAGACAGGGTTTCTCTGTGTAGCTTTGCGCCTTTCCTGGAGCTCACTTGGTAGCCCAGGCTGGCCTCGAACTCACAGAGATCCGCCTGGCTCTGCCTCCCGAGTGCTGGGATTAAAGGCGTGCGCCACCAACGCCCGGCTGCTTTCTGCTTTTAATTTGGCTCTTCTAATTGGCTTCTTGAGGACAGGTAGTGGGACCTGGCTTGGGGAATAGGTTGTGACCCACAAGTTTGATAATGAATGTACACAAGGACGAACCTCAAGGCTGAAACACCCTGGCAGTTTATGCATTGACAAAAAGGTGGTCAATAAAAATTCAAATGGCAGGGCTGAGAGATGCCTCAGTAGTTAAGAGCACTGGCTGTTCGTCCAGAGGACCCAGGTTTAATTCCCAGCACCCACATGGCATCGCACAACTATCTGCAACTCCAGTACCAGGGGATCTAACACCCTCTTCTGGCCCCTGTAGGTACCAGGCATGCACATGGTGCACAGACACACATGTAGACCAAACATTCATATACATAAGTAAAATAAAATTCAAATGGTTTTTCCCAGACAACATGACTTCAGTTTTCACTTGAAGTTTTAAGTTTTATTTACATCAGGTATATTTGAGTGTACCTGAAATGGAGAGAGGGAGCCTAAGTGGCTAGAGAAGGGTTGTTAAGATTTTTGTTGTTGTTGTTGTTTTATTTTGTTTTTGTTTTTTGATACAAGGTTTCTCTGTGTAGTCCTAGCTGTCCTAGAACTCGATTTGTAGACCAGACTTTCCTCGAACTCAGAGATCCGCCTACAACTGCCTCCCAAGTGCTGGAATTAAAGGCGTGCTGCGCTGCCGCCGCCGCCGCCGCCGCCGCCGCCGCTGCCACCACCACCACCACCATCATCACCTGCCAAGCTGTTAGACTTTTTTAAGGATGGAAAAAGTCCATTTATCCAAAGTCTTGTTGCTAACATCACATCCAAGAGAATATGAGATTGCTGATGAGAATTTGCTCAAAGATCTATGTTGGCTGTCTGAACCGGGAAATAAACTTTTATTTCTCCCCATGTTGGAAAACAAATGGATTCTGTTGTTGGCTTTTATTCTTGTGTTTATGCTCAATAATTTTTATGGTTCAATAAAAAAACAACTTAGGAGAACAAAACAATTCAGGACTTCTCCAAAGATATTTTGGCCACTAACTGAATGGAGCCACAGGGACATGTGATGGAAGGCGGTAGGCTGAGATCTCTGTCTCTGCTTTGCCCAGAGCCCAGACATGAAGGCAATGATCGTCTTAGATCTGGGCGGGCATCCTTGCTGTGGAGCCAGCCCCAGACCTACCACATCAACACTGATTCGGCAGAGGGCACCCCATTTCTTATTCTCTATTGAGTTTCTGTGCCTTGACCCACTGCCCAGAGGATCCCAGGATCCAATTATGACCCAGCTATGGAGAGGCCCCTTCAGATCTGCACAGCTACACCTGAAAACCAAGAAGACACTCCATACTTGCTCTAGTCATAAAGAGCATTGCAGGTGGAGCCTGAGATACCTGCTGGTCCTCTTACCTCTCATTCATCTCACAGGTGTATTTTAGAGAAACTCTCTAATGGACTTTAAAAATGGTTTTCTTAAGCTAAGGTCCATATTATATAAAGTTCACCCATTTGAAATAAAGTTTGGGTTTCCACATAGTCATAAAATGGTGCAGCCGCCATTACTTAATTCTACAGTTTTAGAGTGCCATCAAGAAATTCATACTGGGCAGTGGTGGCATGTGCCTTTAATCCCAGCAATCAGAAGGCGGATCTCTGAGTTTGGGGTCAGCCTGGGCTATAGAGCTAGTCTTTAAAAAAAAAAAAGATAGGAAATAAGTAAATAAATAAATAGATAGATTCATGCCAGCTAGCAGTCACCACTACCAGACACCAGCAATCCCCCAGACTCTGGAAACCACAAATCCATTTGCTGTACTAGGAATTTGCCAATTCCGCACATTTTGTTTAAATGGAGTGATATATGTGCAGCCTTTGGTGACTTTCATTCAGCATAATCTTTGCAAGGTTTATCCCCAATGCCACATGTATTACTACTCTGTTTCCCTTCATTCTGGATTAATGTTCTATTGCTGTGAAGAGCCACCATGACCAAGGCAACTCTTACGAAAGAAAGCATCTAATTGGGGGCTTGCTCACAGCTTCAGAGGCATAATTGGTTATCACCATGGTGTGGAGCAAGGTGGCGGGGATCAGGTATGGTGCTGGAGAAGCAGTTTGGAGCTACATCTGGATCCATAGGCAGAGAGAACAAAAGGACCTGGCATGGACTTTTGAAACCTCAAAGCCCATCCCCAGTGACACACTTCCTCCAACAAGACGACATCTACTCCAACATGCTACACCTCCTAATTCTTCTCAAATAGTTCGACTCCCTGATGACTAAGCATTCAAATATACATACCTATAGGGGCCATTCTTATTCAAACACCCACACATTCTAAACATGATTTTGTTGTATAGATATACAAAGTTTTGTTTATCCATTTTCAGTGGGTCAACATTTGCTTGCTTCCATTTATAATTATGAAAGATTTTGCTATGAATAGTCAGCTAAAATTTTAAATTTATATGCTTCCAGTTATCTTAGGTGTGCTCCACCCCAGGAACATAGGTATTGCTAGGTCACATGACAACTTCATTTTTCTAAAGCCTGCAAGCTGTTTCCTAAAGCAGCTTCCCTATCTTCCATTCCTCCCAGCACCCAGAAGACTTCCCGCCCTTCTACACTCTTGCCAACACTTGAGACTGTCTCTCCAACCTATGGAGTGGCCTTTCACTTGGACTGTGGTGCCTGAGACATGGAACATCTCTTTTGGTGTCTCCTAGCCATTTGTATGTTTTCTCTGGAAAGAGCCTTTGACAGTTGAATTAAGCTGTCCTCTTATTGTGGACTGTTACACATTCTCTACTGTGAATGCTAAGTCCTTATCAAATATATGATCTGCAAATGTTTTCTTCAACTGTGTGAGTTGTCTTCTTACTTTACTAATAGTATCATTTGAAGTAGTCCTTAGTATGGATGAAATATAGTTTATTTTTATCATTAATGCTTAACATCATATACAAGAAGGTATTCTTTAATTCAAGGGTATGAAGATTTATTCCTGTTTTCCCCCAAGAGTCATATAGTTTTAGTTCTTACTTCAGGTCTATGACCCATTTTGGGTTAATTTTTGTATATGATATAAGAGTCTAACTTCATTCCTTTGCACGTGGTTAAGCAACTGTCCCAGCAAAATCTGCTGAATTCCAAGTGATTTATAAATAATATTTCAGCCAGGTGGTGGTGGTGCACTCTTCTGATCCCAGCACTTAGGAAGTAGAGGCAGGTGGATCCCTGAGTTCAAAGCCAGCTTGGTCTACAGTGCAAGTTACAGGACAGCCAGGTCTACACAGTGAGACCTTGTCTCAAAACACTACTACTATTATTATTATTTTACAATTATGTATTAATTTGTGTGCAGAGGAGAGGGAGAGGTCAGAGGACACACTGGGTTCTCTCCCTTTTGCCTTGTGGGTCCTGAGGATTGAACTAGAGCTATCATCAGGCTTGGCCTTAAGTGATTTACTAGCTAAGAAATCTAGCTGGCTTCCCAAGCATTTTAATACACACTTCTAATTAAGAATCTGCTAAATTCTAGTCCAATGTCTTCACTTCACAGATTAAAAAAAAAAATTATACTGAGAAAGATTGCCTTAAAAGTACTCTATCTGGTATTTCAAGAGTGATTGAAAGAAAGAGAAAATTTTGCTCTTATTTGGATTTCAAACATTACCACATAGGCTGTTGAGGACTAATAACAGAAATGTATAGAGTGTAATTACCAAGAGAACTGATTAAGTCCCATATGGTGATAAGCCAAGATCCCCCAAAGAGCATCACTGTGCCGAGCTGGATGCCTGAGGAAGCGAGTCGCCTTCATAAACACCTCTGCACAGGAATGCTGTGGGCAGCTTCAGGAGCTACCTGGAGTGGAGACACTGGAAGTGGGACCAGAAGGGGAAAGGAGTGACCGGAGAGTGCCACGGAGGCAAAGGATCCTTGCACCGCAGGCTGTAGACCAGGCTAAAGGTGCCGGTCCTGGGGAGGCAACCGCCAGATCTGTGCTTTAGGAATGTGGTCAGCTGCTTGTGGATGATGGGTCACAGGAGGAGGAGCCCAGAAGATCTTAGGAGAGTCCTGCAACATCTCACGACAAGGGCCTAGAAAGTAGAACCCTGAGTCCACAGCCAGTTCTCAGAACTCTCGATCTTGACTGGTAGATGTGTTCTGAACCAGAAGAGTTCAGAACTTATTTGTCTTTTTAATCTTGCTCTAGAATACCAGATGTGGAGGAGGCCGAGGCAAGCTCTCCCTAGAGTGCCCCAGCCCCAGCACAGCTGTTCAGCCCTGCCCAGGCAGAAGTACCCATTCATGTCCCCACCTGGTCCTGGAAAGAGTTCTTTCCAGTTTATGGCCTGTCCCTAAGCTCAAGTAACCACATAGAGAGAGAAAACAGAACATGTACACCCCAGACAATTCAGAGAGTGTGGGCTGGGGCTGGTCTTCAGAGAGTGTGGGCAGGGGCTGGTCTTCAGAAAGAGTGTGGGCAGGGGCTGGTCTTCAGAGAGTGTGGGCAGGGGCTGGTCTTCAGAAAGAGTGTGGGCTGGGGCTGGTCTTCAGAGAGTGTGGGCAGGGGCTGGTCTTCACAGAGTGTGGGCAGGGGCTGGTCTCCAGAGAGTGTGGGCAGGGACTGGTCTTCAGAAAGAGTGTGGGCAGGGGCTGGTCTTCAGAGAGTGTGGGCAGGGGCTGGTCTTCACAGAGTGTGGGCAGGGGCTGGTCTTCAGAAAGAGTGTGGGCAGGGGCTGGTCTTCCGAGGTGGGAAAAAGCAGACTGGAATTAACCTCTGGACTTGAGTATGTCTGGCCCAGAACGAAGACAACATGTCCGTTTATTCTGCTAGTTCACATCGTCTTGCTCTCTTGGCTCCTGGCCTCTCGTGTAGTAACGAAAATATAACATCTCTGTAAACACTTTCTGAACCGTGTTTTCCTTCCTGATGAAGCTGTGGCCGGTAGATGATCCAGTTCTCCAGGAAGAGGAAGCTTTGACTTCAGTCTTCCATGTTCCCCTGAGGATTCTGGGGATGGCCAATAGTATCAAATCCCCTTCATCTGTCGTAGATGTGAAGTACTCAAAAGACCTGTGATTTTCAGGACGAAAAGGCTGCCTCTAGTTCTAAGATAACTAACTGCTCTTTCCTTTGTTCCCAGTTCACCCATGTCTTCTTGCCGAGTGTGAGCTAATACACCGAGGCATCCTCTCAGCAAGGAGGGTGAGCAAAGACATGCACCAAGCCTCAGTGGGCAAGCTCTGAGTCTACCATCAAGGCGGCATATAAATGGCCCAGACCCTTTAGGAGCCTTAAGAGCTTCTGGGAAAGCAACGTCTATAGAGGCGTGGAAGTTGCAAGCAGAAGTCCCAAAGAAACAGGATGGAACACCAAAGGGAAACATGCCTCCAGTCTGATTCCGATCAGTTCACATCAGCAGGCACTGTGCTAGAAAACCAAGGGCCACAAGCTGCTTAAAAGCAGCCTTCTGTCCCTGATTGGTGACAAGACAGAAATAAATCTGCAATTAACAATCTCAAAGGCATACTTTCATCATGGGCACTTAGGAGAAAGGAAACAGAGCTGACATAAACTTTGATGTAAATACAGCTTTAAGTGTTTTTTTTTTTTTCTTTCCCCTCCTCTTTCAGTGATCTGACACCTTCTCCTTGACAGAAATAGCAGCGTATTAATTCTCTGCTAAACCTTCTCTTGAAATGTGCGTTTACGTCTGGCATGACTTTATCCCCCATGTCACCTGGTCCTGCCCCCCACATTCCCGTTCCTCCTGGTAACACCCACCCAAATTTCAACACATTTTTTCCCTCACAAATTTAGCATTAGCTTAAGTCATTACCTATATTTAGAGTGTTCCTTCATCCTTTCTCCAATATAAAGGACAGCTGCTGTAATGGGTGTGTTTTGTTTGGGAAGAAAGAATATTCATTTTTGATCGGTATGTTTAAATACATCTCTCGTGTGTGTGTGTGTGTGTGTGTGTGTGTGTGTGTGTGTGTGTGTGTGGCTTTGACAGATTCAGGGGACCATGAAAACTCTGCATTGGTCAGAGAGTAAGCAGGCAGCATTCCTCAGTTTATTATGTAGCTCCCCACACAGTCTGCCATGTGGAATTTGTGTGGGATCTTATTTACTATATTACAAAAGCTGTCCTTCGTGTGTATTTGTGCAGGGGAGAAAACAGGCCTCTTTTATATAAGTCAAATGTCACTTCAGAAACTATTACTCTGGAATGTCTGGAAAGCATTCCACAATTTTCGGATCCCCTGAAGAATATAATTTGCTTCTCACAACAAGTTAACGAGGGCAAAGGTGTATGGGATGATAATGCAGCCTTTCTGGCTGGAGACCAAGCCGCTAGAACTGTGGAAGGAGACCCACTGGCAGGGCCCCAACCTGGGACAACAGGAATGGAAGACAGAGAGAGGGGCAAGGAGGTCACTGCACTACCCCAGAGAGCCACCAGCTCAGGGGAAGGTGGGGCCATCCTGAGCCTGGTAACATCTTCCCATCTATATGGTTGCCAAGGTGGGGACATGCATCTAGTTGCTTCCAAGTTCTCCGAACCCATCTCCACTGTGTCGGCTTGAGACATTCATTTAAGACAAATAAGATGAATTATGTGCAATATAAAATGAAAGAAGGGAGCAACCACTAACAGCTGTTGGACTAACCCAGTGACGTTCAACCCATGAAAGCTGATCAAGGCCCAGACCTCACCTGCTGTCTGTGGTCAACGGAAGAATGGAGCCATTTAACTACAGAACCAAGAGGCAACTTACGAGCAAAAAGAATCCAACCAAAGAAACAAATCGTTCATGCTTCCGATAAGGTCACACTCATCATCATAATCATCACTTTATGATTAGGACCTTATTGGAAAGGCCCAAACTACGTATCTGCTGAGGCTGGCAACGACCCCTGCTTTATTTTCAAACAGCCTTCCCAGCTCCCACATGGCCCACGGGGGCTCAGGTCAGTGGAAAAATATTTCTTCCCCTTGCCTCTACGTGGGAGTTTTCATAGCTTTCCATTCTCTTTCCACGGGCTTGTTGGGTGTGTATATTCCCTTGAAAATTGTCTCAGGATATAAAAATTTTGTTTTCCAAACACTTAGAAATACTAGCCGAGGACTGCAACCGCAGCTCCTTGTTATCTCTCTGCTAAAATATAATCTGTCAGTTAGGAGTTGGCTCATTCTGGTCAGCGGCTGGCCAAAGGCTTGGGGTAAGACAAAAGAAATCGGGGTTGAGGAGACCGCTTTCTCATCTTGGGCACTGAAGCTTTGTTTAAAGTCCACGGATGAGCTCTGAGGGTCATAAAGATGTCCCACTCCCTCAGGTCCCAATCAAGCAATGACAAGCGCACACAACATACAATAGACATTTACAGACTTACAGAAAAAGGAAGGAAAAAATAAACTCAGTAAAGGAACCACCTGGGCCACAACTCTGGCGCCCACCAGGTTCTCAATATTAAAGACAATGGAGCCTTTCAGCAAATCAACTCAAGATTACATTTCTTCAAGGTTCTTTCAAAGGCTGGTTCTCGGGACATGGAAGATTTTGTTAACAAAGTTTACAGCTTCCTTCATGGTATAATACATCATTATTAAAACAATATAGGACTGGAGAAGAAATCAACAAGGTTTATCAGTGGATGGTAATAAAAACTTGAAAATATGAAAGGGGATGACATTTATTACAAAGATGTAAACATACATAACTATAAAGCCAAGACTTTCGAAAAATATATAAAAAGATTACTCAATGATGTGTTTAATGCAACTGAATAACTCTGGGACAGATGAGGAAAGCTGGATTCCTAGCACCTTGTTTATACCCAAATTAGTTCCAAATAGATCTTGTTTTTCATATGTAAAATGAAGCCATAAGAGCAAGAGCGAGCCGGACAGTGGCAGTGGGGGTAGTGGTGCACACCTTTAATCCCAGCACTCCAGAGGCGGAGGGAGATGGGTCTCTGAGTTCGAGGCCAGCCTGGTCTACAGAGCGAGTTCCAGGACAGCAAGGGCTGTTGGGGGTTGGGGCTGGGGGTAGAGGCGGGACAAACCAACCAACCAACCAAACAGAAGAGTAAGGAACGAATACCTAAAGAATGCAGGAAACAATACCAGACTCCAGCCACAAACAGGAGAAATGTTTGCAACACAGACCCAAGAGCTGCCTTCCCAGGAGAGAAGCTGTATGCTTTATCCTCTGTGGGAACATTCTGGAAAGAGCCTGGGAAACACTCACAAGGCCCTGTTCCGAAGACTGTCCATGAGCCGTCACATGTCTGTCGGATTTAGCAGTGCTTATTAAAATGTAGAGACCATGTATTTCAGCAGCCACAGCCGCAGAGATTTACCTCACACTCCCACGACCTGAGGAGGTTCCACTAAGGGTCAAGCCTGAAGAAGCATTGTTACACCAGCCTGTCCCTCACATTCGAATCAGGTCACCCCCCTCCCACGCCTTCTCCTTCCCCTCCCCTGCAACTGACACTGTTCTCTCCACCCACCCAGCCCACACAGAGTTTCTCTGTGTAGCTTTTAGAGCCTGTCCTGGAACTCACTCTGCAGACCAGGCCGGCCTTGAACTCACGGAGATAAGCCTGCCTCTGTCTGCTGACTGCTGGGATTAAAGGCGTGCGCCTCCCCGCTGCTGCCACCACCACCACCCAGCTGACACTTTGCTTTATGAGGACTGGAGATCCCCTCACACCCAGATGAAAGGACCACCCTCTGGACACCAGGTCGTTAGGATATTATGATGTGTACCTACAGCATCTTGAAGGCTGGATGAGGCCCTTTCACCTTCCAGATACCATGTTTGCATCTTTTAGAGCCAGGCTTGAATGATTTGTTGAATGAAAGAACAAATGGATGGATGGATGGATGTGTAAACGAGATAAACTGCATCTGTTGAATGAATTAATTTGTGAAGGAGACCAACTAGCGTAGTTGGGGTACCGGTGGGGTAGACTGGAGCGGGGACTGAACACTTTCACAATAGGCGGAAGGTCTAAGAAGAGGACAAAGACACACAGCTGCTATACAGTCCCCAAATGCACAGAAGGTTAGTCTTGTGCATGGAGATTATTTTTAAGTATGCAAAATTCCATTACCTTACAGGACGCAGTCTGAGTAGCTGGTAATGAATCACAAATGTGGCAGGTTGGGTTAGATTTGATGAAACCAAAACCTCTTAAGCTCAGAAGCCTGGCTTGTTAAATAACAATGCTCCCGTAAACAAGCCTGGGAGATTTATTGTGCCCCTGGGAAAGTCTCTGGAATGAACACAGAAAATGCCTCTGCTGATTAGCCCTTTCAGCTGCAGGCTGAGTACTGACCTAAAAGAGAAAGCTCTGCCCTCCAGATTTTACATAATGTGCCCTTATCAATTCCTGTCAGGAGAAGAGTTCCCCACAGGGCTGTCAGCCCCCGGAGTGCTTCTGCTGTAGCCAGGCTAGCCAGGCGCCCTGGGTACCCAGAGGCCTGCTGGAGAGCTGAGCCCATTGCTCCAGGACCAAAGACTCACGAGTGTCAATGAGAGCGGAATGCAAAGAGGAGGACAAGGGAAATTAATACAGAGAACAAGATGACTGACGCATGTCCAGACAAAGAGCGGAAGCCCTGTCCAAGCGTGTGTGATAACCAGCCCAAGGTCAGAAGGGAACTGCGGCCGGGCCGCAGCTTCTCTGGCCACCTCCTCAGGGCTGGCTCTGCAGCAGGAGGGGTCATTTTTCAGAGGCAGGCCCTGGATATGCCAACGTCTTTTTTACTGGACAAAGGAAAGATACCCTTCTAAAGAGGACACAGGACATTCATTTAGAGCCAGTAACAGAAACCTCTGTCAGCACTCCAGGCTCACTTACCCAACTTTTGGGACATTTCCCAAATGGTTCTGAAAAAGGTCCACACAACAGGAAATAAGAGCCAAGAGAGAGAGAAAAAAAAATCACAAAAGCAATGGTTGAACTAGAACATTCTAATAAATGTAGATGGAATTCTCAACTGTTTTCTAGCTGGATAGTGCATCTCCTTACGGCTCTTCTCCCTTCGAGGGCCATCTTCCCCGTGAGCTCCAGTGGGCCAAACCTCTCTGTTCACCCTTTCCCTCAGATGTACTGAAAAGGAAGCTGTAGACTTCAGAGATTCTCCCCTATGACGTGTGGCAGCTTTGTCCACAGCATCTTTGGTACACCTGCAGGTGAAGAAATGTACTGCCCCGAGAGGTCTTCTGGTGAGTCAGTGTGGGCTGCTCACATGGGAGACAGGCCCTGGGTGGCCCAGCCACCCCAGCTGAAGCCTCAGTACAGACATGAAGAAGCTACCTCAGAATGCCAATTGAATATGTGTATGAGTCAGTCCAGTCCCCACACCTTCAGGTCACAACCCCACGAGACACCCTGACTGAGAACCATCCACTCACAGGACCAAGAAAGAGAACAGAAAGAAGCCACACACTTTCTAATACCAAAACGTATTTCAGAAGGGTTGGCTGGTCAAACTGTGAGAGAACGTTCTAACAGGTTTCTTGCTATGCGACTCTTGGAAGGTGTACCAGGAACGTTGAGATACTACCAAGGAGGTCTTACATCGGGTTAGTGTACCATTCTCGAGAGGAAGCTGTAGGAGCGCTTTCTACCTATGGTGCTGTGGTTTGGAGGAGAGCAGGCTGAGGGTGGAGCTCACAGCGGCAGGAAGGCAGGTCAGGTGGCTGCCTGGGGTTGGCTGTGGGAGAAGTCTTGCAGTCAGGAAAGCACAGGTTGGCAACCGCAGGCCGGCCCAGGTGTCTGTCGGCTGGATGAAGCCGCCGAGATAACACTGCCCTTCCTATCCAAAACACTGACCCCATCCAAAGCTCTCTGTTGTTTGTTATTGCTTCCTCCAAACTCTAGAATGTTCTTGGGTCAGAGAGGTATTTTTACCAGGAGCACAAATACAGATTTAACCGTGAGATCCTAGATTATGTGAAGACTCCTTTGATACTTTACTCTCCCTAAGATTTAAGACTTATTTTATTTCAGCCTTGGGCCTCACATTCAGACTTCAAAAATATAAAGCAAAGATGAAAGCCCAGACTAGAACAGAAAATGAAAAACAAACAAAGCACAGTTCAAAGATAGTGCAAGGAAAACATACTTCAGATACTGGAGACAGCTGGGGCTCTGCCTCAGTCCCCACAGGTGTCTCAGCCCCGCCTCCCCCAGGACGCCTCAGCCGGGGCATCCCTCCCAGGTGACTGTCCCTAGCACACCCAAGGACATTGAGGACACTGAGCCTCCCTGAGACTCAGGATCTTGAGCTCTTTCTGCTTCTCTCCTCCCTCCCTTCCCCCCTCCTCCCTCTCTCTCTCTCTCTCTCTCTCTCTCTCTCTCTCTCTCTCTCTTCCCCTCTCCCCCTCTCCTCTCTCCTTCCTTCCCTTCTTCTGCATTCTTTCTTTGGCCTTTTTGGATTTTTTTCGAGATAAGGTCTCACTATGTAGCCCAGGCTAACCCTGAGTTTAAATTCTTCCTGCCTCTCCCGAGGTCTGGAACTATAAATATACACCACCACCCCTGACTTCTTTCCTCTTCATCTCCTGTGTGACGATTCTTTTCAGACTAGCCAGTTGAACGAGACTGAGAGGTCAGAGCCCAGCCGATGGGGAAAAGGCACAGGCACCATCTGAGCTGGAATAAACACTAAATGTCCTTCCTGTCTCCCGGGTGTTAGCTCTTCCAAGTCACCTTCTTGATCAAGACTTAAGTTTGCCTTGTGCGGACACTTGAACAGCAGTGGTAGTCTCTTTCTTTGTGACCCCACAGGCAGGAGCCCTGAACTGAAAATCAGGATTTAGGAGCAAAAGCCAGAAGAGCAGTGCAAGCCCCACACTAGTGCCTTGCACACGAACCTCTTCCCGCCCTCGTCCCCAGCCCCGAGAGCTTGGCGTTGGCCTCCGGAGAAGCCACATCACAGAAAGGTCCAGTCTCCAGTCCAGGGGCACGCTTTTGTCTGGCCTGAGTCTCACAGTGACTCTCACCTGCCCACCTCACGTGGCAAGGTATGGCCTTGACCACAAGCTCTGCGTTCTCAGGATGCTCATGGGACTAAAGCCAGACCCCTGTCCCTGAGAGCCATGGTGGCGGTGGAGCAGACACGCGTGCCCACTAGACATCTCAACCGTTGAGATTCCAAGCCATGTTTGAAATCAGGCTTTCAGAACCAAGGAGACTCCAGCTGGTACACACGGGAAGGCAATGGGTAGAGGAAAACTGCCCAGGAGTATGTCAGGACTCAGCAGACACACATCTGAGGGCTTGCTGTGACACAGGGCAAGCGCTGCCTGAAGGAGCATCAGAGCCTGGGGAGCATGGCTCTAAGCCTTTCTTTCTTTCTTTTTTTTCTTTTTTTTTGGTTTTTCAAGACAGGGTTTCTCTGCGTAGCTTTGCGCCTTTCCTGGGACTCACTTGGTAGCCCAGGCTGGCCTCGAACTCACAGAGATCCGCCTGGCTCTGCCTCCCAAGTGCTGGGATTAAAGGCGTGTGCCGCCGCCGCCTGCCTTTCTTTAAATGTCTAATTGGCAAACAAGTATCTTATTAAATAGCCCAACTCATTAATATATGCTGGATATACTGAATGCTTGTAAGAGATTCTCTATGTTCTTTTTTTTTTTTTCAGGTTTAAAAAATTATTTAGGATATCAGTTGCTCTCAAATATAAAGGTGACAGTCCTTGCAGCCAAAACCTAGCCCAGGTGTGGAACATGCCCTTGCTCCTGGGACCTGAGTGTGGCAGCCGCAAATCTCAAGGACACTACTCCTTGTGATGACTGAGTTTCCCTGGTGAACAAAATGAGGGATGTTAAGAAAGCATGGAGTTGTCGGGCAGTGGTGTTGAACACCTTAGATCCCAGCACTCGGGAGGCAGAGGCAGGTGGGTCTCTCTGAGTAGGACAGCCAGGTCTACACAGAGAAACCCTGTCTGGGGGTGGGGGTGGGGGGACGGGAAGCAAGCAAGCAACATGGAGAACTCTTGCCTTACAGTCAAGGAAACCTTCAATACGCTGAATAGCCTTTTTGGGTTTCCTGCTTGAGTATTCTCATCCGGTTGCTGTGAAGCAGTCTCCTCTCCTTTGTGCTGGAGATGCAGACCCCGCCTGAGGAGGCAAGGCATGCGCCCTTGAAGCCTTGAGGTACAGCCTCTCTCTTCACCATTTCAACACACACAAGCATTTCCCTACCCACAAATCTGGACACTCTTCCGCACCTGCAGACCGTTTTTGTTTTTTGTTTGTTTGTTTGTTTTACATTTTTCGAAGAAACAAGGTGGGTTAGATGCTGCACCAGGTATATTAGATGTAGCTCCTACCCCACAGGGCTGAAAAATCTAAATGAAAAGAAAACACAGGGACAGAAAGGCCATCCCCTTCTCCTCTACCCCATCTTCTTGTCTCCCCGCAATGTGCCACCCACAAGCAGTCCCTCCGTTGCACGACTTGGTTTTTAGGACGAGACAATATTTACTCCATGTTCTGTGAATGGTGGTAACTATCATCAGCACCAGTGTGGCGGGGATGCTAAAAGTGTGGTCACACTAATAAAGGCAGGGTCTGATCCAGGGCAATGAGGGAGCTGAGGCATGGCTTCCTTCCTCTCTGAGGAGGAGGTACTGGGGAGAGAAGGGGCCCTCCGGGGTGACAGTGAGGGACAGGGCTCCACCTCACAGCACAGTCCCTGCTGTGGACTGTCAGAGTCGGTCACCAGGATTACTAGAACTCGTCCCCACAGCAGGGATGGGGGACGGCACAGGCAGTGTATTGCTGTTTCAGGATGTGATCCAGACTGGCATCATCAACCACGTGACCAGCCTCCCGCAGGCAGGAGTCAGAGACAATGCCCTGGGTTGAAAAAGGAAGCCACCCATTGTGAACCAGAAGAAACCTCAGCAAGTTGTTTGTGTTCTGCGTTCTGTGAGCTGACAAAACGGCCCCGAGGAGAGCACAGAGGCTTAGTCCATCGAAATCCATTCAGATGAAGTTCTGCGTAAAACCGAGGGACCACAGCCTGATTTTAAATAACGCTAGAATGTTTAACTTTTGGTTCTAAGCTTGATTGAGAACTTTTGAGACAAAACATCCCCCCCCATAAAACAGAAAGTGGGCTTTTTGTTGTTGTTGTTGTTGTTTTGGTTTTTCAAGACAGGGTTTATCCACGTCGCTTTGCCCCTTTCCTGCAGGTGGGCCTCCAACTCACAGAGATCCACCTGCTTCTGCCTCCTGAGTGCTGGGATTAAAGGCGTGCGTCACCACCGCCCGGCTCACAAATTGGTTTTAAGCAAAACTTAATGCATAGTTGTATCAGTCTTACTTTTATTTATATTTTTTTATTTAAAAATTGTATATGTATGTGTGTTTTGCTTGCATGCCTGGAGTCCCAGACACTGTGAGCCACCAGGTGTGTGTTGGGAATTGAACCCAGGTCCTCTCAGAGACAGCAGCCAGTACTCCGAACAGCTGAACCATCTCTCCAGCCCACTCTATCAGTCTTATATCTGACATCATTGATGCTTCCATCAAAAATTGGCAAATGTCACACTGAAAAGGTTGCTAATTAAATCTGAATAAAAAATTTACATACATAAATTTACATACATAAAGCAAAGCCACTGGGGTAAATATAGAGCTAATAGAAGAAGCAATAATACCAATTACCATGATCTTCAAAAGGTGTTAGGTTCTCATTCTCCTTGGAAAGTAACATGGAGTAAGCAAAAAGCTGGTTGATGAAAGGGTGAAACTTATTACAGAGGATTTTTTTTTTTTTAAATCTTAAATGTAGGCCCAGGCTTATCTTAAGTGCAGGCCCACACCCATGAGTCACCAGCAGTTCCTGTAAAGAATGAGGAATGCTAAATCCAAGTCTGGCCACTCACGGGGACTCCCAGCAAAACCTTCCACTCTGTCACGTAAGTGCAGCCCTGACAAGGATCCACAGACTAGGAGGAAGGCAAGCCTTTGGTTGGCTTTCTAGTCAAAGCCTAAGAGCCTTTGGCTATTGGCATGTTTGGTTGTTGGGTGCTGGGGGATCAAACCTAATGAATGCTAGACAAGACTCCTACCATTAAGCCACACTCCCTCCTCACTAGGAGCCTTTGGAAACATGGTTTTAACCTTGTTTGTATCTGTTGAGTCTTCTTTTCCTAAAGGGCTCTGCTGCCACTGAGAACTAGTCAGCTCTCTGTGTTTTCTGCCCAGTGTCCGAATTCCAGAAGCAAGTCAGTTGTACAAGCCTTGTGAAGTAACTGCTCTGGAGATGCCTTGCTCGAGTCCACGAATTCTCCCCCAAGTCCAGGATGTGATTCGGCTCTCTTTCTAATATTAGAAGAAAAAATGTCATCATTTTCCCTGTGAGATGGCATCTCCCAGAACCCGAAATAGCTGTTCAGTCAAAACTCTGTATGTCAGACACATGAAAACCACATTTCAAATGACTCATACTCAGTGGCTAGCAGCAGCCACACCGAGAAGTCCAGAAAGCTCCATGTCCCATATAATGAAAGATGAGTCTGTCTGTACTCCTGGCTCATAGCAAGCACTTTTTTTTTCAGAGTCATTCATTTTATGTATGAGTGCTTTGCCTGCAAATATGTGTAAGCATCACATGAGTGCCTGGTGGCCACAGGGGTCAGAAGAGGGCACTGGATCCCCTGGAACTGGAATTATAGACACTGTGAACCACCATGTAGGTGCTGGGAACCGAACCTGGGTCTGGAAGATTATTTGTTTAGGATACGAATACACTGACTTTTTGTTTGCTAATGTGTTGAGACGGGGTCTTAATTACGTTGCTGTAGCTGGCTTCAAACTAAGCTCCAGTGATCCTTCTGCCTCAGCTTTCTGGGTAGCTGCGGCCATAAGCATGTCCTACCACACTTATCTGACGTTTAAAACTTACACTTATATATGTATGCATGCATGTATGTGCATGAGTGTAGTACGGACTGCATGCATGTCTCAGCATTCATGTGGGGGTCAGAGGACAATCTGCAGGAGTAAGTTAGTTCTCTCCTTGTGCCATGCAAGTCCCAGGCATCCAACTAAGGTGGTCAGGCTTGGCACCCAGCAACCTTACCTGCTGAACCATCTTCCTGGCCCTCCTTTGATTCTTTTTTCTTTTCTTTTTTTAATTAAAAGTGCAAGGGCTGGAGAGATGGCTCCCTGATTAAGAGCCCTTACTGTTCTTGTGAAGGACCCAGGGTCAATTTTCAGCACCTGTTAGGTGGCTCCTGTAACTTCAACTCCAGGGATTCTGATGCTTGTGGTCTCCAAGGACCCCACCCCACCCCACCCCCACCCCCGTGCACGTGAGTGCACATACCCCTCTACACAGATGCATACTCGTAATCAAAAATAAAATCTCTTTAAAAACTTAAATGTATCTGTTTTCCTTAAAAGTGAAGTCCCATTTTTAAAGAGCCTGCTCACCTCACAGTGACTAGCCGAGTGCCACTGAACTGTCTTGCAGTCTGTGGCTAGCCTCTGCCCTTTCCCCATACCCATTATGAAGGCCTGGGAAGAAGCTGAACCAGCTACAAACAACTCTTTAACATTTAGAAGTCAGGCCATTCTGACAGAGCCTTGTTTCAGAAAAGCAGGCCATAGTTTAATATACAATAACAATGTGTCCTCAGAATAGAAAGCTACAGAAGGAAATTAAGGAAGTCTCTGGGAGCTTCCTCAAAGGTGCGCCTACAATTCAGCATTCCACAGCTCTGTATAATTTCCAATCAAGCATGTAAACAGCTGACATGAAAAATGACTTCCCTTGTATACACGTCTGCCCCACACTTGCTTGTGCAACGCAGCCATTATCCTGACCCACAGGAAGCTGGCGTGGGGGAGGCGCTCACCTCAAGGAGTGCAGTGGGAGTTCACGCCCGCATGGTGGACCCTGT
This sequence comes from Peromyscus leucopus, assembly GCF_004664715.2. NCBI lineage: Eukaryota > Metazoa > Chordata > Mammalia > Rodentia > Cricetidae > Peromyscus > Peromyscus leucopus. The sequence goes on along the minus strand of NC_051063.1, from coordinate 147,889,249 downwards.
CTAAAGCCCATGGCTGCGAAGGTCACAGGCACTCGGGGTGAACTTGGGATGCAGCCTGCTCTTTCGTTCATGCCCATGCCTCTTCCATCCTCATCGTCTCCCTGATTCACACACAAGTGGCTAGAACAGGGCACCATTTCAGTGGGCAAGAAACACCTAAGGAGGGCTCGCAGCTGAGAAGAGCCCTCCAAGCTCTATTGTTGGCAACACCAGGCCTCGGCCTCTCCTTCATTACTTTCCTGCAGTTCCTTGAGGCTCATCCCTGGAGCTTCCGAAAGCTTGGATAGCGCCATTCTCTTTCTCTTCTTTTTTTAAATTGTCTTAAGCTTGTATTCTAAGGCTGTATTCATGACCAATGCGTCACTGTCAGGGTCATCATTTATCGTGGTTTCAAATTACACCCGAGTGTTCTGACTAGTGTGTGCTTGTCTGCTCCGGCAACAGCAAGCCTGAGGTCAGCTGTGTCGACCACATCCCTTGGGCTGCAGGGACCGGGTGGTGCTGTCCGATCCTCCCTCTTCTGCACATGGTTTGGACCACTTTACCGTAGGAAATGAACGGGTAAGGAGGGCAACAAAGAATAACAAAGAATGTTCTTCTGTGTCAGCCTTTCTCAATCACTTTAAAAGATAAAGTTGAAACCCAGTTGCTTTTTTTTTTTAAACAGCTAGGCATGGTGGCCCAAACCTGCAATCCCACAACTTGGGAGGCTAAAGCAGGAGGCAGACCATGAGTTCAAAACCAGCTGGTCTACAGAGTGTCTCGGCTTCTCTTCTGTTGCTGTGATAGAATACCCTGAACACAAAGGGTTGATTTCGCTTTACAGTTCCACAGGGGGATGACAGCAGGAGCAGGGAATTGGCTGATCACATTGCAATCACACACAGGAAGCAGAGAGAAAATGTAAACGGGGCCAGAGTATGAACGTTCAAAAGTTCAAAACCTACCCCCAGCAAGGAGCTCCCTCTGACAAGGCTTACCATGCTCATGGTTTTTACAACCTAAAAGAACAGCACCACCAGCTGGGGGCCAAGTGTTCAAACACACAAGCGGGGACACACAGACATTTTGCTTAATTCGTAACAAACAGTGAGCATTAGGCCAGTCAGGAGACTTCATCCCAAGAGCCTGTCTCAAATCCCTGAAAAATAAGAACAACCAAACTCTCAACGTTCTAGTAGGCAGCTCAGTGATGGAGTATGTTTCCCTCGAACCAACCCCACCCAAACTTGTTTCTTGGTAGTATGAAGTTAATGTCAAAAGTCACAAAAACAGTCACTTCATGGTTGTTGTTTTCTTCTTCGGCCATATCTTCAATCATTTCTTGATCTAACATATTTTGACAATTCCACTATTTCATTGGGCATGTTCATTAAACTCTAAGAGTAAATAAACATTCTTGTCCATGGTATAGTACCTGCTCCTCCTTTTCCTTTTCCTCCCAATTTTACCAAGGTACAGCTAAGACACAAAGAACTGCCCATGTACAGCATGCAGTCTGGTAGGGGTAGCTACAAATAAATACTCATGGAACATCACTGCAACCTGGTAGTGCGTGCCTCTAGCACCTTCTCCCCCGAAGTCCCTGCCAAGCTCCTTTGGTTTTGCAGTTTTGCTGCTGTGGTGGGAACGCTCAACCTCAGATCTACCCTCTCGGGTTTGTGACGAGCACAACATCACAGTGTTAATGTAAGCGCTATGCTACCCTGCAGGTCTCCTCAATTCAGCCATCTTACACAGCGGAAACCTGACACCCACTGAAGAACAACTCCACTCCCCCCACCCACCACCACCACCACCAGCAGCAGCACTCCAGCTCCTGGCAAACACTACGGTATCATCTTCGCTTCTGTGGGTTTGGTTATCAGAGATGCCTCATGGGAGTGGAACCGCAGAGCATTGATCTTTCCGGGGCTAGCTTATTTCACTAAGTGTAATGTCTCCACTTTTATCTATGTGGCAAATGGCAGATTTCCTTTTTAAATATATATATCAGAATAACATTTGTTTTACAGACTACATTTATTTATCAGTCCATTTATTGATAGAGAGTTTGGTTGATGCTATCTATATCTTTAGCATCAGGAATAGTGCTATCTCTTTAAGATACTGAATTGGCCAGGATGTGGTGGCCCACACCTTTAATCCCAGCACTAGGAAGGCAGAGGCAGGCGGATCTCTGTGAGTTTGGATGCTAGCCTGGTCTACAGAATGAGTTCCAGGACAGCCAGGGCTACACAGAGACACTCCTCCCCACCCCGCCAAAAAAGATACTGAATCCAATCCTTTTGGTTGTATCTCTAGTGGACTGCTGAACCATGTGGCAGCAGTTTAATTTTCTGAAGAGATTTCCTAATCATTTTCCAAAACTGCTGTATTATTTGACAGTACCATAACAAAGAGTTCCAGTTTCTCCACATCTTCACTAACATCCATAATCTTAAAACACAAAGCCGGTCAGTCCATCCTGGAAGGCACATGGTTGTATGTCCGTGTGGGATTGATCTGAAATGTTGGTATCCCGATAATGGTGCTGAGTATTGTTCATCTGCCTTTTGGTCTTCTCACAACTTCTGAGGGGAAATGTTTATTAAGTCTTTTGCTGGGATTTAATCAGGATATATATATATATATATATATATATATATATATATATATAAAATTTTTCCCCTAACTTTTCTTTCTTTTTTGTGGCACTGGGGATCAAATGTAGGGATCTACCCATGGTAGGAGAGCAACCTCTTCTGAAGGGCAGCCTTAGCTGCAAGGTGCAAGGTGCCTTACACTCTTTTGCTCTGGAGTTGATCATAGGAAGTCTTCGGACATTGGGAGCTAACCTCATCAGATACACAGCTTGCCAGCACATTCTCCCCTGGTGTAGGTTGACCTTGAACTCTGCTCATGACTTCCATTGTTTGCTAGTTACATGCTTTGGAGACAGGCTGCACTGAAGGACAGTTAACTTAGTCTCACTTCCATCCAGATTCTATCAGTCTCCTGGTTTAACTTACTCTTTATGTCTGGCTTGCTCGTCTGTTAATCTTGGATTATATTAACTGGAAGAGACAATATAATGTCCATTAAAATTTTACCCACGGGCTCAGGATGTGTCTCAGAGGCAACATGCTTGCCGAGCACATATGAGGTCCTGGCTCAATCCCCAGAACACACACAAACAACAACAAAACTATGCAAATACTGTTTTTATTCTCTTCTCCCAGTGGACTCAGAACTGGTCCACTGAACAGATTAAAATTATTCAGGAAGCTTTACGGATATTTATCAGTATTTCTTAGATACTCAGGGAGATGATTTTCACAGCTGTTTCTGAACAATACAATGATGTAGTTTTAGCAGCAGCCTGTTTCCTAACACTGTGTATTTACTGGTTCTGAAACATCTTCTGTGCTAGGGACAGCAAGGCATTCAGGAGAGTGCATTTGCAAGCAAAAAGTCTCATAGTGATAGTCAGTGTTTATATTTCATTGATTTGGTGATTATTGACCTCAGATTGCTAGGCTGGTGTTAAAAATTGAACATTTTATTTCTGTAACATTTTCTAATATCAAACCCTGGGACAGCTTCAAACACAACTTTGGATGAATAGTTTATTGTGCTAGATGCTTAGTGACATCACCACCCCCACCCCCATCCATGTCCAGGCTACCCCTAAACTCCCCCAAGAGACCCAGTGAGCTTTTCAATTGTAGTTATTCCAACAGGGACATGTCCCTGTTTTTACCATATGCTTTTGGTTGGTGTTTGTGCTTTGGAGATGAGGGAAGAGATGGCAATAGCCCCACCTTGGAGCAGACTTTAACTATGAAATAATGCTTCTCCTGCCCGCATTGTACATGCCACCAACCAAGGACTTCAGTTTCATTTAGAGACTTCAGGGGCATTAATAACTGTCCTAAAAATGATTTTGTGACTCTCATCCTAGATGACTAAACAAACAAATCACTCAATAGATTGTAGAAAATGGGCCACGAGATGACCAGGAGGCACATGATATCATGCACAAGAGGAAGCAGGACCCAAATTCAATTTGTCATTTGGGATAAGTAAAAAAATTCTAATTGATAGAGGTGGCTGGATTAAATGTTGATGAAATGTTCGGGCACAATAAAGAGCAACTATGCTCACCTGTGCCTCGAGAAAGCCCCCCACCAATGATCCTTCCTAAATTAAGAAGCCAGGGCACACTGTAGGATCCTCAGTCAAGCTTCTATTGACTTTTTAAGACCTGTGATGGCTTCTTTGCTTAATGTCATCGGTACTCTCCCCATGGCCCATTTTGATCCAGCTACTTCTAGGACTCACTCCAACAGGGAGTAAATTCTTTAAGAAGGGTGGTTTGAAGAAATGACCTATTTCGTTGAAAGAAAAATACCCCAGGCATTCAGGATCAATGTTCCTGACAGAAAAAGACATTGTAGCTTTATCATAGTTTATTTAGTATATTGGTGGTTCTGTGTGTTTGTTTAAAGACAATCTCACTCCATAGCTACTGGTGTTCGGACACTCACAACAATCCTCCTGCCTCACCTCCCAAGTGTTGGGATTACTGGGTAGAGCCATCACCCCTGGCCCTGATGAACCCTTAGCAAGCCACCCATGCTAAAGAGACTTCTGGTTCATTCCATGTTATCTGATGCTCCAGGAAAACTTGTCTTCTCTGTTCAACTGCTGTCGAGGGACTTCATCTGGAATTAAAGATTTCGTCCATCCACATTCAAAGCCTGCCTTGGAACTTACTTCCTTGAGGTTGGGTTGGTTTCCTTAGGCTTAAGAAGTTTGCAATTGAGGATCTTAGGGAGAAGCCTGAAGACCTTGAATAAAATTCTCAGGAATGTAGGGAATGCGGAGAGCTCACGCCTGACTCAGAGGTAGACCATTCTGGCTTTTGTACCATGACTGGGAAACAGACTCACAGAATCTTTGAGCAGGCCTCACACTTGGCTGCCACAGTGACTGAGCAGGAAAATCCTGTGAGTTCTCTTCCTCCTTTTCATCCTGGCATCTTTATTCTGTCAAAGCCTTAGAATAAAAGGGCCAAATGAAAAAGAAGAAGATGTGTTTTAAGTAAGAGTCACCTTGTCTAGCTCTGGCCTTAATGATCAGGATGCAGCTCATTTGTAATTAAAACAAAATGAAGAAGACTCCCAGTGGTAAAAGGAACTGCCAATCAGGTACCAAGTTTACAAACCTTCTGGAGTTCGTGGGTATATTTTATTAACCAGATGGTTACAGCGCGAGCTCATGAAGGAATAGCACATTTTGATATGGAACTTTCGATATGGAACTTGCTATGTCATAGGCTTCCGTGCTAGGGAGTAAAGTCACCACGGCTGTGGCACACTCCTATGACGTCATTAGTAAAGCGAACACATTCGGAATCAGGAAACTTTTCGAAGGGTGAATTCAGTACTGAGAGTTCTCCCCCAACAAGGATATCCCACTGACTGTTAACAAAGAGAATCTGGACTGGGGACATGGCTAAGTGAGACAGGTACCTCTAAAAAAGTGACCCTTTTCTGAAAAATTAGGACGCAGAGTGATAGTTTCCTGCTGCAGGACACCCTCCACCCCCTCCACCCCCCACCCCTTTCTCTCAGAGAAACCTCTGTGAGGTTTCTGGGCTTAGATCAGCGCTACTCTCTACCGAGTACCCTCACGGGGGACTGGCTGAGTGACTATCTGGGACAGGAAAGGGAAACACAGGCAGTCCTTTTTCTGAGGCTGTGGGTCAAGCTCCTGCTGTACAGCGCTGCTCCCTGGCTTCCTGTTCTCCTGGGCCAGTCATAAGCAATGGCTCGCTCTACTTGCATAGCCAGAAACCATACCAGGAGCCAGGACGGTCAGCTGACGACGGTCAGCCGACGACGGTCCTTGTGTGTGTCAGCTTTAAGAAACAAATGAAAGGCTAGTGAGCCACGGGCTCAGCTCTTCTGCTTTGCGTCAGTACGTGAGATGACACGGAGAGAGGGAGGTGAACTAGAGGGGTCAGCCTTTTATGCTGCTGTTTAAAACCATCCGAATAAAAAGAGCCCTGTAGACAAATGAGGAAAGACCCCAGCTCAATAAAGAGACGTCCTCTGCACATAGCAAATCCAGACTCTGAAGAACAGGGTGTTTTACCTTTCCCCTAAGTTCATTTTGCCTTGGACCAATAAAAAATGGCATCCCGTGGAGCCATCTGCAGTCCTGAGAAACACCGGGGCAGGGGGGGGGGTGGGATATACGGACGGACAGGGGGCTGGAACCTACAGCTCGGAGCTCAGAAGAGGAGATGGAGGCATGGGAAGACAAGGGGATAGAGAGGAAAGCCACAGGTTTCCAAACATAGCAGCAAGGGGAGAGTTACACCAGACAGCTTCAGATCTGAACCCCCTCATCATCTGTAAGGCAGGCTGTGCCTGCTCTCCGTGCCAACAGGAGAAGGCTGGATCCGGTGCCAATTTAAGACACCGTGTGTGCTGCATCATCGTCAATACCAGCAGAACAGAGCCATGTCAGGCTGAGGCACGCTGCTCAAGATGTCACACTCACCGCAGAAACTGGCATTTCCTTTAAAAGCCATCATGCCATCAATCACCCCGAGTCATTAGGTGGTTATTTTATCATTAAATAAACGTATTTTCGGGCTGGTGAGATGACTCAGTGGATAAAGGTGCCTATTGTCAAGCCTTGATCCCCAAGACCCACATAGTAGGGGGATCATCCTAAAAGTTGTCCTCTGACCCCTGCACACAAATATTCTTATCCTCTCTCTCTCTCTCTCTCTCTCTCTCTCTCTCTCTCTCTCTCTCTCTCTCTCTCTCTCTCTCTCACACACACACACACACACACACACACACACACACACACACATGAAGTAACTATAATAAGAAAAACATTATTGTAATGGCTGCTGGCTGGAGACAGAGTTCAGCTGGCAGAGGGCTTGCCTAGCATACACAAAGCCCTTGGCTTCACCTGCCCACCCCTCCACCCCCCACACCCCCTATAGCCCCCCACACCACATACAACTGGTTGCAGGGGCTGGAGAGATAGCTCAGCTTTAAGAGCATACACCCAGCTTGCAGGGGTCTGAGTTGGGTTTACAGCACCCAGCCAGGCAGCTCACAGACACCCCTATCTCCAGCTCTAGCAGATCTGGAAGATTCTTCAAGCCTCTGTGGGGGACCCGCTACACACATACACATGACTAAAAGAGGCAATCTTTTAAAACACAACAAAACTGCCTGTGATGTCCCACACCTGTAATCCTAGTACTAGGGAGACAGAGCAGGAGGAATAGAAATTTAAGGCCATCCTGGCTACTTGGCAAGTTCAAGGCTTAGCCTGGGCTATGTGAAACTCTGTTTTTTTCAGGCCAGGTGACACACCTGTGATTCCAGGATGGTCAGTTAATGACTAGCTTAGATTACACAGCTAAATAATGTCTTCACATACAAAAGACAAGTTATTTTCAGGAATTTTAGTCCACTGTTAAAAGACAGAAGGCAAGAAAACAAAACGTAAGAATTAAAAAAGAAGCAGGGCGGGGGTGGTACACACCGTTAGTCCCAGCACTCGAGGCAGAGCCAGGCGGATCTCTGTGAATTCGAGGCCAGCCTGGGCTACAGAGCGAGATCCAGGACAGGAACCAAAACTACACAGGGAAAAATCCTATCTCAAAAAGCCAAACATACATACAAACATATATAAATATTAAAAAGGATGGCGCCTAAGAAAACAATCACAGGATAAATATTCTCTGCAGTCAAAGATGCTTGTCCCAGGTGAAAACTCTGGGGACAGTCTCCAAGCACACTAAAGAACACACAAGTGAACGAGTAGAATTGTTCAATGATGTGTAGAAGGACCGCAATAATGTGTTAAAGCTTTTATATTATTTATGTTAAAAGGGAAGGAAAAACCCTAGATACTAAATTATATATTCAATAAGAAATGCAGCTTTGTGTACACCCATATACATAACCATCGCCTATTCAGTGCATTATTTCTCGTTTAAATTTCTCGTTAAAATTCTCATTTTGTTATCGTTGCTTCTTTTTGTTGTTTGTTTTGAGACAAGGTCAAGTGGTCTTGAACGCACTGTGTAGCTGCGAGTGTTGCTGAACTCCCCCCCCCTCCCGCATCCGCCCCTCAAGGGCTAGGGTTACAGCCTTGTGCCACCATACCTCTTTATCAAGAGGCTCATCAAGCCGGGCATGGTGGCGTAAACCTTAAATCCCAGCACTCGGGAGGCAGAGACAGACGGATCTCTGTGAGTTCGAGGCCAGCCTGGTCTACATGGAGAATTCCAGGATGTTATGCCTGGGTCATGAGCCTCCCACAGACCACCAGGAGTCCAAGTTCGTGTACAAATACAAAGAGCCTTTATTGCAAGCTGGAGCTTGGCCTCTCTACTCCTTCCAACACAGCGGTTGGATCAGGGAGAGCCCTGAGCTCAGTTGAGGCAGGGTTTTTAAGGAGTAAAGGATGGGGGTGTAGGGGAATTCCAGATTCAGATGGGGGTTGAACTCCTGAGTGGGCAGGAATGAGGTAACAGAAGTCTTGTCAAACAGGGATTGGTACTGCCGTTGCTGCAAGGAAATTGGCAACCTATATACAGATTATGTAAGCTATCCTTTATGTTCTAGAGCATTGAGTACTTGCTTGTCTCAATTTTGATTGGTCCCCCACAGGGTTTGTGGCTTTTCCTAGTTACCGTAATGGTGAGGCCTAGTCCCAGTACTGTTAGTCTGCAGCCTGTTATGGCTGCACTAATGTTTAGTTAGGCCTCTTCACAGGACAGCCAGAAGTATATAACAGACAGACTCTGTCTCAGAGAGAGAGAGAGAGAGAGAGAGACAGAGAGACAGACAGAGAGAGAGAGAGAGACACACACACACAGAGACAGAGATCAGTATTAACAGGTTGATATTAGCTGGAAGGAAAGGCCTGGAAACACTTCACAACTATGTTATAGGCAACAAGCAGAGTATGTGAGGAAAATGGCCACAATGTACAAACGATTCACAAAGGAGGGAGAAGGGAATGGTCTATACAGGGCCTACATGATCTATACATGATATATAGGGTCTATACATGATACCTGCAGTGAGTGCTTTTGCACATACGCCTTCGTGGGAGCCCCTGAACACCAGCCCATGCTTTCTGAGTGTCTCTTTCCCAGCTCACTAGCCCACTTCCTCGGTTGTGCCGTTTTTCTGCTTGTTTTTTGTTTTTCTGAGACAAGGTTTCTCTATATGAGTCTTGGCTATTCTGGAACTCAATCTGTAGACCAGGCTGGCCTTGAACTCAGAGATCCGCCTGCCTCTGCCTCACCCGAGTGCTGGGATTAAAGGCGTGTGCCGCCGCCACCCAGCTTCTGTTTGTTTCTTAATAAACTGCTTCTATTCCTATCACGATTCATGTGTCCCTGGTCCTATTCATTGTTTGGGGACACAGGAACCCGGAAATTTTATGGAGCACCCTGCTGGAACTCTGTACCTCTCATAGTTGGTGCACCAGCCAGGAGATAAGCACAAAGTCTTTCTGAACACCTCTCTTCCTTAACAAAGACACCCATTACACACTTTTCGATCCTTCCTCAGGCAGTTGGAAACAAAGGGCAGGCTCCCACAGGAGGCTGGGAGGCTGGGAGAATCAGCTCCAACATCTCCCTTTTTCTAGGCTTACTGTGCCCCACACCTGGAAGGTCGGGGATATGCCTGGATCTCCTCCCCTGTCCTACCAGGATGTGAACCTGGGCAAAGAAGAATGCATTGGGTGGGGCCTGTCACACCCACACTTAAAACTGGGAGATAATTGTTCAGGAGCATCTGCACTTACTCACAGTCCCTTGCAGACCTACAGCCACTCGGCACTGAGTCCGGGAGGAACTAAGTTGCAACAGGGGATATGCTCTGGAAGTAAACAGGCCCTCAATCACCCAGAGCTGCCTGCCAACCAAGTGGGTGATTAGTGTGGGTATGGCCGCACTGGTGCAATACAAATAGGGATGCCCACGTGGCTGCTCTGGGGCCTCAGTGCACCAAGCCCAGAGTCCCAGCATCACCACACCCTCAGATTTTCCTGTGCTAGGGGTACTTGTTAGCACAGTCCCAACCTCTTTTTCTTCATTTCTTCCTTTCCCACCCCCAAAATCTGCCAGCTCCAACAGAGCACTAGAGATGCAAAATCTGGTACCCAGAGTCAGTCTCTGCGGGCTTCTCATACTTAACCTCGCCAAATGCCTCTAATGTAGATTTGCTCTCCACGATGGTTTATTTACTCCCGCTCTGTTATCCTCTAATTCCCTCAGATCCTTCTAGTCATTACTGTAGGCTGTACTATCTCTGAGGATATGAAGACAGTCCCACAGATAACAGTAAGGAAAAAATCCCTACCCATTTGTACTTTGACCCTAAATAGATATGTACAACAAAATCAGACTCATTCATCTAATGGAGCCTCTTTTCCCAACCTAGCAGTCTGACTCCACAACCTCCCCACCCCATCCCCCATTCCTCATTCTTAAAGAGCATCACAGGAGAGTGGCTTTATTCCAGTAGGAACCCAGTATGTGGAACTTGAAAGGGGCGGTGACGCAGACAGACAGACAGACAGACAGGCACTGAGAATGAAGGAATGTGAATGTTAGCAATATTGACATTTAGCGGCTAAGCTGGGGATTTACACCAGTGTTTCTTTCTGATTCTCCTGTAGCTACACTCAAGACTCCCCCAGGGACACCCAGGATGGACCAATGGGAAAGTTCTATATCATCAGCTTTCCTTCAGGATTGGAGGTGGAAAAGGAGGCTTCTCTCCACATCACAGACCCTCGGGCTCAAGAATAGAAAAAGAAAGAAAGGAAGGAAGGAAGAGAGAGAGAGAGAGAGAGAGAGAGAGAGAGAGAGAGAAAGAAAGAAAGAAAGAAAGAAAGAAAGAAAGAAAGAAAGAAAGAAAGAAAGAAAGAAAGAAAGAAAGAAAGAAAGAAAGAAAAAGGGGGGCAATATTTACTCTCTGCATCCTGAGTGCGGATGTGAACAGCCAGCCCCCTGTCCTGCCGCACGCCTTCCCTGCTTCCTGCTTCCACGAGGGACTGTATCTCCGTTCTCCTGCCAGTGTGCTTTATCACATGACGACAAGATAACTGAGATGGTAGGACCCAAGGGAAATGGCCCCAAGTGCCCCATGTTCAGTCTTCATGACTCTACCAGGATGAGGGGCTCTACAATGGGGGGGGGGAGGGGGGAATCCAGCATGTGGGGCACCCAAAGAGTGGTGCCTCCTACCAACCATCCACACCTGCACCTGCAGCAGTTCTTGAAGGGAAGGGCCTGGACTCCTGTGGACAATTAGAGTCCATATCCATTTTTCAACGATGGACTATTAACAATGCAAGGGGAAGCTAGGAAGGGGGTCTCTGAGGATCTATCCCAATTCACCAATAACTCCCAGACATTAATTTCAGCTTATGAGCTTATACGGGAAGACCACAGGAGAGCCATTCAGATAACAACTGTGTTTAATTAAAAAGAAGCCCCCACCCCAAACATCACAGACACCTAATAGACCATGCTAAGCTTGTCTCCTATTTTGGTTTTCTCTTGCCTTATAGAGACTTCCAAAGACCCAAATTCTCTGTTCCCATGATCCTCCAGGCTCTCACCTTCCTGCCATCCTCCCAAACAGATAAAGGTTTTTCCTCATTTGAGGCCAACTGCTCATTTTCTTTTTACTGCCCCAAACTATTTCTGAGATTTACTAGTTGAAATAACCATGTTTCAATAACTAGTTGAAATAGCAACAAGAACTATAAATAATATACGATGTACAGGCTCCACAGACTCAGCTGTTGATACTGTTTCTTGTTCAGCCGAGATCTGAAAGAAGGGACCAATGCCTGATACAACCAACTCCCAAGACCAGAGGTACCTTGTGAGACAGACTGTCATACAGAACGCGAAGGGCAGCCTTCCAGATCCCCAAGACTTAATTTTGTTCCCTCCAAAGATAGAGATGCAATTTTTAACTCGACATAATTGTGTCATGTGTTCATGTTTCCATGTAACCGTTCCTGTGTCTTTCTGTGTTGAGACGGCATGGGGGAACTCAGCCTGCTCTAGAGTTCCCTAAAACAACTGAACAGCAAAACCTGTGGCCACTTCATCCCTTCATTTTTACTGTACACTGAAATGATTCTATTTATTTATTCATATGCCTACTTAAAATGTGTGTGTGCATGTAAGTGCACGTGTTTGGGGGACATATTAAAAAGCCCGTGCTATTTATGCACTGAGGCACTCTTTCCTTTTTTGCTGTTTTTGTTTTTGAAACAGGTTCTCTCCTGGCTATATTTAATATATTAATGTTTCATAAAACCTTAAAATGTTACTTGTTTATATAAAACAGTATGCATCAGAATCTTAAGAGTATGATATTTAGTCAGGCAGGGATGTCACACATCTTTAATCCCAGCACTCGGGAGGCAGACACAGGGGGATCTCTATGAGTTCTAGGCCAGCCTGGTCTACAAAGTGAGTTCCAGGATACCCAGAGCTACATAGAGAAACCCTGTTCCAAAAAACAAAAAACAAACAAAAAAAGAGTACGAAACTTAATATTAGGTACACAGATTTTGATAAGAATTCCTTTTCAAAATAAGTTCTAAAATTAATTAAAATTTCACTTCTATTTTATCCATAAGTAACAGAACAATAATAGTAAATAAAAACACTTTGTGTTAATTTAAATATCACTAACTAGTGTGCATTAAAATCATTTCATTAAATAAACTGCTATGGATTTCTTTTTTAGGAAGATTCTTATTATGTATTATATATATAAGATTTTTATTAAGGCTGTGATATAAGTAAAATGATGGGTCTATAAGTTTCTCAAGGATCTTTGTTAAATTGTCTTTCACAATAAAAATTGCAGGTGATTTTAACTCATAGATGTACCATTAAGATATAGAAACTATTGCCTAATCATTCTACCCGAGTTCTCCTCCTTCAAAAATCAGGTTTTACAAGGTTCTTACCTTGTCCAATTTAGATTTTTTAAAAGAATGACTTATGACCCAAGCTGCTGGTGCCTGGTCAGCCTGTTTAAGGTCTTATTCATCTCAGGTCTGGCTCTGTAACCTCCAAATCGAAAGTCTTCTACTTTATTAAGTGTCATGACTTTGACAGGATAGAATTTGGATAAAGGATTGTTTAATGTGATGGAAAAAAATAATGATCTGACTAACAGCTTAACTTAAAGCTAATAAGAGTTTGGGAATAGTCAACCAATGACTGGTCCAGCTTGAGACCCATGCCAAGAGAGAGCTCACCCCTGACACTGCCTGGAGGGCCAGGACCCAGAGTCTGGATAGCCCAGAAACTTAGAATCAAATACAACTAGCAAAAACAAACAAACAAAAAACTGATAGAAGTTTATCAAAAATCTTTGATAATTGAAGATAATCTATACTTCTGTACTCTGCAAATGTATGCTGTCAATGTGTTTGTGTTTTTACAATGTTTTCATGGTGCCAAAGTGACTTGTAAGTCATATAAACTAAAACTGTTCTGTTAGTCCAAATTCCTTTCAGTTCATAATGTGAAGAAAGCCAGGCGGTGGTGGCACATGCCTTTGATCCCAGCACTCGGGAGGCAGAGGCAGGCAGATCTCTGAATTCCAGCCTAGGCTGGTCTACACAGCAAGTCCCAGCACAGCCGGGGCTACACAGAGAAACCCTGTCTCAAAGAGAAAAACAAAATCGTGTGAAAATTTGGACACTAGCTGATATCTGTACTTTCAGCTTTGAGTAATTAATATGCTCCCCTACAATGGTAATCAAGCATAAAGGAGAGCTATAAAATGAGGATAAAGATGCAAGATAAGTATCCTGATTGGGATGCCCTGTGAGACCAAATAAAAAGCAAATTCAAAAGAAAAGCAGATGCTAGATATTTGCCTAAAGACCTAAATCTTTACAGTTTTAATTATTTTGAAATTTGTTGATAAAAAAATAGTCTTTTAAATTATTAACATGTTTGGCCTATGTTTAAGATATGGCTTCTTGTGTTATCACTCAAAAACTGTTGTCTTATTCAGAATCAAATGTTTTATTTTGTAAACCAATAAGGAGCCATCATAAAAAGTTATATGTATATAAACCAGGTGATAGTGCCACTTGCCTTTAATCCCAGCACTCAGGAGGCAGAGGCAGGTGGATCTCTGTGAGTTCAAGATCAGCCTGGTCTACAGAGCAGTTTCCAGGACAGCCAAGGCTGTACACAGAGAAACCGTTTCGGAAAAAATTTTAAAAACAAAAGAAAAAAGTAATACATAAAAATATATTTCTGGGGCCGGGCAGCGGTGGCACACGCCTTTAATCCCAGCACTTGGGAGGCAGAGGCAGGCAGATCTCTGTGAGTATGAAGCCAGTCTGGTCTACAGAGTGAGATCCAGGACAGGCACCAAAACTACACAGAAAAACCCTGTCTCGAAAAACAAAAAATATTTCTGATAAAAAAGTTAGAGAAAAAGAGGAAACACTTTAGATGAAAGAGGGTTTGTATAGAGATTTTTATACTAAGGCAAAACATTGTTGCAAAATAAAAATATAGAGATTAAGACAAAGCCAAAAAGTTAATGTCATAACAAGTCTATAAAAGTTAAAACTTAATAGTATAGGTGAACATATCTACACAGAAATAAAAAAAAAAAATCTTTAAAAATGACACTGCTTATAGATTCTACTCAGTTTCTAGCTGGGAAACCGAATCTTAACAGAGTCGAGATTTATTTTAAAAACCAGTCTCTGCCAAGCTTTAAGAATTACATAACAGCTGAATTTTAAGCCACATTATGTTCTCCGGTACCGCTGTAACCAGCCTTCTGGATGTTCAATAATCATACTTGGCAGTTTAAGACAGGAAGAATATAAGGACTGACAAGGCAGCCATTTTGGCCTTGCTCCAGGTCAGCTTGGTCCCAGGGGAGAATGGGCACCCCTAAAAGTGTCCTGTACCTCTAGAAAGTCACTTACATAACCTTTTGATCAACGAGGCAATGGATATCCCAAAGGCTGGCTTCTAATTACTGTACATTCTACAAAGAGGAGGGTCAACATGGAGTGCAATGTCCCCAGTGCTTCTGAAGGAAACTGTCTGTGTCAGCAGACACGATCCATCTCAGTGGATGGCTCACTGGTGGAGGGAAATGAAGGGCCCAAGGGACTCTTCCTATATCCCTTGGAGTAACCCTAAAGAGACTCAACTGGCTTTGACTATAGAAAAGAAAATGGCTGGTTTATTGTCACCTACATGGTCTTAAATACCCAGAAGGAAAGATGCAGCCAACAACTAAAATGATTGGTAACAACAGAGCAAACACATGGTTTCAGACAGGACTTTACAAAGGGTTGTGTGGGGGCTGGAGAGATGGCTCAGCAGTTAAGAGCACTGGCTGCTCTTCGAGAGGACCAGGGTTCAATTCCCAGCATCAACATGGTGGCAGTTCACAACCATTCAGTTCCCTCTCCTGGCTTTCGCTGGCACTAGGCATGCATGTATACATACATGCAGGCAAACACACTCCTACACATAAATAAGTCTAAAAAACCCCAAAAACTAAAAAAGAAAACAAAGAGATGATGACTCGACCTGACAGGCTTCCCCAGACACACCAGGCAGGCCATCACAGCCACAACTACAATCCAAAATTATGTCTGCACATCTGTCACTGGTGACAAGCACACTTCATCTTAAGCCATACTTCATCCAATAGCTATTTTCCTCTCGATCTTACGCACCACTGGATTCCTTTTCAAAATCGCCCTTGTGTGTTTCACCACATTTTCAACAGAGAGTCATCAGTTTGTCTGTTTGTTTTCTAATAGCCCAAGGGATCACACTCCTAAGAGCAAGGCCACAACCTTCCTGGCTCTTCCTGGGGATGGGGGAGGGGAATTCATTACTAACTCTTGCTGAGATCTTCTATTTAAAAAATATTTTTCATATTTATTGATTTGTATTGGTTGGGGAGGGTGTGTGTGTGCCATGGTATGCATGTGGAGGTCAGAAGACAATTTATGGGAATAAGTTCTCTCCTTCCACTGTGCGGGTTCTGGGAGTTGAATTTATAGGCCTTGTATTTTTTTTGTGTCTTCCAGGATAAGTGACAATATCAAGTTGTCATCATCCTTCTGATGCAGGGAGTCTAGCCAATGCCGACTACAGGAAACCAAAAACCTCTCTAGCCAATAGATAACGTAGCCAGAGAGTTTCCTGATCCCTCTGAGGCAGGGACCATGCCACTCATCAGCACAGAAGACCCTTCTGCTCAAGATTTAGGACCACAGCTTTCAGGAAGAACTGTGGCAGGAAGGAGAGCAGAGACTGTGTAGCAGGAATCTTAACAGTTCTTATTAATAAAATCAAACCTGAGGCCAGCTATTGGGGTGAACACTGGAAGATCAGAGAGACAGAACAAGCTACAGCTAACCTCACCTGGCCAACTTCTCAGCTGGTCTTGTTTCCTCAGACTGGAAGCTTCTGTGTCCTCATCTCAATGGCTCTCAGCTGAACTGCTACTCGAAAGCCTGAAGCTTAACCAGCTAAAAGCTTCTAGTTTCTGGTCCTCACGCCTTGTATACCTTTCTGCTTTCTACCATCACTCCCTGGTGTTAAAGGCTCACTTTCTGAGATTAAAGGCGTGAGTCACCATGCTTGGCTGTATCCTTGAACACATGGATTTCTGCCTCTGGAATGCTAGGATTAAAGGCGTGTGCTACCACTGCCTGACCTCTATGTTTAATATTGTGGCTGTTCTGTCTCTGACCCCAGATAAGTTTATTAGCGTGCACAATATTTCGGGGAACACAATACCACCACATTTCCCCTCTTTTTGTCTAAAATTTAAAAAAAGCTTATAACTAATACAAGAAAAACTATCCAATAAGTATATACAATATATACACAGTCAAGATTATATTAACGCCGGGCGGTGGTGGCGCACGCCTTTAATCCTAGCACTAGGGAGGCAGAGCCAGGTGGATCTCTGTGAGTTCGAGGCCAGCCTGGACTACCAAATGAGTCCCAGGAAAGGCGCAAAGCTACACAGAGAAACCCTGGTCTCGAAAAATACCAAAAAAAAAAAAAAAAAAAACCAAAAACAAAACGATTACATTAACAATGTCTAGTCCATTAACATTTGACAGATTCAGATTAAAAAACTCCAATAATATAAAACAATGTCCAGTCCAGTAACATTTGACAAATTCAGACAAAAAATTTCATTACTTATTCTATGTAAAAGAAGAAATTCCTTTTTAAAATAGATTCAAAAATCTCCCTTTTTATCTTATCATAAGACTGGGTAGAGATGGCCATCAAGATTAACAAACGTAAGAAGTCAATTGGCAGAAAAAGACAGGAAGCCTTCCCCATCTGGGCTACATGCAACAAACAGCCAGCAATACACACACGTGGAAGGGCGGGGTCTAGATAAATGACTTATGAAGGGTCCCGAGACTCATGGCCCAGTGCTCTGAGTGTATGCTTTTCCCGGCACATTAGCTCACTCCCATCCCCAGCCTTTCTGTTTATCAATAATTGATCTCTACTTCTGATATTAACCATGTGTACCTGGGCCAAGCGTCTTTCCAGGGCCTAAGGAGCTGGAGTCTAAGCGGGTGCCCACTGGACTGTCTGTCTGTCTTTCTCAGTTCGCTAGCAGACTTGTGCGCTTGGGAGTCCCTTTGATCTTTTCTTTTTTTTCTTTTTTTTTTTTTTTGGTTTTTCGAGCCAGGGTTTCTCTGCGTAGCTTTGCGCCTTTCCTGGAGCTCACTTGGTAGCCCAGGCTGGCCTCGAACTCACAGAGATCCGCCTGGCTCTGCCTCCCGAGTGCTGGGATTAAAGGCGTGCGCCACCACCGCCCGGCTGATCTTTTCTTAATAAGCTTCCTCCACTCCCATCACTATCCATGGGACCCTGACCAGTTCACTGCTCCGGAACACAAGAATGTGAAAACTTCAGTGAGTGCCTCCCAACTCTGATCTGTACCTACTACATCTTCTTCTGTAAGTTTTGTTCAAGGTCTTGAATTTGTTCAACAGATAAAAGTGTAAAGCCACAGACTGTTACTCTAGTATTGAAACAGAAATAGGGACTCTCACGGGTACAAGAGACGACAGGTTCTTATATCCTCACCCTATGGGGCACAGGGCCTGTTACTCTGAGTGTCTCTCTTCCCCTGCCCACAACGTACAAAATCTGCCTCCAGCTTTGATCACGGGGGAAAGATCTACTGGATAAAAGACAATACCAGGGCACCACAAAAGACAAACTGGCCACTGAATCTCACACGGGAACAGCCCCCTAATCCACGACAAAGAGGCCACTCCCCTCGTGACTAAGGAAAAGGACCAGCTGCAGACCTCTCCAGCCCCTTCTACCCCCCACCCCGGAAGGAGCGGTTTCTCCGCTCTGTTGTACCTTAAGCTCCTGCACCGGCTGCAGACTCTTCTTCAGCCTCTTTCTCTTCCTATTTTTATTCAAGTTTTGATTGATTTTTTTCTTCTCTTTTCCTTCCAATTTAAACAACATTCACTGGAGAGCTTGAACTGTACCTCCAGTGTTTATTTCCACAACCACGGGAAACGGTTGCTTCACATCTGCTATCAGTATTAACAATCATTTCAAAGTGGACACTTAAAATTAATTCCCAGAACATCCCAATGTTTCCATCCCCCCGCCCCCGCCCAAATGAAGTTGGAAAAGAAACACCTGACTATGAATTGAGTACACATTAAAGAGTCCTCATATTTAAAGTCATGAGGGAGTAATTTAAGTGCAAAAACAATAGTTTAGTTATTAAAATGGGTGAGCAACACACAAGCATTCCGAATAAAAGTACTACCCTGTTTCTGCCTTCGCTACACTCCCCGGAACCACAGTCTCTTTCTGCCCAGGCTCTGGCTTAGCATCCCCCAATGCCACGGCGCCTCCATCCAGTTTCACTCTTGTCATCAGAATGACAGCAGCACGTGGCAGAGGCATGAGAGGAATGTGGGCCGCAATGCCATGTCACCAGCGAAACTCTAGAGTGGGGCTAAAACTCCAAGAGGAATAATAGGAGCGCAGAGCTCGGTGAGGCCACAGAGTAGCTGGATCTAATCCGGTGCTATAGGCTTTGAATGCCCAGAAAATGTGCTCAGCAGAAGGCCAAAGACTCTAGCTGCCAAGACCAGAGCTGCAGTCTGCTCCTGCAGCAGGGTAACCATGCCCTGGAACATAAAGAGGACGGCAGGCCTCACAATGGAACCCACAGCGTGCGTGCGTTGCTTTAGTGCCGAGCACAAGATCATCCTGAGTGATTGTCATTTAAGGTTTAGTGACATCTACAGAACCCGCCATGGGCCTGGGGAAACGGTTCCTTAGTAAAAACACCTGCTCTGCAATGATAAGGACCGAGTTTGAATCCCCAGTACCTATGGAAAATGCTGGGCAAGGCTGTGCTTGCCTGGAATGCCAGCCTATGGGGAGAGACGGCAGATCCCAAGAGTTAGCAGCTGGGAATCCTCAACAAACAAACAAGAAGAAAACCAAAAACAAAATCAGAACTCAAATAGGTTAAGTGAGAGACACTTTCTCTAGGCAGTAAGGTGGAAAGTGATAGACACCCGGCATACTGTTTCAACCTCCCTATGCCCAGGCACAGGCACACACACCCAAGACATTCGTACACACGTACAACCTAACACACACACACACACACACACACACACACACACACACACACACACACACTCAAATGTAAATTAAGTGTTTTGTTTTTGTTTTTTCATCAAACAGGGTTTCTCTGTGTAACAACAGCTCTGGCTGTCCTGGAACTCACTCTGTAGACCAGGCTGGCCTCGAACTCACAGAGATCCACCTGCCTCTGCTTCCCAAGTGCTGGAATTAAAGGTGTGCGCCACCACTACCGCCACCAGCTAAATGAATATTTTAAAATGTAAATGCTTAAAAATTAAATGCACTTTATGAGTTGGCTTTTGGAGCCCACTACCTATGGGTAGGATGGACACCTTGCACAACCTTGATGCAGGGGGAGGGCTTGGTCCTGCCTCAACTGAATGTATCAGGCTCTGCTGACTCCCCACGGGAGGCCTTACCTTGTTGGAGGAGGAAATGGGAGAGTGGGTTGTGGGGGTGGCTGGAGGGGTGGGAGGAGGGAAGAGAAGGGGATCTGTGGTTGGTATGTTAAAATGAATAAAAATTTTCTTAATAAAAAACAAGAAAAAATTAAATGCACATTAAATGTTTGGAGGAAATTTGGGACTGGAGAGATGGCAGCTCTTGTAATGGACCCACTTTTGATTCCCAGTACCCTCATGGTGGTTCACAAACATTCATAACTCCAGTTCCAGGAGATTCATGCCCTCTCTGATGTCCCTGAACACCAGACATGCATATAGTGCACATGAATACATACATGCAAGCAAAAACACCCATACACATAAAAATAAAGCAAAATTCCCCCAGTTTATTTAATGTTTAAAGGAAATCCAGTGAATAAAATCAAATCAACAATCAGTCACATTTTTGTAAGTATAATTTGTTTTACTGGCTGAATAACAAGTTCTATAAGTTGAAACGGAATGTGAACCAAATATCACTTTCAAGCACTAATAAGGACAACAGTCCTTGGGCAGGACAGCAGCCCCTCGCGGTCACTGCTCGCGGCCACCCATGTGCTTCTCAGACTCTCTTGCAGCTATATAAAAGCTCTCAATCAAGAGAATAAAATGTCTGACCTGGGTGGAGACCGAACATTCCAGCTGGGCTGGTTCAGTTACTCTGGCTAAGTGAGCAACCCTAGGAAGGTTTAAGACATGCTAAAGAATAGGAAGACTAATTTGTCAATTAGTGAGGTACTGTACTTTTGCTTCCCAGAACCCTGCTTCTAGGGCAGAAGTCATGGACCACAGCCATGTAGGATTATAAATCTGCCCACTTTTCTAAATTATGCTGAAAAGTGTGACTATTCCTTTTTTCCTATCTCTTTTCTAAGCATGCTTTCCTTAACACTTTGGGCTTTCCCACCAACGTTTTGGGCTTCCTTATTCTTTCTTGGACGTGCCCCTCCCTCCCTGACATGTGGCTGCTTGTCTGCCACATGTCTGACACCCACCTCTCCCACGTCATCTTAAATGGTGTTACCCTTCTCCTTCTTTCCTCCACTCTCCTCCTCCGGGCAGCAGCTGAGGTTTTACAGCTTTCCTGCCCTGTGGTGCTTCTTGTGAACTCTATCTAATAAAAAGTTGCCTTTGTGCTTCCATTTGAGAATCCATCCTGAAATTCTTTCATTTAAGAGAGTAAGGAGGCCAGGCAGTGGTGGCGCATTGAATTCCAGCACTCGGGAGGCAGAGGCAGTGGATCTTTGTGAGTTTGAGGCCAGCCTGGTCTACAGAGTGAGTTCCAGGAAAGGCGCAGAGCTACACAGGGAAACCCTGTCTCAGAAAGAGAGAGAGAGAGAGAGAGAGAGAGAGAGAGAGAGAGAGAGAGAGAGAATCCCAAAGGCACAGCCTGATTTCCCCAGTATCATCACAGAGAATGAGTGAGGCTTCACATGCAGCCAAACCACAGGAACCCGACAAGGCAGCACCCTGGGCCCTGGCCTCTCCCTCGATGTGGGCTGACACTCAGGTATCCATCCGAAGCTACAGCAGAGACCCAGTGCTCCAAGGCATTCCCCACTCATCTCTAAATCGTTCACGGGAGAAAAGGATAGCAGATTGGGTGCTTTTTTCTCGAGTCCCACCTGGACAAGGCAATCTTAAGTTCTTCCACCCTCTTTCTGCTGTTAAGAGATACTCTTTTCTCCTCTGCCACTTCCATTCAGAATTGCTCAGATCCTCAGTGGCATACTTCACTGAGAAAAAACAGAAGAGAGTCTACAGTGGACTGGAGGGCCACCCGAGTCCACCATGCCAATGGAAAAGTCTACAAAACAGAAAATGGCTGGGGTCCCCTGCTTCCAAAATAGGAGAGTTTTCCTATTTAAAAAGGAACGATTGTTATCAAACATTTGAAACTAAATAAAGTGGGAAGTTCATCAAAAAGAAAATACACTATTTTGCTGAATTCTTCAGCTATCAACCAGGGTCTTTAAGCTGGAAAAGGCTGGAGATGGGCAAATGCATTGGGAACAATTTCAACGCTCACGGAGACCATGGTCATGGAAATGAAAAGCAATGCCTACTTCCACCAGGCCGCTGCTGGTGTGGCTTCCCATGGGGCAGACACGGGCAGCTGTCAGGAAACGGGAGCCAGAGAATGTTTCCTCAGTTTTCAGAAAAGAGCAAAGATGGCGACACTGGAAACTACAAGCAGCAAACGAGGCACCAAGGCTGACACAATCCAAGGGCCGATCCTGTGAGACAACCGTTGGGTCGGCACAGAGTAACATACGGCACGCTCCTACAGAGCACTGGGAAACAGTGAGGCCCTTCTGTCCTTCAGGATCTCAGTGCAACAGGAAGACTCTGCACGACTGCTAGAAGTGAAAGTCAATACTCACACTCTCTTACGCTACCAGAGAGGCACAGGACTGCAGAGCTATTCATTCATGAAGAGAACTCAGCCAGGGCAATCCCTACATAGTCCAGTGTAACATCAAAGCCTCACCCATCAGTGTGAGCTCAGATCAGTGTGTGCCCTAGCAGGGACCACGGGGGAAGGGGGGGGGAATAAAAGGAGATGAAGCAGCCATGGGTACCCAAATCAAGCTCTGCCTCTATTGGGTGACTGTTTCCAAGGAGACATGAACCAACATCTATCTACTCACCCCAGAAAGGAAACCTAGGACAGACCAAAGCCCAGCTTGGTGAACTCCCACATTTTATTGGGGTTACTTACAGTATTAGTAGGGGATTACTACAGGAGCAGAAATGACTTATGGACATCTGCATGAAAAAGCCCTTCCCAGCATAGTGACAGCTCCCAAAAGCTGCACAGCCTTCAGGCAGCTTAACAGGACAGGTTGGAGGGTGTCCTTTCCTGGTGGCTCAGCTGGTCTGAGCCTTTTCTAGACAATTCAGGTGCCAGCTTTTTGGCTACACTGTTTCTTCCAGGCCACTTGGCTGATCTCTCGTTCTTCCAAGCTGCTCCCTCTCAGCGTTTTCCAAGCAGCCCAGCAGGTCTGAGAGTGACTGTGAGGTCTCTTTATTGCTTATACACTCTCTCTTTTTTGTTTTGTTTTGTTTTGTTTTTCGAGACTGGGTTTCTCTGCGTAGTTTTGCGCCTTTCCTGGAGCTCACTTGGTAGCCCAGGCTGGCCTCGAACTCACAGAGATCCGCCTGGCTCTGCCTCCCGAGTGCTGGGATTAAAGGCGTGCACCACCACCGCCCAGCCTGCTTATACACTCTCAGAAAGGGAGGGGCCGAGTAAATTCAGTCAGTTTCAGGGACTTCCTGAAGCTATTTTGAGTTGTTTACTTCCTGTCTTAACTAGCTTCTCTGCAAAGATGAAGTGTTTCAAATCCCCCTAGAACAGTGGGATTTGACCTTAACCTGTGGGTCATGACTTCTTGGGGGGTTGTTTAAATGACCCTTTCACAGGGGTCGCCAAAGACCAAAGATATTTACCAGAGAAAACACAGATGTTTACATTACAATTCATAACAGTAGCAAAATTGTAATTATGAAGTAGTAACAAACATAATCTTGTGGTTGGGGGGTCACCACAACATGAAGAACTGCATTCGAGGGTCACAGCATTAGGACGGTTGACAACCACTGCCCTAAAACAAGCATTCAGTTGTTTCCCCTCCTTATAAAGAGGCTGCCCTAAATATCCTGTTGTTTGACTTTCCATTTACACCCCATGTCTTAACAAACTTCCCTTCAAGATGGAAGGTTCTGAGAGGAAACAGTTACACGATAACCTCCATGCCATCTTCTAAGAGGTGACATCATTTCCTGCGATCCTTTGTGGGGCTCTAGGAAGGGCTGAAGCTAGGACCCCTTCCACACGAAGTCCCCTCTGGGTTGCAATCTTCTTGTGGGTAACACGTGGGGTGGTCTTCTAGATGAAGACAGGGGCTGGTTCACAGGAACACCCCCAAGGTGGACAGACCAAGTCTCTGCGTCCCCTGGACTCAGACTCTGAGACTGAAATCAGGGTTGCCCTTTGCCTTGGCAGTGAAAATGGAAACCTTGAAGCACTTTAAAAACAACTCTCTGAACGCTATTTGTTTTTCTGTTCTCCCCGTCTTGTAACTCTAGTAATAATCAAAGCTAAAAGTTCCACTTGCTCACCTGCAGAGAAGGATCTTAGCAGTCCTGAAGTCACACCCTTCACCACCCCCACTGGTCGCTTCCATTTTAAGCAGATCTATGAGGCAATATTTACATAATAAGTAGTGTTTTATAGAAGGCAAAAGAGAAATGTCGGGGCTGGAGAGATGGCTCAGTGGTTAAGAGCACTGACTGCTCTTCTGGAGGTCCTGAGTTCAATTCCCAGCAACCACATGGTGGCTCACAACCACCCGTAATGAGATCTGGCGCCCTCTTCTGGCCTGCAGTCATACATGCTGTATACATAATAAATAAATAAATAAATCTTTAAAAAAAAAAGAGAGAGAAATGTCATTTGCTTATGTCATGCTTTTCCTGGTGATTTCACGAAACCTGTGTCTGGGGCCAGGAGGCAATGAACGATGAGAAAACAGGCCGAACGTCCAGAAGTGGCTCTGCCGATCTGGGCTGGCAGGGAATCCTGCAGCAACCTTGCAGCTTCCTGTCCTTGGGGGCAGTCTCTTGCCTGGGTCCCCGGGCACAAGCTCCTGGGTATTTCAGTCATTCAAATCCGGGTGGGGGAGCAACACCACCATGGTCTGCAGTGCCCAGAGGCAGCACAAGTGGCAGCCAGCGAGGACGCAGCCCAGAGCTGGCTTGGCTGTGGTGAGGCAGGGTACCTTAGGTGAGTGTGGGCGCAGAGCCGGGGCCTAAGCCCGGCCGGCTGCTCCCACTTGCCTCAGCCCTGGCTTTTGGCAAGGCCCTCAGGTGAGGCCAGGACCATCACCTCCACCCTGCTTGCTCAGAGCCCAGCAGCCTGCCAATCAGAAAAGGGCAGATCCCACCGCCGCCTGTGTGGTCATTGCCATTTTGATGTGTGGCTGACCCCTGCATGTTGGAACGTTCTCTGGAAAAATAAATACTCTTGCTTTCGTATATGTCGGGGTGGTCTTTTGTAGGGTGATTTGCTGTGGATATCGCTCTATATAAATAAAACACTGATGGCCAGTGACCAGACAGGAAGTATAGGCGGGACAAGGAGAGAGGAGAATTGGGGAAACAGGAAGAAGGAGGAGAGACACTGCAGCCACCGCCAGGATAAGCAGCATGTAAAGACGCCGGTAAGCCACCAGCCACGTGGCAAGGTATAGATTTATAAAAATGGGTTAATTTAAGATATAAGAACAGTTAGCAAGAAGCCTGCTACGGTCATACAGTTTATAAGTAATATAAGCGTCTGAGTGATTATTTTATACATGGATTGTGGGACTGCGGGGCTTGGTGGAACCTGGAGAGAAGCCCTCCAGCAACAGTGATTTGAGGACCCTAACAGGTTCTTGTATTCTTTGTGGCCAGGAAGATGTTGTGGCCCAGATGCTGCTGAGGTTTATCAATTATTTTCCAGAACGGCAGCCTCTACCCCATGTGGAAGCAATAGCTTCAAGGTGCCAAATGGCACAGTAAGTAGTACCAAGGTCCTGCCAACACCACTGTCCCTCTTCCAGCCTGTCCTGTCACCGAGGCACCTATAACCCGGCCTGGGATGGGAGTGGCAGTCTCTAAGGTCTCCAAAGTGTCTTGGGGTCTTTCTCCCACCATCTTGATGGGAAGCACTGGCTGCTTCACACCAGTCTGCTCATCATCACCTGTCTGCCCTGTGGGTTCTCCTCCTAACACGCATTCAATACAGGCAGGCTGAGAACTGTCTGGATACCTAAGAACTGTTTCTCTCCATTAAAATTTCTGTCTTTAACTCATTGCTTTCAGGGCTGGAGAGATGGTTCAGAGGTTAAGAGCACTGGTTGCTCTTCCAGAGGATCTGGGTTCAATCCCCAGCACCCACATGGCAGCTCACAACTGTCTGTAACTCCAGTTCAGAGGCCTTCTTCTGGCCTCCACAGGTACCAGGCATGCACATGGTGCACATACATACATACATGGGGGCTAAACATATACATAAAATAATAAAATAATGTAAATCATTGCTTCTTACTTCCTCCCCCCCTCCTCCTCCCCCCCCCTCCTCCTCCTCCTCCTCCTCCTCCTCCTCCTCCTCCTCCTCCTCCTCCTCCTCCTCTTCTTCTTCTTCTTCTTCTTCTTCTTCTTCTTCTTCTTCTTCTTCTATATTTTACTATTCACACTTAGTCAAGCCAAGCTGAAGCCCAGCACTTTGTTGAATGCAAGATCTTTCCATCAAGGTCCCTCAAAACTCTTCCACCTTCTGCCTCCTGCCCAGCTCCAGAGCAGCTTCCACATCTTAGGTACAGTCATGTCACTGTCTAGGCCTTCACTGCACCATCTTCTTACCTCTTCTGCAGAGTACTCTGCACCCAAAAAACAAGTTCACCGGAAACAGCTTGTTCTGTTGGCAACAGCCTCCTCTGTCTTACGGCTACAATTTCTCTTGATTGCCGTCATCACTTCAAATGACTGATGCAGGCCATCCAGTCTCACGCAAGTTCACACTCCGACTTCACATGTCACAACATCTTGGAATGTATCCTCTTGGTAAGCGATGCACAAACTCAACTCTTAGCAATAGTTTCTCTACTAGCCCATCCGGGATGTTCGAACAGAACACTATAGCTCGGGTAGATGAGGTTTGTTTCTCTGGAAGCTGGAACCCCAAGAACAAGGTCTTGGGAAACCCAGTGTCTGGTGAGGGCCTGACATTGATGCTGCTTTCCATCCTCACATGGTAGGAGACAGGAAAGCTCTCTGGGCCTCACCTCCATGGGCTTTCTGTTAGGAATTCCAGCTACGACCCTATGATTGCACATACTCTGGCAGGACACTTAGTCATTTCCGCCTACTCATTTCTGGGTCATATGTTCTATGTAACCCATGCACTGCGTGGTCATGTAAATCATGCAGCGTATGACCAGGGGATCTACACGCATGCATGGAGTAGCCGCACGGGCTAGTGTGCGCATGTGCAGGGTGGCCCTTAAAAGTCGGACCCCATGAGTTCCCCCACCCCAGGCCTTTCGGCAGGCCTGAACACATCTATCCCTTTTCTCCTTTCCTTAATAAAACTCTTGATAGTGGGGTGGGTCTGTCCGGTTTCGTGACTTTTCCTCGCAGGGTAAGAGCGCCGCTGAAAAACCATCACTTTCTCTTTCCACACATCCCAGGAACCACAGAGGATGCTCTGTGGCAGGATGCACAGAGGATGCACCCACAGCATCAGAAAAGCAGCCCCTTCAATAGCGTTACTCAGTTGCTAACGTGTCCATACCATGCTCTGGCATGATCTAGATCTTTCCATGGTGCTCATCATACATGTAGCACTCACCTATAACTCTCCTTTTAGTTTCTGTAGTGGTTTGAGTGAGCAATGTCCCCAATAGGCTCAGGTATTTGCAGGCCTGGTCCCCAGTTTGTGGGACTGTTTGGGAGGTTACAGAACCTTCCAGAGGTGGAGAGCTGGTGGAGGAAGCCCGTGACTGGGCCAGCTCTCAGAGTTCACAGCCTTGCTCCATGTGCAGTTCATTCTTGGCTTCCTGTTTGCATCCGAAGACGTGATCTCTCTCTCTCTCTCTCTCTCTCTCTCTCTCTCTCTCTCTCTCTCTCTCTCTCCTTCCTGCTCTGGCCACAAGCCACCATGCCCCTCTCCTCTCACTACAGACCCTCCTTATGGAAGCGCAAGCCAAAAATGAACTCTTCCATCCATAAGTCATTTTTTGGTCATGGTATTTTATCACAGCTATGGGAAGTGACTGGTACAGTTTCATTGCCCCCTTGTATTTATTTTTGTTAAGTTTTAAAGTGAGCATACAAAGCAGTGGGTTTCATGTGACCTTTCTTTCTTTCTTTTTCTCTTTCTTTCTTTCTTTCTTTCTTTCTTTCTCTCTCTCTCTCTCTCTCTCTCTCTCTCTCTCTTTCCTTCCTTCCTTCCTTCTTTCTTTCTTCCTTTCTTCCTTTCCTTCTTTCCTTCCTTCTTTTTTTCCTTCTAAGACAGATTTTTGTTTGTTTGTTTGTTTTGTTTTGTTTTTGTTTTTTTTCCTTTGTATCCCTGACTGACTGTCCTGGAACTCACTCTGTAGACAGCCTGGTCTCGAAATCAGATACCTGCCTGCCTCTGCCTCCCAAGTCTGGGAGCAAAGGGGTGTGCCGCCACCACTGACCGTCATCGTGGCGTTTTCCATACATAATATGTCATCAGACTTCGTTTTATTCTAGTCCATCTCTATACTCACTCCTCTTGACTCCTCCCCCAAACAGACTCTCCTGCTCTCACGTCATACGTACTCTATCACTGGATATTTTCACCTCTCTCTACCCTTAAGATCATTCTCCTTCCTCCTGCCCTCTTCTGTTCATATTTGTTTTTGTTAGTTTGAGATACTGGCCTCCAACTTGTGATCCTCATGAGTTAGGCTCCTAAATGCTTGGGATTACAAACATTGGCCACTACAAGCAGCCAATTTGACATCCCTAGTATCATGAAATAAAAACTGCAAAACTTTTAAAAACATAAAAAAAATGAGTTAGAATTTCTTCAGGAACCTTCAGGCTCATGCCATCAACCCCTGAAAACAACTTCTATGAATTAAACAATTAAGAGAAAACCTAGGTATTAATATGGCTGTAAATAAGTAACATTTGGTTCTAGAGTTTGAGTCATGGAGATTTTTGAAATTTTATTTTGTGAAAAAGTTGGAAAATGAAAAAAAAAGCTAAGCTAGTTCATAAAGAGACACGATTTTTAAAACCTTTCCACAAAGCCAAGCTTGGGGACATGTAACTGTGACCTAGCACTTAGGAGGTGGAGGCAGGAAAATCAGGAGTGCAAGGTCATCCTTGGCTCCACCATCAATCCAAGGCTAGCCTGAGCTACATAAGCTGTATATCAAAGCAAAGCAAAATAAAATCAAAGTAACATCTACTAACAGAAGTGCAATTATAAAAACTATTTTACAGTTTTACCCTGTACCCCCTTACTGCTTATGTGAAGGATTCATCTACTTGGGAAAATGTAGGTCACACAGTGTATTGGTATTTTGGTCAAACTACAGTACAGAGGAAAAATCATTAACAAACTAAAGATAAAATAAATCCAGCTGATGATAGGTCTCTCGGTCTCTCCGTCTCTCTGTCTCCCTCCCTCCCTCCCTCCCCCATACCCGTGGCGCTGGGGACTGTGGGATTGTGTCTATGACCTTGCACACACTGGGTAAGTCCTCTGCCTCCTCAGCACACCAGGATGTATTTGGAAAAGGAAACTCTTGACTCCTTTGACAGCGTGAGTTAGAATCCCAGTCGGTTTACAAACATAAAAAAACGATCAGGAAGTAGGAAATCATTCTCTATTGATACTACTTGGTTGTTATTCTTACGAACCAGTCCTGTTAGAACAGAATTCTTCCTCTTCCTCCTGTTCTCTTTGTAGTACCGAGGACCAAACTCAGGAACTCAAGGCTTCTTGGTATGCTAGGCAAGTACTGCACCAACTTAGGTCACCCCTAAGCCCTGGCAGGCGTCCTTCCCTCCCCCCTCACTCTCCCTCCCTGCCTCCTTCTTGTTGTTTTGGTTTTGTTTTTCTAAAGGAATTCTTCTTTCTACCCAACAGGCCAGGTTGGGGTCTACTTGACCAAAGAAAAGCAGTCCCTGTAAACAAAGCCTGGTTGTTGACTACACACACATCAACTGGGCCTTCTCGGGTCTTCTTACTTCTTCCTCCATCTGCTAAGTAGCCTTTGGCTCAGAGAACAGTGAGCCCAAATACGGTCATCTTTCATATTTCCCCAGTGCCGCATGAAGCTTAAGATGAATAGTTTTTGAAAGGCACAATCATGCCACAAATGTAATATCGTCCTCTTTTTTTTAAGTTTATTTATTATGTATACAGTGTTCTGGCATATATATATATCCTCCAGAAGAGGGCACGAGATCTCATTATAGATGGTTGTGAGCCACCATGTGGTTGCTTGGAATTGAACTCAGGACCTCTGGAAGAGCAGCCAGTGCTCTTAACTTCTGAGCCATCTCTCCAGCCCGTAATATCTTCCTCTTACATGACTCATGTACTTATAATAACATGTGATATTTATCTACAAGAATCCTTTTGCAGCCTGGGAAAAGAGTGAATTAAAGTTAAAACTTCATTTATTGAGAAGCCAGCAAAGGTTCAATCTTACTAAGTTTCAGAATCTTTTCTATTTTTAAATCAAAGAAATATTCCCTTACACCTTTCAAGTTATTTATCCTTGTTTTGAAGAAACTGAGTTAAAACTTCTTGTGAAAAACAGCCGTCTAAGTGGATCAAAGTAATGAGAAATTCTTCCCAGGAAAATTAACTTAAAAAAAAAATTCCAATAAAGACAGGGATAGGAAATCTGAAGACAAAAAACGTCACACTCAAGCAAAATGGGGAGCTGCAGAACGGGGAAGTAGAGTGTCCGGTTCTCTGACCTCCTGGACCCAGACCTGAAGCCTAAAACAACTCAAACTGATTCTGCAGGGGTGGAATTAGGCTCCAGTGCCCACAGGCCTGGCTCAGGAGATAGAGGGGGGAGCGGCAGAGGGCAAAGGAGGCTGGGAGGCCTAGAGGCCACAGTTAGGGTTCTGGGTTCTGTTCTAATCCCACTGAAGGATGCCAAGCTAGAGTGAGAGAACTGGATTTACATTTGAAAAGAGTGGCTTGGCCACTGAGACTAGGAACACAGGCAGAGGCAGGGATGCCAGCCACAAGCTGCCCAGCAACTGTGGTGCCAAGCACGGCGGCCGCATCCTTAACTGAGTCCTCGGCTGCCCCGTGCTCTTCACTGCCCACTGCCCTCTCACCCAGGCCTGTGGCTCCCTGGACACTCAGCTCACACCCTCGATCCTGTTCAAAGTGGTTGTGGGCATTTAAGAAGCAAGGGCCCTGCCTCCACCCCTCCAGCCCACCCAGCCACCACCTCCTTCATGTCTAAGGATGCAGGATGTAGATAGTGTGCAAAGGTTTCTTCTAAATCCTCTCTTCTCTCTGCACTTTTTTTAATGTAAGAGGGTGGGGTCCCACAACAAAGTCTGTCAGTGTTTGGGGGAGAAGATCTGCACATGAACCAAGAGGGCTTGGAACAGGCCCGCTGCCAAGAAGGTAGGGAGAAATGATCAGCTTTCCAAGATGATTACAGGAGGGAGCCAACGGGGACCTGCTCATGAGTCATTTGCAGTATGTCTGAGGAAGAGAACATTAAATCCCTAACCTCTTCACCAACAGAAACAGAATCAGAAACATGTGGGAATGACTCTACCAAAGGATTTTAGTGTCTCTGGTAATTACTGAAATTAAAATTGAAAGAAAATCCAGATGCTTTCCCCCATCTGTGGTGATACATTGTGTATCAAATAAAGCTTGCCCGAGGATCAGAGGACAGAGCCAGCCACTAAGTTCAACACAGAGGTCAGGCAGTGGCAGCGCACACCTTTAATCCTAGCACTCGGGAGGCAGAGATCTGTCTGGATCTCCGTGAGTTCAAAGTCAACATGAGATTGATTCAGTCTAGGAGAGAAACAGAGCCAGGCAGTGGTGGCACACACCTTTAATGCCAGCACTTGAGATCTCATGCCTTTGCTACCAGTATTTGGGAAGCACACACACTTTTAATCCCAGCACTAGGAAGGAAGGAAGATGGCTGGGCGGAGAAAGGCATGCAAGGTGTGAGGAGACAGGAACTAGAGCTTTCGGCTGAGGACTCAGGGGCATTCAGTCTGAGGATCTGTGGAGTTGGCGAGGTGAGAAGCGGCTGTGGCTTGTTTTCTCTGATCTTTGAGCATTTACCCCAGTATCTGGCTCTGGGTTTTTATTATAAGACCATTTAGGATTCGTGCTGCAACACCCATCTGATTAGAAAAAAAGCTTTAAGATGATTGTGGTGGGTTGACTAATATTCCCTTAGGTTCATGTCTACCTAAAACTTCTGAACTTGACTACTTACAAAGAGGGTTCTGTGGTTGAGATTACAATAGTCATGCCCCTTTCTACTTACAGCTCTCTTCTCTGAACTTTCTTTTTAAAATTTATTTATTCATGCATTTCATGTATATACCAGAAGAAGGAATCTGATCCAATTACAAATGGTTGTGAGCCACCATGTGGTTCCTGGGAATTGAACCCAGGACCTCTGGAAGATCAGTTAAGTACTCTTAACCACTGAGCCATCTCTCCATTCCCCTCTATACTTTCAACAGTGGTCAGAAAACATTAAAAGGAAGAGTCTAGAAATAAATAATTTTTAACTGCCATGCTCTATGCTGTTCTGGGTAGTGTGTTGAAATCAGTTTTTTTTTTTTTTTTGAGACATGGTCTCTCTACATAAACTCCGGCTGTCCTGGAACTCACTATGTAGACCAAGCTGGCCTTGAACTCACAGGGATCTGCCTGCTTCTGCCTCTTGAGTGTTGGGATTAAAGAAGTCTTCTATCACGCCCAGCTGTGTGCTGAAATCTTGACCATGGTGTTCCATCCCATCCAGGACATGAAAATCTTCCCTCTGACCAGTGTATCTATAGTGTGGATGCCTCCCCACCTGTTAGTCAGTGAGCAACAACCGTAGCAGTCAATACTGTCATGGTAGCTTGCTAGTTAAGGTAGATATCCTTATGTCACTTAACAGTCCCATACTGGTGAGTTGGATATGACCAACGCTTCCTTTAAGTGAACAAGTGCCTCTCTCAAATGAACAATAAGGAATTAAAATTCAAGTTTGCTAAGCCTTCTAGGGAGAATCAGTTTCCTTTCTTTCTTTCTTTCTTTCTTTTTTGTTTTGTTTGTTTGTTTCTTTTTTTTTCTTTTTCTCTCTCTCTCTTTTTTTTTTTTTTTTTTTTTTTTTTTTGAGACAGGGACTCTCTACATAGCCCTGGCTGTCCTGGAACTACTGCATAGACCAGGTTGGCCTTGAACTCAAAGAGATCCACTGCCTCTGCCTCCCGAGTGCTGGGAGAGAGCTTGCTTGATAGCCATGGAACCAGGAAGTAAAAACTCCAACAGTTTTGCTGTTGCTCATCAAAGCACAAACATGCCGGTCACAGAGCATGGCAACTGTAGAGGGTGTGGAACTGTCGGGTTTGGATTGGTCAGTGGTGTGGACCAGAACAATGAAGGGCAGCTGTCTCTCCTCTGGAGTGGAGACTGTGACAGAAGCGCAGTGGGCTTGTGAGTTTATAGGGCAGAGAAGGGATTTTTGGGGGGTGGAGGTGTGTAGCTAGAGTTTTCCTGGTCCTGCCTGGCCCATGATCAGGACAAATCTCTCTCACCCGCCAGTCCTACAGCTGCTCAGACCCAACCAAGTAAACACACAGAGATTTATATCATGTGTACACTGTAAGGCTGTGGCAGGCTTCTTGCTAACTGTTCTTATATCTTAAATCAACCCATTTCTATTAATCTATAAGTTGCCACATGGCTCGTGGCTTACCAGTATCTTAACATCTTCTCATGGCGGCCGCTGGCAGCATCTCTCTGCCTCAGGCTTCCACTTCCCAGAATTCTCTCTTCTGCTTGTCCCGCCTATACTTCCTGCCTGGCTACTGGCCAATCAGCATTTTATTTATACAGAGTGATATCCACAGCAGAGGTGGGGGTAGAAAGTCCCATCTGTGGATCTATTTCCTGCTGTGGGGACTGAGGATGTTCTTATTGATAAGTTGATCTGTCTGTCAGGAGTTTCTCGACTCCCCTATGGCTCTTTGCTTATTTAACCCTTCAGGTACTAGCCTCAATGCAAGCAGGAAGCCTGGAACATACTCCTGTGGAGAACAGGAACGATCAAATGAAGGTGAGGTCAGACTAGATGAGAGTGTATCCTAAACCCAGTGACCACATCTTTATAGGAGGAGAGGAAGGACCCAGATATGGGGAAAAGCGATGGTAGCAGAGGCAGAGACTGGAGAGTCATCCAGCCGAAAGCCAACTCCAAGAACCATCAGCAGCTGCAGAGGCCAAGAGGCAATGGGGTGTGTGTGTGTGTGTGTTGGGGGGAGGGTTCTTCTCTACAGCCTGCAGAGGGAGACCCCGGCCCTGCTGACACTTGGATGTCACACTGGCCTCCAGGTCTGTGAAGGAATAAGGTCTGCGGCTCTTTGTTTCAGCACCCTAGGATGGGGACAGTAACGCACAGTGTTCCCAGGAGCCCGGAAGCAGCGGTCACAGCTGTGGCGGACCCGCTCCCATTTTTTTCCCCAGGGTACTCTTGAGGAGACAGGGATAAGAGATTTAGATAGAAATATAGAGGAGAGAGAGACAGACAGACACACTGGACAGCCTCGGGAGGGCCTGGATCCTATCCACCAGCCCCTTCTGTCTCTTCTAAAGGGCTTTTGAAAGGAATGCCAAGAGGTGGTGCAAAAGACCTTCCCCTAGCACAGCCAAATCCAGACCCTTCCAAACACCTCGTAACCACACACATGGTCAGTGCATCCCCTATGCAGCCCCGCTGGGTAAAGCAAGCTCAGATCTCACTAGGAAACCTCTGTGGGCTCCCACACACAGCCAAGCCTGATGCCTGATGGACGGCATAGGCGCAGATTAGCAGCACGGCCTTGGGTAGAAACAACTGCTAATGTTCACCACAACGTCGTGACTCCTTCATTCAACGTAGCAATTCCCAATCTGAGGGCTTTATTCTAAAGAAACAATGAGAAAGGTGTACCAAGATTTAAAAGGAAAAATGAAAAGTTTGGGTATTAGTCAAACTCTTGTGTAAATTTACAACGAAACACTAGGTAGCTATTAAAAATAAAAATTATCTCGACTGATGGATAATTAATTCACGGCAGCTTCTCACAAAACACTCTTCTTATCAGCTGGCCAGCAATCCCACTCTTGATGTTCCCACAGAAGCCTGGACGTTAACCCTGAGAGAGGCTTTATCCACATGCCAGGCCTTGGAAGTCACCAAGATATCTTCTAAGAGGTACAAGAATGAACTGTGTGGTTCATTTATTTACCATAGTTTAGAACATTGTACAAAGAAACAAGCACTAGGTATGGTGGTGCATGTCTACAATCTCAGCATCTGAGGAGTGGAGGCAGGAGCATGCCTTTCATCCCAGCACTTGTAGACAGAAGGATCTCTGTGAATTCAAGGCCACCCTGGGAGTTCCAGAACAGCCAGAGCTACACAGTGAGACCCTGCCTCAAAAGTAAACAAACAAACAGGGCTGGAGAGATGGCTCAGAGGTTAAGAGCACTGGCTGCTCCTCCAGAGGTCCTGAGTTCAATTCCCAGCATCCACATGGTGGCTCATAACCATCTGTAATGAGATCTGGCGCCCTCTTCTGTATACATCATAAATAAATAAAATCTTTAAAAAAAAGTAAACAAACAAACAAGTAAATAAAAAGGCAAGAGACATGGAAGCAGAAAGGTCAGGAGGAGTTCAGGGCTAGCCTCCACTACATAGTGAGCTCTGGTCCAGACTAGGCTACATGAGACCCTGCCTCAAAAAGCCACAAGCAAAGACATCAGCTATCATCCACAAATAAGTAAATTACTAAGACATATAGGTTGATACAAAAAATACTGTATGACCCCAACTATACAACATTCTGGAAGGCAAACCATGGAGAAAGAAAATGGATAGGTGTTTATCAGGCGCTGGGGGACACACAGCAAAAAGCATTTCCAAGGTAGTGAGACTACACTGTGATGCTGGCACGGGACACGCATGTCTGTCCAAACTCACGGATGCACAAGACAAAGAGGCAGCCTTGGTATAACCACGCACTGTGGTAGACAGCTCTGTCAGCACAGGCTCGTCTGTTGCATGCAAAGCACCGCTTTGGTGTGGATGCAGGCTTGGGTGAGTCTGAGTCTACAAACAGCAACAATCTGTACTTTCTGTTCAATATTGCTCTGCAGCCAAAGCTGCTCTCAAAACAAGCCTACTGCTTTAAAACAAGAATTCCCAATTATCTATTAAAAATACTGTTTTTTTTTTAAAGAAAGATGCCATGCTAGGGAGACAGCTTAAGGAGTGAAAACCCTCGGTATGCGAGCTGGACGGCCTGAGTTCAGTCCTCGGAACTCATGTAAAAAGGTGGCGATGATGTGGTGGGGTACATCCCTAACCAGGTGCTCCTACCAGGAGATGGCCTGGGGTGGAGACCGGCCAGCTGCCTGGAGGGTCTCACACAGTGACAAAGACAAGAAGAGGGACTCTGCCTCAAAACCAGGTGGAAGAGAGAGCCCACTCTTCAAAAAACCGCCCGCTCACTTTCCCACAAATACATTTTTTAAAAATTAAAAACTATGAAAAATGTGAAGTATTATTTTGTATTATGGCAAAAGAAGAAAAAAAATACAACCCTGGGTTTGATTCTAATTTTTGTTTAAAACAGTACACAGTACATGAGTACCACATACCACTGATAGAGCAAAGAAAACAGCGAAAAGTTAGTATTGGCTATCCAAGTAGTAAGATTACATGCAATTTTTATTTCCCTTTGTGACATCTTATATTCTCCAAAACTTCTAGAATAAACACACATCACATCTGTAATCAGGGACACAGTTACTGACACTTCAAAGCAATACAAAAAAACGGTCTGGAAACCTTACAACATTAGTGTGAGAATCAACAAAGCCCCTCCATTAGGCTTAGATGCTATGTATGTCCTGTGCCAGATTCCTGACGTGGGGCTTTGGAACCTTGGTTGTATCGTGCATCAGAGCATCTTTGTTATGCTAATGAGGTGACTCAGAGCGAGCCCCTCCTTGGCTTCAGGATGAAGACTGGCCACCAGTCGGGCCAACCTCATGATTAGAGGTTTGGGACTTGCAGCTGTCTGACCTTAGGGAACGGGCGGGGCTGAGGGCTGAATTCAAAGACTTGGTCAACGATTTAACCAATCATGCTTCTAGTGAACTTAGGACACAGAAGCACAGTACGTGCCGACTGGTGAATGCATGGAGGGCTAGGCTTGTGTAGCACACAGGGAAGGACGTAAGGCAGGGAATACCTCTGGGGATGTGGGCTGGAGGCTTGCCTCTGCCCAAGGATGCAAATAAAAGAAGGACTCCTTGAATTAAGATGCCATCCCAAGGGGCTGGAGAGATGGTTCAGAGACCCAGGCTCAGTTCTCAGCATTTATGTGGTGCTTTACAACCATCCATAACTCCGGTTCCAGGGGACCCACCACCCTCTTCTGACCTCCATCGGTACCAGATACACCCATGATGCACATATACACAAGCAGGAAAAACATGCATACACATGAAAATAATGCAAATCTAAAACAAAACATAAATTTCTTTTAAAGACGTTATCCCAGAGCATGAGGGGATTTTGGACAGGGAAGACTGCCAACTTGGATAATATTTAACTCTCCATTCTTCAAAACAAATATTTAGAGGTTTCTTTTAGCTGGAGTTTGTCTTACTACACATTTGTTCTCTCAGGACTCCTTTCTCCTACCCTGGAAGCAAATTGATACGTGATACATTTTAGATCCCTGGTTGGTTACTGGACATCCTCAACTGCCAACGTAATAAATAAGATTAGGCCAAATTAAAAAATCCGGGTTTAATCTGAGCAGAGCAAAGCACCTCCTGGCTGGCTCTCAGGAAGGAAGCCAGGAGAGAGATCTTGAAGCACACAGGCAGGTAGGGGTGACCAGTTCTTAAGTAGCCTGTAGGTGTGGTCTTGAGCAGCCCCAGGGAGGGGCTGACTCCTGGTAGGTTTTCCTAGGGGCGGGTCTAGGGAGAGAAATGGGGTTCCCACCTAGTCACATCTCGGCATCTGGCTGAGCCAAACACTTAGGGCTGGCCCTCTTCAGGCCTGCTCTCCCTTTCCCCCTCCCAAATCTCCTTTCCTCTGTCACCATTCTGCCCGTTAAATGCCAAAAAGGAATGAGGAGATGGCCCAGTCAGTAGACAGCTTGCTGCGTAAGCACAGGGCCTGAGTTTTCCACCCATGGAAAAGCCATGTGTGGAGATGCAGGTCTGTAACCCCAGCACTGGGATGCAGAGGCGGGAGCCTCTCCGGAGCTTGTCCATGAGGCAGTCTAGTTGAATCAGTGAGTTCAAGGTTCAGTAAGAGATACTGTCTCAAAACATAAGGTGTAGCCGGGCGGTGGTGGCACACGCCTTTAATCCCAGCACTGGGAGGCAGAGCCAGGCAGATCTCTTTGAGTTGGAGGCCAGCCTGGACTACCAAGTGAGTTCCAGGAAGGGCACAAAGCTACACAGAGAAACCCTGTCTCAAAAAACCAAATAAATAAATAAATAAAATAAGGTGGAAAGCTATTGAAGAGGACACTGGACATTGACTTCCAGCCCATGCACACACCACCCACCCACACACACACACACACACACACACACACACACACAGAGTTCATTTAAGCAATCTGGTAGTAGGAATGTGGATAGCTGATACATAAAAGTCACATGACTGGTGTCAGCTCTCATGCTAATTTTTAGAACATTATTTATTCAATGTGATGATCTGGAAAGGAGGCATTCTACTACATCAACATACGGACAAACCACTTAGAACTCAGTAGCAAGTGAGCTAGCTCTCCTGCTACCCGAGTCTTCAGTCCTCAGCTAAGAGAGCAAGTGTCTGCGTAAGAAGGCCTGCAGCCACCCTCAGGGTCAGGGCTCCCAGCAATGCTGCTCTCAGACACACATGCACAAGGCTCTGAAGGGGGCTGAGCGCACGGCTCATCAAATGACATGCTACCGTACATCAGCATGTGTAATCTGCAGGAGAGAACCCAGGTCCACAGGGAACACAGTGACTAACCCTCCCAAGGGCCTCACATGGAAGCCGGCCATCCACCCAGATATACACTCCACAACTGCACTGAGATCAAAAGAACTCTAATAAAAGGCAATGGGATATTTGTTTATTTCTATTAGAGAGAAAAAAAAAACCCACCAGAGAAAAATGCCTTATCTGGAAAACCATTCGAACTTTCACTTACCTTCCCCAAATCTAAATTGACATCTAATACTCCTTTTCCTTGCAAAAACAAGAGCAGGGAGCAAAGCCATGTCTTCTGTTGAGAAATGGTACGGAGCCCAAGAAGAAATCACTACAGCACTTATTTTCTATGTACACACACTTTCTTCTTTAACATCAAAGTCTGTTTGTAGTTTTGAACACTTCAGCAGAAAGAATGATTTGACTGTGTTCCCTCAACTCAAGTTCGTGGCTACAATACCTGAACCTCGGCCAAAGTGCTTGGCCTCTCGCTCCAAGTCCAGAACACAACCTTGTTTTTGAACCCTTGCGCCACTCCCTCGGCCTTTCTACTTTTAAAATGTTTTCCGTCTCTCTGCACGAACAGTGTTTAAAATGTAACAATAGAGTGCATTTTAGTTAAAGCCAGCAGTTGAGACTAAGTCTACTACCTCAACGTGGATGACGGTGGGATAAATGTCTATCCTTACGCCCACAGAAAAGCATAGCTCTGACCCCCTCATCAAAGAAACTTCTTTGTGCTGCAGATGGAACCCATCATAGAAATCCCCAAGTGGTCAAAATGCAGAGAATAACTGACTAGAGGAGGCTTCCCATTCCCATTTCGTACATCCATAATACAAGCCTATATCTAAGGCTCAGAGAGCATCACTCAAGAGGAGAGGAGAAGATTTTACAAGTCCGGAAAGAGCATCTGCTTTAAAATGGTGTCTTCTATGTATGAGAAGGATCTACAACCTTGAAGTCTTCATGGTCTCCAAAACAAGACCTACACAATGACAACAGCGGCTGATGTGCCATTGTTGATGGGGGACTCTCACAAAGCCCCACAGCTGGATGAAGAGCAATTGATGGCTACTAAGAGAGGGACAATCAGCCCTGTCCAAGGTGATTCTAAGTCTCATCAAGTTGACAAGGAAGACTACTATTGCCTCGGGCTAACACCTGGAATGAAAAATATACTTGAAAACAATCCATTTCTACTAACACCAACCTCTCTGCAATCATCTGAAGTGGGCGCCTCACTTCCTCTCCCTAAATGAACGTGCCAGCAGGGAAGGGAGGACCATCAGACATAGATGTTGTAACCAGCACTAGTTACACACGGTGAGGCACGATGAAAGCAGGAGATTGCTAAAGTATGAGCTGTGAGCCCGGAGGAAGAAGCAGCCAAGCACACTCTTGCCAAGTAAAAGCTACATCTGACATCACAGGTAGCTTTGTTCTGGTCACCGACTGGCACTTTCAGCTTCGCATAGATCTGTTGCTTTCCCAAGGTCTTGAAGAGAATGGAGGTCGATGAACGATGAAGATCAAGCTATTACCACCCCCCCAGCCCCCAGAATACATTTACTGCAGAAGTGGCTCATGGAACCTGTTTACACACATGAAATCAGCTGTGTCCTGCTGCCACTCAAAGTCTGAACTAATGGCCTAACCTCAGAGCAGGCATATAGCACAGCGTACCTGCCGAAGCTCTTAAGCCAGAAATTCTCAATCTGTGGGTCTTGACCCCTTGGTGGGGGGGTCAAATGACCCTTTCCCAGGGCTTGAATATCAGATATCCTACATATCAGATATTTACATTACGGTTCATAACAGTAGCAAAATTACAGTTATGAAGATGCTATGAAATAATATAATGGTGTGTGGGGGGGATCACCACAACATGAGGAACTTTATTAAAGGGACACGACATTAGCAAGGTTGAGAACCGCTGTCCTAAGTGAGCCCAGAGCCCCAGAGTCTGATGCAGCTGAGCTTTAGTTTCTATCAGGACCGTTAGGAAAAGTCCGGAAAGAGCATGAGAGAGGTTCAAGCTCATAATTAAAGCAAACCTCGCAACGATCACCATTAACCATGTATTCATCTATTGACCCAAGGAAAACTAGGGTTCTGGGCACATGAGCTGCCCCTGGCTTCATGCCACCAACTATGGGAAAGATACAGGTTCGAAGGGCGGTTTAAATTCTTGAGATTACCATGGAATGAGACACGGCTAAAGGTTACTAGGGCTCTGTAACAGGATGCAAACATGGGTGTCCCTCAAGTCTGGAGGTCAAGGGCCACAGTCAAGGATGAACACCTGATGAGGGTCTATTTCTGGTACTGACAATGGCCTTCTTGGTTGTTCCTCACTTCCTGGAGAGGGCCAGGGGCTTCTGGGTGGTTTTCCTTTTCTCTCAAGGACACCAACTCCTTCAGAAGTGTTCCACCACCATTAGCAAAATTCCTACCAAGGAACTCACTGCCCATCACATCGAGGGGGTGAGGATTTCAACATCCTATGACCACAAACAGCAGTTTGAATTAAGTATTAGGTCAGCCATACAGAGTTACATTCTTTGCACAAAACGTATTACAGGGTGTGGCATGGCAGGCATTGATGGTAGAGGTGATGGGACTGGTTGGCAGCTTCCATTTTGGTTGGTGCTCCTCCACGTGCATGCCAAACCTCTCTGAACTGTACGACCAAGAAGAGTGAACTCTGCTGCTAGTGACCTAAAGAACGGGTCTCAAAAGCAGCTGAATGTAATTTCGCACGGCTAAGCGCTTCAACCTAGACAGCCTACGGGAGATCAGGAAGCAGAGATGAGCAGAGATGGACAGAGTCATAAGGCAGTGCCATAAACCAAAACCATTTCATCAAAGCCTTGAAAAAAACAAAGACTCCTCCCACAATTAGAGCAAAGGAGGGCAAGCAGGTGAGCATGCTCAGATCCCAGGGCGGTGGGAGCAGCTGTTGCATAAACTCATAGCATGAAGGTGGCGGGGAGGGGAGAGGGGACAGTACAGGGGTCCTAAAAGACTGTTAAACAGATGAGGTTTAGTCTCTAGTAATGGCAAGTCGGTAAAGTATTTAAATAGAGGGTGACATAATTAAACCAGGTGTGGAGAGATAGCCAGGACAAGAATACTGAAGGTTTAGGACTGGAGAGATAGCTTAGCAGTTAAGGGAGTGTACGCTCTTGCAGAGCACTCAAGTTGGTTCCCAGCACCCACAGGAGGCAGCTCACAACCGCCAGTAATTCCAGCTCTAGGGGATCTGATGGTTTTTCCCCCACTGGCCTCCAGGCATCTGTACTCACAAGGCCATATCCATACACCCCACTCATTCT
The DNA here is from genome assembly GCF_004664715.2 of Peromyscus leucopus. NCBI lineage: Eukaryota > Metazoa > Chordata > Mammalia > Rodentia > Cricetidae > Peromyscus > Peromyscus leucopus. The sequence goes on along the minus strand of NC_051063.1, from coordinate 147,846,921 downwards.
GCACCACACACACATACACCTGTACATAAAATTAAAAGAATATGAAAGGTTTGATGCAGAAGATACCGGGGGCGAGAAAAGTCTGAAGAAGGGTTCATTATCTGTGAGCGTGAGCTGAGAATGTCCGAGAAATTGTGTGTGCATCTGTGTATGCACACACACACACTCGTTTGAGAATGTGGCCTACGGCATGCATCAGAGACACGGAAGGATTTTATAACCCTCAAAGGCGAGAGATGAGGCAAGAACAGCAGCCACACAGAGAGCAGAATTCATTCATAATGGATTTTTATAAAGCTTGCCTTTACGGACTTGCAGTGAACTGCTGAGTGAGAATAGAACAGAATGGGAATCTAACGAGGCCCCGACACTGCTAGCACAGTGAGCTGAAAAGCACTGCATGAGAGAAAGGAGAGAGGGAGAGAGAGGTATCATTACACTCTGAACAACAACAACAACAAAAAAGTCATTTTACTTCAAAGAGTTGAATATTTAACCTCTGCACCTGAGTTCCTCTAGCTGGAGACTGTTTCCTATTTTCATGGGCCAAAATATTTCTGGCTAAAGACAGAGAGATAAGATGAACCACGGAGGACCCTGCTTGCATATAAAAATAAAAAGGAGATGAGAAAACAATCTTCAAAGCTTTCCATGGAGTGATTTCACTCTCCAGGCAGGCCTGGCTTGCCATAGTCTCACGGCGTCCGGAAACTGCAGGGGGTGTGTCTGCCTCCACACACAGGGAATGATTCCATACAGGAATAAAGCAAGGCAAATAAACAAAAAACAGTGGCAACTTTTCTAATTAAAATCTCTCTGTCTCTCTTCTCTCTCTCTCTCTCTCTCTCTCTCTCTCTCTCTCTCTCTCTCTCTCTCTCTCTCTCTCTCTCTAACAAACTAGGAATTGACCCCAGTGTGGCTTACCCTTAAATGAATAGTTTCTCCCTTGTGTCTTCATGTATCATGGGAATCCATCTATGTCTTTGGGAAACACGGTCAGGCAGAATCTAATGGTCTTTCTGGATCTCTCCTTTCCTCCTGTTCTCATCCAGTGGTGACTAACAGTGAACACGGTTCAAAGTCGGATCTCCAGCAAAATGAGTGCCTGTCTCTAGCAGATGTTGGGCAGGATGGCACAGAGGTAAACGTGCTCGCCATCAATTTCTACAGGAGAAACTTCCCCTGTGGATTTAAAGAGCTTTACTATCTTCTGTTACATAAGCCACGCATATCAGAGCTCCAAATGTGGCTCCACACACCGGAATGTGCGCCTGAGTGTCCTGGGGGGCTTGCCGGGAATGCAGATTCCCAGGTCCCGTCCAGACTGACTCCATCAGAGTCACTGCCGTGGTCCGAGGTGGCTTTGCTTACACCAAAGTTTGGAAGCCACCGGTCTAGGAAATGAGTGGTAAGGAGACAAAGAGGTAAGGAGGTGACTCAGAAAATGTACAAACAAACAGAGAAAAGATATAGAGTAGAAAAGATACAGAAAGACAAACAACAAAAATACCTGTCTGCTAAGCCTGGTGGGAGGGACAGAGTGAGAGTACCTCCAGACTAGGACCTGGTCTCCGTTTAGAGTCTCTATATGTGTGTGTATGTGTATGTGTATGTGTATATGCAAATACATATGCATATGTATACATACATACACAACTTGTGTGTGTGTGAAACTGTGGCACACACGTCACGGCACACGTTTAGAGGTCAGACAGCAAGCTGCAGGAGTCCACTACGTGGATCCCAGGGATTGAACTCAGGTCGTCAGGCTTGGCAGTCAGTGCCTTTACCTGCTGAGCCGTCTTCACAACCCCCGTTTCCTATTGTTCTTACTTTTTTTTTCTTTCTTTTTTAAGGTAGGATCTCATGCATCCTCGATGGACTCTGAAGCTATGTAGCTGAGGAGGACCTTGAACGTCTGATCTTCCTGCCTCCCCCTCCTCCTGAGGGCTATGATTACAGGGGTGTGTGTGTGTGTCACCATGTCTGGTTTATGCAATACAGGTGATCACACCCTTCGAGCACGTAGGCAAGCCCTGGACCAACCAAGCTCCATCTCCAGCCCCAAATATGACTTTCTCTGGTCCCGTTAATTCTCCCATGGTTCTGGGGTTTAGAAACCTGTGAACTGAGTACTGTACAGGAAGAAGCAGGAATGACTGCCACGTCCTCCATCGTGTCCCCAGCCTCCCATGGAGGTACTGGACTCCCCCCATCCCCACCCCAGCCACCCAAGAAGCACAGGGGCAACAGTGACCTTCAGCTCTCCGGACACTGTTCTCAGTACTGAAGCAAATCTTGGAGAAGGCACTTTTTGTTACTGCATGCTGGGTCCACAGTATCTCTGGGGCTTGCTGAGGTGTGGCGGAACAAATTCCCACAACGGCTTGCAAAGGACTTTCCAAAGGCTGGGGACCATCGCCCCGAAGCCGAGAATCAGTGTGGCATCTTGCACGCTCATTCTGGATGGCCCTCAAACTTTGGCCTTCTTCACAGTCAGCTGGAGATGAGTGTCACCCTGAGGCTCCTGTCCTGGATCAGCAAGACAGGAGTGACTGAGAGCTTCCATTTGTGACAGGTCCCCAGGGTCACGGCTGCCTGTGGTCCAGGGCCAGCACTCTGAGGACTGCTGTACTTCACATTTCCCTCTCTGCGGAAGTCCCTTCCTCACCACCACCCAGCTGGACTAATCGACACTTTCTTGGCACAGGCTAAGGAAAACGGAGATCTGAAGCCAAAAGACATGCCAACCTAGAGTGCTAATGAGTAAGCTGGAGCCGAGCCAAACGTCTCCCAGTAAGACCAAAGACAGGAGAAAAAGGCAGGTGGAAGACAGGTGGGTGGGCTGGAGATGGATGTGAGAAGAGAAAGGTTCCTGGAGTGCAGACAGCCAGAGGCTGACGCTCTCGCTCACCCCTGTGGGCCTGAACTCCCTGAAATCGGCTGCAGAAGAACCACCATTATAGGGGTGTAACCCCCTTGGTTGAGTGCTTACCAGCAATGCAGGGAACTGTGAGTTCAGTCCCCAGCCTGGCACAGACTATGCAAAAGATCAGGAGTTCAAGGTCATCCTTGACCACAACTTCAGCACTCAGGCATCAGGAGTTCAAGGTGGGGCAATGTGGGATCCCCCACCCTCCACCCCTCCTCCTACCCCACCAGACATCTATACCTTTCTTCCATTTCCCAAGGCTCTGTGATCGAAGAATGGCCCATTCTTTGATCTGGTTCAAACCAAGTTATTCAACATGGATAAAGCATGGCAGAGCTGACCAGCTGGCCGGGCCACCAAGCACCAGGTCACCCTGAATCCTGCTCCAGGGGACTCAGGGTTGTGGGTCTCTGATTTAGTTGCTCTGGCCATTTGTATTTTAAGAGCTGCACTCACTCGGTCTCAGCACTTGGCAGTGAACAGCACACTCCATGGAGAACCCCACCTGCTCTGCCCATCTCCCGCACTGTCTCCGGAAGCCCCAGGACCCAGAGCTACAAGCCTGCCTTGGGAGGCAGCAGCAGGATTCTGTCCATAAACCTGTGCTCCCAGCCATCACCAGTGATGGCTGTCAGAAAAGGCCACAAGAGGGGCTGTCTGCTTGCTGGTGATATGGCAGCCAGGTGTTACCAAGAGTCAAGTTCAGTCATGCAGGAGCAGACCCACAAAGGCCAGGGAAGGAGGCACCTGGGAGAAGAGTGCCCAGAAAAGGGAACCATCAGGGAGAGCACTGAGGTCTCCAGACCACTCACGACTTAACTAACCAACGGAGCTCACCCCTGATTGGCACAGAACACTGTGGAGCCAAACTCTGATTCTGCACACAGCACTTTGGGGCTAACCACTGTGGCAGCCTCTTCATGGGGTGAACACAGTTGCTGAAGTCTTCTTCTGCATCAGCTTCTCCCCGACACACACACACACACACACACACACACACACACACACACGCTCACAGAGACACACATACTCATACACACACATTCACATACTCACATACACGCACACACACACTCACAGAGACACACATGCTCATACACACACATTCACACACTCACAGAGACACACATACTCATACACACACATTCACACACTCACAGAAACACACACTCACAGAGATACACATACTTACACATGAACATTCACATTCACACACACACTCTCACACATACACTCAGTGACACACACACACTCACAGAGATATACATACTAATATACACACATTCACATACTCTCTCACACACACACTCACAGAGACACACATACTCATACACATACATTCACATACTCACACACTCACACATGAACATTCACACTCACACATACATTCACAGAGACACACATACACACACTCTCACACACACTCACAGAGACACATATACACATACATTCACATACTCACATACACACTCACAGAACACACTCATACACACACATTCACATACTCTCTCTCACACACACACTCACAGAGAGACACATACTCATACACATACATTCACATACATACACACACATGCACTCACAGAGACACACATACTCTCTCTCTCTCTCTCTCTCTCTCTCTCTCTCTCACACACACACACACACACACACATTCTCACACAAGCACGAACACCTCTGCTCACACGCACCAAGAGGGCTCCACGAGCACTCACACCTTGTCAGCGGTCCTGTTTGCTCTGCTTGTACCTTCTGTAGCCCTCAAGTGAGGGCCGGAAGGACGACTGTCCGCCAGTGCTTCAGAAATAGCTGATGGAGAATTACTGGCCTGCGCTCCATGCTGACAAGAGAGGTGGGGAGACAGTGACTCCACCAAGGGCAAGGGAGACGGCTACACATCAAGGTCTGCCACTAGACTCTCCAGGAGGCAGGACGTCTTTCCCCCTTAAGAAACCAGTGGGCTTAGCCGGGCGGCACACGCCTTTAATCCCAGCACTTGGAAGCAGAGACAGAAGCAGAGTTTGAGGCCAGCCTGGTTTACAGAGTGAGTTCCAGGACAGCCAGGGCTACAAAACAGAGAGACCCAGAGAGAGAGGGGGAGGGGAAAGAGAGAGGGAGGGAAAAGAAAGGAAAAAAATAGAAACTAGAGGACTAACTACCAACTACCATGGGAATTAACCAGAAACCTAGCAATTCTTACTTCCTTTTCTACAGGAATCTACCTAAAATAGATACTAACCAGCCCTGTTACCTCATGCCACCCCTGTAACCAGCTGCACTCCCCGTCACCTGGAAAACCTCCAGCTGTTACCAGGCTGCATCAAGATAATGCAAAACACAGCCTCATTTATCGTGATGGAGATTTATCAGGACTTGTCGGGAAGGACTCTACATTAAGATTCAAGCCTTACCCGCTGCCCACTCCTCCTTCACCTGTCCCAGGAAGATTTGGAACTCAGAGACCAAACAAACAAACTAACATTGTGCCCTTGGCAAAGCACATCCTACACACCTCTCATCGTTAGCACGATTTTAGGTAATTAACGACTGTTTCCAGAAAAGTCATAAAATTAACTGAATGTAAGGTGAGTGCTTGCTCTGTGTGGGCACATGCCAATTTAAGACATCATGTGCTGGTTGAAAGATTTAATTTGTAATTATTGAAGTTAAATTTAGTAGGAAAACTATCACTATGGAAAACTGCCTTGTGCATAGTTTTTGAAAAATTTATTCAGCTGGAGGGGCTTTTCTGCTCTCAAAGCTGTGCATAAAAGAGTACTGGTTAACTGCAACTATTTGGAAAGCCTCAGTACATTGTAAAATACCAACAAATGGTTGTTCAATATATCCCCACCATTCTGGAAGGTCTCAGAAGGGCAATGGAGTGCCCAGCGAGTATATGTTACCCCCCCCCAGCCCCCCAAACACACACAGGATTTAGTGTAACAGAGTAATTGGAGAGGACACCACTCTATTTCCTCAATAGGCAATGAGAACTCTCACATCTAATCCACCAGAGGCTGACTAACTTCATCCCTAATTAAAAAAGGAAAAAAGATGGTAGCATTAAAATCACACTTACTTCCCATGATGGCAGTTAAGGGGGAACCACCAGATCGTGGGTGCATTTCAAGTCCCTACATAGCCACTGTTACATCCATGCTCTGTTCTCTAGTCCCGAAGGCTCTCCTCGTCAGCTCCTGAGCCCACACAAAGTTTGATGTCACTCAAAAACGGGGTTCTGTCTCACAGACCTCACCTTCAACAGATGCACCTGTTAATACATGACCATCACCAACAGGTTTAAAACCAATTTATTGTTTCATTTGAGTAGCGTTTACAAAGCTACACCACAAACCTGGGACGAAGTATTACCAGGGAATTGTGAGAGTATATGGCCTTTTCTTTCCAGGCCTTCTATGATCATTCTTCTACCTGCCAACACACACACACACACACACACACACTCATAAACAGACACACATGCACACACAGACACTCCCCACATACACACAGGCACACATATACACACAACACACACACATCTCTATCATGGCATATATTTCTGAATTATATTTAATCAAATCAATGTCATTTTTTTTTCTCATAAATTTGGAGGGCTATTTCAACCCCCTTTGGAGAATTCCCAAAGGTAAGACACTTAGAATTTAGTCCTTCAAGCTATCATTGTTGCTACTGTTGACTTCTGTTTTAAGAAATGCCTTGCCGGGCGGTGGTGGCACACACCTTTAATCCCAGCACTCGGGAGACAGAGCCAGGCGGATCTCTGTGAGTTCGAGGCCAGCCTGGTCTACAAAGCGAGATCCAGGACAGGCTCTAAAGCTGCACAGAGAAACCCTGTCTTGAAAAAAACAAAAAAAGAAAAAAGAAGAAAAGACCACTGCACTCGTGAACACCCCACAGCCGTGGCTACCTGCACTAGGCTGGTACAAGACTGAGCCGTCAACATTCCTGCACAGATAAAGAGAGGCACGGGAGGCCCCACCCTTCCTTGGGGAGCACTCGGCGGTGCATGGTGGGAGGGAGAAACCATTTTCTTCAGTGACACAGTCACAAGTAACGTACCCATGCTCCAGTAAATAACCCCCACCCCACGCCCATGCCAACAACTCCAGTTCAACTCAGTGGGTCACAAAAACCCAAAGAACAAAAAGACATAAAATAGGGTAGGGATCTGTTCATTGCGGGGTGGGTGGGTGGGATGGAAGAAGGTAACGGGGAGGTGAAAACAACCAAAATATGTCATACATATGTGTAAAGTTATCAAAGAGGAAAAATAAATTACATTTGAGAGAGTGGGGGGGGGGAGAAAGGTCTCGTCCCATCAGGACAGAGGATGCCAGCTCAGCTGGGCACAATGCCTTGCAGGCGTCATCTGAAGCTCGGTGGGTTGATGACACTGGGGGAGGTGCCCGCCAGTGTGTGCCAGTGGAGGTCAGAAAGCAGCTTCCGGGTGTCGGTTCCCGCTTTCCTTTACCTAGGGCTCAGGGATGGAACTCAGATCGTCAGGCTTGGTGGCAAGCCCTAACTCACTGAGGCATCCCACCACCGCCAGGGATGTGAACAAAGTAAAATGAACTGACAAAAAAGCACCTTGAATTTTCCTTTTGGGTGTGAGTAGATTAAAAAGATTGTTATGTCTCTAATTATATAAATGCTACTATTAAAAATACCCACGCCAACTTCTAATTAAGAGAAACAGCTACATGTTATCACTCCTCTCTCTTGATTTCCTGCCCATACCACCAGCAACCAAAAAGGCCGTAAATCAGGTAAAAAAACAATCCAAGAGACACAGAGATAGCAACACTTCTTAGAAGATAGGAACTGGGCAGAGATACAGGGACAGGATGGGGAAGCAGCAGCTGGTGGGGGCACTGGCAGACTGTCTCTGCTCAGAGCCCTAGGGTGCAGGTGGGGAGCAGGACTCAGCCAGAGAGGAAGGCAGGAAGACCCAGGGATGCAGAGGGGGGTCTAGCGGCGTACGAGACCCCAGGGCCTCCTCAGACCCTGTGCAGGAGCTCCTCTCAGAGAAGGCTTGAGAGCGTCCATCCTGCTCACCAGGGACACATTCTTACTTCCTTATGATAACGTTCACCACCCTGACCATCTGGAGGTGTACGGGTCCAGTTTGGTACATTCACACTGTGCAGCCATCGTCACCAGACATCACGGAGGATGTCATCTTCCCAAGATTAAATGCTGTTGCCACTGGACACTATTCCCCTCGTCTGCCCCTGCATCCCCAGCCTCAGCAATCATGGTTCTATTTTCTGAATCTGTGAGTGTGAGAACTCTAGAGACCTCGTATCAGTGGACTCACAACTACCTAGTGACACCTGTCCGATTTCACCAGTATCGGTTCGCCCAGGTTCACCTCTACTGTGGCATATTTCAGACTGCCTCCCTTGTAAAGGCTAGGTAATACTCCACCCACCAATGGGCCGCTCTGTGTTTATCTACTCATCTGTCAGTGAACACTCGCTGGCCCCTATCTGTTGGATCCTCTGAATAATGCTGCTGTGAACTTGGGTGTGTCCATAGCTCTTCATCTTCCTGCTTTCTAGTGACTCATGAGTGAACAGATAACAAAGGGTCAGAGGTCATTTTAGAAAAACTTTACAGCCTTCTATACAGAAACCAACATAAAGAAGGTGGATGGGCTCTTGAAAATTAAAAACAAAATAGCATAAATAAAACATTAGATGGGTTGAAAAAGAAAGCCATAGAACTCTTCAGACAGATAGTATAAAAAGAGATCAGGACTAGGGTAGAGCTCAGCGGGGAGCCTGCTTGCCTAGCATGCCCAAAGCCCTGGGCTCACTCCCCCAGCACCACATAAGCCAGGTGTGGGGACTCCATACTTGCAGTCCCAGCTCGTTGATGGCAGAGATAGGAAGAACACCAGTTCAAGGTCAGCCTGAGTTACAACAGCTGAGTCTGAGGCCAGTCTGGGCTACAGGAGACACAGTCTTTTTTTTTTTTTTTTTTTTTGGTTTTTTCGAGACAGGGTTTCTCGGTGTAGCTTTGCGCCTTTTCTGGAACTCGCTTTGGAGACCAGGCTGGCCTCGAACTCACAGAGATCCGCCTGGCTCTGCCTCCCAAGTGCTGGATTAAAGGTGTGTGCCACCACCGCCCGGCTCAGGAGACACAGTCTTAAACAGTAAGAATTGATGGAGATGTTCCAAGTGAGCAAGTTTCCCTAGAGAGAGAAAGAAGGGGTTTAATTAAAGAAATAATAGAAGACATGTCCTCAAAACGAAAAGATCTCAATGCCTGTGCGCTACGACAGAGATAAAAACCGGTCACAGGGGAGACTGAGTGGTGAACTCTCAACCTATCGGAAGAAGAAACAGATGTAGACAGATGTAGACAGAGTTTTCTCCGTTCCTGCCTTGCCCAGCACTCCGGAGGACTCTCTCCCACCTGTGGTCCCACAGTCGCTTATAAAATAATCACTCAGAGGCTTATATTGATTACAAACTGTATGGCCTATGGCTTCAGCTTCTTGCTAGCAAGCTCTTTTATCTTAAATTATCCCATTAATCTGTATGTTGCCACGTGGCCATGGCATTACTGGTCTGCTGGCATCCTGTTGCTCCTTTGGCAGTGGCTGGTCTCTCCCGGCTCCGCCCTTCTTCTCTCTGTATTTCTCCTTGGATTTCCCACCTGCCTCTAAGCTGCCTTGCCATAGGCCAAAACTGCTTTATTCATTAGCCAATGGGAGCCACACAAATTCCCAGCATACAGAAAGACATCCCACCACATATAGGTAATGTCTTAAAAATCCAAAGGAAAATAACTCATAAGCTAGAATTCTATACCAAAGCACATCACCAACCCACCCACCATGACGGAGGCAAACTGGGTCCCCTCTCCCAAGCCCAATCCACAGGATCAGTGGAGCCAGCTCAGGGGCAGGGACTTCCAGTGGATGGGAGCGAAGGAGTGAGGCTTCTGACCGCGCATTAGTAGGCCTGTGATTCACTGCACGTCTGCTGTGTGCCAGGCACTGTTCTTTTCTGGGTGCTGGTGACACAGAGGTGATAAAACAAAGTTCCTTAGCTGGGTGTGGTGGCACATGCCTACAACCCCAGCAACTCGGGGTGAAGGCAGAAGGATCAGGAGGTGAAGGTCACAGAAGGAGTCTGAGCTCAGCCTGGGCTCCCCCACCCCCACAAGTAGTTTTCATTCTGAAGGGAAGGGACAGCAGGCAAAGGGATCACTGGGTAAAACCAGGAGGAAAATGAGCAAGGTGAGAAGGGGAAGGTGTAACCTGGTGCTGTGCTGGAGGATGGTGGGGACCAGGAGCAATGAGAACACCAGCCTAGGTGACAGAGCTGGGATGGGCCCCAGAGGGGACTTTAGAAGCAGACCTCCTCAGTTAGCCTGGGGACAAGCGTTCCCTGAGGAGTCCTCATTTCTTCCAGGTCCTCTGGGAGGTGGATTCTTCCCAGAGGCCCCCGGGTCCCCGCCACAACCTCAGCAGGACTAAGTAGTCAATTACTACATGACTGGGCCTATCAGGTCCCTCCCTCTCCTTCCTCTGAGCTGGGGAGTCAACTCCAGACTTTGCCAGGGAGATGAGACTCCAGACAATGCCCGACAATTGCACTGTTCTTTAATGTGGGTTTTTCAGAAGCCAGATAGGCAGAGAAGGCCCCGTCATCTTCATGTAGGGATGGAGAAACCGAGGCACCGCCAGGTAAAGGATGTGCCAGGGCCACAGATCACCAGGGTTGCCATGCACACACTGACTTGGGGTCTGCTTCAGGGGTGGGCACCGGATCCATTCTTTTTTTTTGACTTTTCCACACAGGTAGAAATGGAACAAATGATCTTTTTCCTTTTTAGCGCTTAATAACATGTAACTGTCTTGGACTTCATTTAGGCTGTCATGTTCTCTATCCTCGAAGTGACAGACAGATGTCGGAACTATTAAAGCCAGTCCGCGTCAGAACCACGAGGGGAGGGGAGGAAACAGAAGCTAAGGGCTTGAGTCAAGTCCACCGAGATGTTTTGACGGAATTATGCCCTGACCACTCGCTTCCTCCCAGAACAAACCGCTTTAGCCTTTCCTTGCAAACAGGAACTTCCTCTTCTCCGCTGCCCTTAGGTCCCAGCTGTGTTCCAGGTGCAGAGGAATGTTTGCTTTGCTGGGCAGAGACCTGTGATGGTGCAAGATTGGAGGGGTGGCGCATGCCAGCCTGAGGAGTCAGCAGCTCAGGCCTGCTGCAGCTCAGGCCTGCTGCTCCTGCTGAGCAAGGGCAGGAGGGTGGCTCCTGAAGCTGGCTCAAAAACTGAGTCATCGTTTGCATCGAAGGTCGGGCAACTTCCTGCCAGACTTAAACACTGCCCTGTCTACTGGCTTTACAATTGCTCTTACCTTAAATTCCTAAAATTCCCAGAAGAGAAAAGCCGACCCGGCATCTTCCACTCACTTGAAATGAATCAGATCAAGTGTGAAACTGGAAGGTGGCTGCGCAGACAGGCATGCAAATAGAACAGAACGCTAACGGTAGAATCCAGGTATTCCATGGAGGAGCATTTATTGTAAAACCCCTTCGGCTTTCTTGTGGTTTTGATAAAACACTGGAGGCAGCAGAGAAAGGCTTCTCCTGCTGCCTGGGATAATTTCAGCATCCATGTGAGTGATTCATTCAAAACCCTCCTTCAAGCTTCCTGACTCTGAACACTGAGGACGCTCCCCTCACCTGCCTCTTTCTTTGAACCTGGCTGCCTCAAAGTCACTAATTGTTTCCTTGGACTAAGTTATTTTCATGCCCGCATGCCGGCCGCCCTCCGGGGTGCTCACACTTCAGGAAGATGTGGAATGCTGAAAGCATTTCTGTGTTCCTGACTGTGTGGCTTCTCTCCCCAGCAGAGACACCAAGAGGCATCAACCAACCACCCCCTCTCTCATCCGGTCCGGCCCCCACAGCACCTTCCCTACTAACACACAAGGCCAAGCACTATGAGGGACCGGGAACAGACAGGCAGAAAGGAGCCTGAACAGGAACAGCACCAGGAGCCGAGGTCAGTTCCCCAGCAGGCTGTGTGCTGACGTATGAGATGCACCGTCACACCTCCACCTGGCTCTCTCTCCATCACCTTAGCCTGTTTCCTGGGCTGGAGATCCACTGTCTCATGACCCTAATCTTCCAAGATGCTTTAGTTTATTGTTGTTTTAACAGAACATGTCTCTTTTAACTGTAATTTTGTTTTGTTTTGTTTTGTTTTGTTGTTGTTGTTGAGATAGGGTTTCTGTATATATCCCTGGCTGTTCTGGAACTCACTCTGTAGACCAGGCTAGCCTCAAACTCACAGATCTGCCTGCCTCTGCATCCTGAGTGCTGGGATTAAAGGCATGTGCCTGGCAACAGTGTAATTTTTAAAAATTATTATTATTATGAAATGTTTTGATTATATTTCATCCTCCAGACTCAAGCACCAACATTTTCGCTAGTTGTTGTATTATTATAGTTTGAATAAGAAATGCTCCTATAAGCTCATGTTTTGAACTCTTGGTCCCTAGTTTGTGGCACTATTTGGGGAAATTAAGTACTTTGGGGGAAGCAATTTAAAGGCAGCAGGTGACTGGGGATAAGATCAGGCTTTGAAAGTTCCTGGTCTCCTCTTCTCTGCCTGCTTCCTGCTGCCTGAGAAGCAGAGAACAGCTCTCCTTCACCATACCTCTGCCTGCTGCAATGTCCCACCGTGCAGCCACAGACTAAGCCCTGTGAGACCGTGAGCCAAAATAAACCCCCTTTAGGTTGCCTCTGACTGAGGAGCTGGGTGTGTAGATCAATGATAAAGTTCTTTTAAAAATTAATTAATTTATTTTATGTGTATGATTGCTCTGTCTGCGTGTATGCCCGCATGCCAGAAGAGGGCATCAGATTCCATTATAGATGGTTACGAGCTACCATGTGGTTGCTGGAAATTGAACTCAGGACCTCTGGAAGAGCAACCAGTGCTCTTAATCAATAAACTATCTTTCTAGCCCCCCCAATGATAAAGTATGTGAGACTCTGGGCCCTATATCCAACACTCAAACACATACTGCTGCTGGGGGTGGGGGTGCTGAGGATGTGGCTCAGTGGCAGAGAACTTGCTTAGCAGGAGCTTGATCCTGCTGGGTGTTTTGGCGCACGCCTTTAGTCCCAGCACTTGGGAAGCAGAGGCAGGCAGATCTCTTGAGTTCCTTTAGCTTGGTCTACAGAGCGAGTTCTAGGACAGTCAGGGCTACATGGAGAATCCTTGTCTCAAAAACAGACAACAACAACAACAAAGCGTTTGATCCATAGCACCACAAAGAACTAAACAAAGCAACAACAACTAGAAAAACAGTTGTGTACCCACAATGACTCCAGTGAACACTTGGAATCCAATAGGCACACAGATGGCCTGGGTTACACTAAATGGGTCACAAAACAAAACCAAGTCATGAACCTGGGAGAGGAAGAAGGTTTATAGGGATGAGAGGGAGAGAAGCGAGTATATTCAAAATACATTATATATGAATGAAATCGTCAAACAATAAAATCAATCCAGTTTAAAAAATATGTATTAATGGGTTGCATTAGAATTCTGGAAATAAGCCTACATGATAAGTATTTGACATACCAGTTAACATTTTACTTAAAATTTGCACTGATGTTGGTAAGTAAAACTGTTCTTTAGTTCCCCTTTTTTGTGTGTGAAGTATTGAGCTTTAGTATTAACGATATGGTCACCTCATTAGAAGATGCCAGAACTTGCCTTCTCGCTCTGAGCTGTGGGAGGAAGCCCTGGGTTATCTGAGCTTTGTGGACTGGGAGCAGTCTCTCAAGGAAGCTCTTGTGTAGCTGGCCTCAGACTTCCTGTCTCTGCTGATATCCTTTGAGTAAGTTACATTTTCATAGGAAGTTCCCTTTACATCTATGTTTACAAAATACAGTTATGGAAAGGTTACACTTTTAAATGTCTTCTGTTTTAATAGTTCTCTCTCCCATTGTATCTTATTTTGATACACTGATGTATCTGTCCTAGTTTTCTTCCTACTGCTGTGACTGAAAACAACTTAATGGAGAAGAGACTGACCTGGCATTTAATTCTAGGTCATCGTCCTAGGTGTCCACCATTGAGGGCAGTCCAGGTGGGGCCTCAAGCCGGAGCTTGAAGCAGAGACCATAGAGGGCCAATGACTGCTGGCTCACTCAGATTTATACGTAGGTAGCTGTTTTACACAACCTAGGACCACCTGCCCAGGGGATGGTGCCGCCCACAGTGGGCTGGGCCCGCCTGCATCAGGTAACCATGAAGACAATCCCCACAAACATGGCCACAGGCCCGTCTGAGCCGAGTCTCTGTTATCAGGTGACTCTTGGCTGTGTTAAGCTGATAATTAAAGCTAACTCGGGCACTTTCTTTCCTCAATTGATTTTAGTTAAGTGGTTCATTTAAAAATTTTTTTTTCCTTTTTCTTGGACAAATTCCTAGCCTAACTAAGTCTTCTGTTTCTATTCACTAAGCAGTGTCTACTCTTGTGTTCATTAATCCTATCTTATTTTTAGCTCATTTTGTTATTTTCTTCTGAGAGTTCTGAGTTTAATGCTAAAGTCCATTGCTTCACTTTATTTATTTTTATTTTGTTCCCATAGACATTTTATACCATGAGTCTTCCTAAGCATTATTTCAATGACATTCCATAGACCCTGACATCTAATGGTTTTACTACTGTTATTTTCCCAGAATTCTACATTTTATTCCTATTTGTTTCCTTGATCCAAAAATTGTTCTGAGTACACATATTTCTGGGATATAAGGTGCTCTAGTTTGTGTGTGTCCCCTCATAACTCATACACCAAAACCTCAGGTGACGGTAATACAAGGTGGGGGCAGGCTTGTGTAGCTCAGGGATCCAGCACTGGCCTAGCGGTCTGGAAGTCCCGGCCCTGGAAAAAACCAGCAACAATGACCCACTCATATGTATATATAAATATTCATTCTTCGGAAAGTCACTATGTGTGAGGGTAAAGATTTCTAAAATGAGCTGGGCGGCAGTGGCACATGCCTTTAATTCCAGCACTCAGGAGGCAGAGTCAGGTGGATCTCTCTGAGTTCAAGGCCAGCCTGGACTACAGAGTGAGATCCAGGACAGCCAGGACTGTTATACAGAGAAACCCTGTCTCGAAAAATGAGATGAAAATAAGCCCCACAGAGCTGACATGACAGAACACAGGAGGCTCTCCTCATTACCACACATGCTCCCTTGATTCTAGACTTTCTAGCTGTTATTTATAAACTACCCAGTTCATGGGACTTTTGCTACAACTCACCAGATAAAGAAAAAAATGAATTAATAACCTATTTAATACTTTGAATCTTGAGGTAAATGGACTTTTTAAAAAATATTACTTTTTATTTATGTCTATGTGGGTGCCCACAAAGGCCAGAATCCTTTGGGCTGGAGCCACACTGCCAACATGGGTACCAGAACCTCATCTGAGTCCTTTGGAAGACCTGCAAGCGTCCTCAACAGCGGAACCATCTCTCCAGCCTCAAGAAAGTGAATTTTGTTGTTGTTTGGAGACAGAGCCTCACTATGTACAACTCACTCTGTAGGACACGTTGGCCTTGAACTCACAGAGTTCCACCTGCCTCTGCCTTCCTAGTGCTGGGATTAAGGATGTGCTACCACACCCAAGGAAGTGAATTTTAAAGGAATTTTTTTTCCTTTAGACAGTGGGAGCGGTGTGACCGACACCCAGGTCTGTAGAGTGACAAGTCTGTCCCCTGTCATGCTACGAGCTCAGAAACAGGGCCGACTGTGCATTCTTCCTGGTGTCCTTAGGTAACTGCTCTGCTCTGGATGATGCTTCCGCTTCCTCTTCCTCCTCCTCTTCTCTTAGTTTTTAAAACAAACACAGTAAAATATACACACCGCAGACTTTCCAATCTTAGCTGTGTTTAAGTACACAGTTCCGGAATGCTGTCTGTACCAACACTGTTTGTTACACATCCACACTCTGATCTTCAGTCTTATTAACTTCCACTTTTACTCAAAAAAAAAAAATATGCTGTTTGATTTCTATTATCTACAATTATTTGAATGTTTTTGCTGTCGCTGTTGGTTTGTTTGGTTTTGAAACAAAGTCTCATCCTGTATCCCTGACCGGCCTGTAAATCACTCCATAGCCAAGGACAGCCTTGAACTTTGCACAACTCTCCTACCTTAGCCTACACTAGAATACAGGCACGAGCCACCATGCCCTTCCAGAAAGTTATTTTGTTTGTTATATAATGACCAACTCAACTTAAGTTCAAATAGTGTAAGTGGGTCACAGATATCTGAAATCAAGGTATAGCTCTACTGCTGGTATTCAGAGACCAGTCCTTACAGACCTCTTGGTTGATAATTTATTTAGACCATATACAGCCTTACTAATTTTTTCACTTGGCCTGTATAATTAATAGTGAAGTAAGTTAAATCTCCCTATATTTAAATCTTAACTTGTCTTCTAGTGTGTGTGTGTGTGTGTGTGTGTGTGTGTTATGAGCTGTGGTTTAAGTGATGTGCTGAGTGTGTGTATGTGTGTACCTGTGGTGTGCTGTATGTGTGAAATTGTGTATGTGTGTGTGTGTGTACGTGTATGTGTGAGAAATGTGTGTGTGTACCTGGGGTGTGCTGTGTGTGCGACTATGTACGTGTGTGTATATGCATATATGTTTGAGAAATGTGTGAGTGTGTCTGTGCAGGCACAGGTGGAGGTCAGAGGCTAACTCTGTGGAGTCCGCTCTTGTTCTTTTCTTCCACATTTAAGTGGGTTCTAGGGATTGAACTCACATTGTTCAATCTACAAGAGCTTTGCCCACTGAGCCATCTCCCGGCTCTCAACCTGCCCAGTTACCAGTGTGAATCGCCTCCTCTGTCTCCTGCAGTCTCCACTTCAGGAAAGCTGCTCCTGGGTTATCTACAGCACACAGCCCACACTGCACATCTCAACTATTTTCAAAAGTGTCTCTGCACTGCACCACTTATTTTTCCTTTAAAGATTTGTCATCTACTCATGTGTATGTATGCATGTATGATGTATGTATGTGCATGGACACATGCATGCAGGTGTCTGCAGAGGCCAGAAGAAAGAGGCAGACTCCTTGGAGCTAGAGTTACAGGCAGCTGTGAGTTGGCTCACATGGGTGCTGGGAACTGAACTCGGGTCTTGTGCAAGAGCAGCAAGTGCTACCGGCCACTGAGCCGGCCCCTGCCAACAGGGTTGAGGTTTGACTTCCCCAACCAGTGCAAGGATCCTCACATTTGATTTCTGGTGTGAGATGCTGGAGATTGAAGTCAAGGCCTCGCACAGTGTAAACTCATCCTCCACCCTCTAAGGATGCCAGCTCTAAGAACGGTTAGCTGTTTTTCGTAACACAATCCTGCTTATGTTCAACAAAATGACTTGTGTAACACAGGATGGAAACTGCTTTCTTTGTCCTTTTTCCTCTTTTGCTATTTCTCTTGGCACAAAGAAGGTTTTTGTTGTTGTTGTTGTAATATCTCCTTTTCCTTGAGACGGTATCACATGACCTCTGGCTGGGCTCTGTAAGTGGTGGTGGATGACCTTGAACTCCTGGCTCTTCTGTCTTCACCTCTCAAGGGCTAGGATTACAGATGTGTTACATACCAGGTTTATGCTAGAGATCAAAGGCAGGACCTCCTGAATACTATGCAATGGACCAACTCAGCTATAATCTTAATGCTTGTAATGGCTTCTTTAAGAAAAAAATTTTTTTACTTAAGCAAAAAACAACAAAAATAAACAAAAAATTACTTTATGTGTATAAGTGTTTTTCTTGAATGTGTTATATATGTCACAGGAGTGCCTGGTGCCCCTGGAGTCCAGAAGAGGGTGTTAGATCCCCTGAAACTAGAGTTAGAGATGTTAATGCATTGCCATGTGCATGATGGGAACGGAACCCAGTTTCTCTACAAGAGCAGCCAGAGGTCTTTAACTGTTGAGCCTTCTCTCTAACTCCTGTAATGGCCTCTTCTTCCTCCCCATCCCACCCCCCCAGAACAGGGTTTCTCTGTGCAGCCCTGGCTGTTCTGGAACTTGCTCTGTAGACCAGCCTGGTCTTGAACTCTCAGGGATTCACCTGCCTCTGTCTCCTGATTGCTGGGATTAAAGGTGTGCACCACCACTGCCCGGCCTGTAATGGCTTCTTAACACTGAGACTCCTATATAATATTCTTCGTCATGTCTTAGTGTAGCTGCTATTTGTTGGCTTCACAACTGGGAAGTTCCAGAACTAATGTTCAGAGATGGAGTCCCTTCTCAGTCTCAAGACGGGTTCTCACCATAACTATACATGGTGACATGGAATGGAATAAAAATAAAGGTCTTAAACCCAGCATGTTGGTACACACCTTTAATCCCAGCACTTGAGAGGCAGAGGCAGGTGGATCTCTGTGAGTTCAAGGCCAGCCTGGTCTACAGAGAAAGTTCCAGGACAGCCAGGGCTACACAGAGAAACCCTGTCTTGAAAAACCAAAAAGAAAGAAAGAAAGGGAGGGAAGGAGGCAGGAAGGGAGGAGGGGGGGAGGGAGGGAGAGAGAGAGAGAGAGAGAGAGAGAGAGAGAGAGAGAGAGAGAGAGAGAGAGAGAGAGAGAGAGATCTTGACTAGGGAGAATTTTTTCTTTTTCTTTTTTATGTACCATCTTTCTCTTTCCACATTAGAGAAAGAGAAAAATGAAGAGTTAAGCAAATTGAAAGATAAACCGTTTAGAAATACAGAAATGAAGTGTATAAGTCAGCAAGCATTAGCCTATTAATTGATAACAAGTAGTTTTCATTTGTAGGTGAACCCTTGGGCTACACATAAACAACATTTGTAAAGGGCTACATTGCTGAAGCTTCTGAGGGAATCTTCAGTTAGCAGTTTAGAATTTTCTAAAATTAGTTAAAGTGAAAAGAAATAATTGGTGTGAAAATGTAAGGGTTAGCTGTGTGGGAAAATGTCTAATTGAGGGTTCTAAGTTTCTCATCTCTGCGGAAGAATAAATATTTTGAAGAGTAACACTGAAGGTAGCATTTTAAGAGAAATTAAATGGTTACTAGAAGCCACAGGGAAAAGCGTGGAAAGCCAATGGTAATGGAATAGCAGACAGGTTAACAGTGGATAGAGCTAATTAACAGTAATGATACTATCATCAACATTGTAACTCACTGTAAAGCATCAGGGAAACACTGAAGACCTGAAATATCTGGCTGCAGAAATCTAAGTTTTCCTTCTTGAAAACTTCATATAAGTCTTCAAACAAAACAAAACAAAACAAAACAAAAAACAACAAAACAAAACCAAAAAAAAAAGAAAAGAAAAGAAAAGAAAAAAATCAAACCCTGACCAGGCACACACCTTTAACCCCAGCATTCTGGAGGTAGAGGCAAGTGGACCTCTGTGAGTTCAAGGGTACCTGGTCTACAGGGCTAGTTCCAGGACAGCCAAGGCTACTCAGAGAAATCCTGTCTTAAACAAACAAAACCCAAAACAAAAGAATATATATATATGAAAAAACTGTTCAACAACAACAACAAAAAAAGACTCAAAACAACATGGAATCAAAGACCCTGAAGAACAATCTCACACCAAATCAATTCATACTAAGAACTTACTCATCAAGTGTGTGTACATGCGTGTGTGTGTGTGTGTGTGTGTGTGTGTGTGTGTCTGTGTGTGTCTGTGCATGCACGAGCACGAGAACACATACATACACACACACACACACACACACACACACACACACACACACACTTTGAAGATGTAGGACCCTGTGGGTTAGTGCAATTTCCCTGTTCTTTTTTCGAAAAGGAGGCCTAGTGCATCAAAATGTAAACCGGTTTCTGGAAATGTAGCTCAGGGGTAGAGCGCTGGCTTGCATGCCCAAGGCCCATCCCCAGACCTGTGGGAAAAATGAAATGGCTCCTTCCCTTACATATCAAAAGCACATCAAGAAATTTACTCATGAGAGACAATAATCTAAATATCCAAAGCGATAGCCACCGAAGCCGTGCCCAACAAAATGTTCAAATGTCACAGACAGGCTACTACTGTGACCATTAAATACAGGAGACGTTTCGGGAAATACCTAACAAAGGAAATGGGTGCCAGCACCACTGAACTCCTTCATCAATACTTCCAGCCCAGCTCTCGGCTCCCTTCCTCTCACAAAGCCATACAGGCTTTCCTGCTGATGGGAAAACCTCTGCAGTAGGTGCATTGGCAGCCGCCTCCAGAGGCCCCTGTGACGGGCCCTGCCCCCTGGGCTGCTATGGGAGATGGTGGGACCACCCTTGGGAAACTGGGGCTTAGAGGCAGGTCTTAGGGCACTGGAGGCGTGGCCTCCGAAGGAACTGTGGGACTTTAGTCTCCTCCTCTTCCTCTCTTTCAATTCTGGGTCATGAGTTAACCGCACCCTCTGCGGTGATGTCCTGGGCAGCCCCAGGCCCGATGCAGTCGGTTCCTAGACTGAGAGATGACAAACTGGGAGCCAGACTAACGCCTCCTCTTTTAAGCTGGTTATCGCAGATGGTTTGTTACAGTCAAAGGAAGCTAACCAACACACTCCTGTCAGCAATTAAAAGGAATGGAACGCTAATGCTCGCCCAAGATAGACAAGCTTAAACACATTACATTGAGCGGAAGAGGCCATGCAGACACAAAAGACCGCATATTGCATGATGACATTTATATAAAATATCCAGAATGGCCACACAGACAAAAGGTAGATTCATGATAGGGTGATGGGGAATACTGACTGCTAACTAGTATACTACCAATGAGTTTGTTTGTTTGTTTGTTTTCCTCGTGGAGTCTTGAACAGTACACAATTAGATAATGGTCATGTTTGCATAACTCTATGAACATTCTAAAGGCCTTCAATTGTACACTTTAACATGAGCTGTGTGGTATATGGATTATATCTCAATAGATCAGTAAAAAGCAAAGCTCTCCCATGTGCTGAAACCCTTCCAACCTCTCTGCCCCCAAGTACACTCATTCTCACAGTTAAATGCACCTTCTGTGTCTGTTCTGTCTCCCCATCTCTGTGCAGCAAGCCAGCTCTAACTCATTACTGCACTTGCTAGAAAGACTCTGAGCACCCTGGCAGCGGAGTACAAACTCTTATCCTTTGATTCAGGGGTTAACTTTTTGATACTAAAAGACAGTATAAAAACTTAGGAGAAATTTTATACTAAAACAATGATTGGGGGGAAGACTGCAAGCGAGTTAAACTCTTTAAACTATTTTATTTTTATTCACAAATAGTATCTGTACCTACGGTTCAATATGATGCTTTGCTTGTGTGTACATGTGGGTGGTGACCAAGCCAGGATAATTAGCACATCCGTCCCCACGGTTTCATCACTTCTTTATGTTGAGGACGCCCCACATTTTCTCTTCTGACTAATTAAGGACATGAGGTATTGCTGTCAACCCTGCTGTTGCGCCATGGAACACCAGAACTTACTCTTATAAATGGTGACCTTGTACCCACTGTATCCAAGTCCCCTTTCCTCCCCAGTCTCTGCCAGTCTCTACTTCTTACGTGTGTGCAACCAACTACTTCAGACCCCAAGGCCAGCAGGATTACAGTGTTCGTCATTCTCTGACTGGCTCAGCAAATGCCAGGGCTTTACAGCTGAATGTTATACCACAACCTTTGAATTCACGGCCTCTTTACCCCTTTCTCCACAAGTGGACATTAACGTTGATTTTGCATCCATGTTGTGGCTCTTGTGAATGCTGCTGTAATAAACTCGGGAAGGTGGATGTCCTCCAACATGCCAACTTAATTTCTGTTGGGTCTACTCTAAGGATCATGTGGTTGTTGTATTTTTACATTGGATTCTATGTTATTTTTATGTATGTTCCATACAGTTTCCTATACTAGCTGTACTTGTTTACACTCCACCAAACACACATGAGAGCTCCTTTACTCTGTGTCCCTCTCAACAGATTTTTATTTATCTTTTTGCTATTTGGTAATAGCTCTTCTAATTGGGGTAAGGCGGTATCTCACTGTAGTTTAAGCATCTTTCTTTTCTCCCCTTTCCAGAGACAATGTCTCAGTAAGGAGTGTAAACTGGCCTGGAACTCACTGTGCTGCCCAGTTTGGCCCAGAATTCATCCTCATCCTGCCCTATCTCCCAAGAGCTGGGACGGTAGGTGTGTGCCACCACACCCAGCTGGATGAATAGCAAAAAGGAATCATACACCATAATAGGACCAGGCAAAGGGTAGAAAAGTATTATTTTCAAAGACTGTGAAATCAAGAGACGATGATCTATGAAAAAAGCAGAGAACAGTCACCACCTGACCTCCCTCCCTCCCTCCCCAACCCCCATAGTGGTCTCTGATCTGTAAATTCTACAACATGGATACAGCATAGTCTTTGCTTTCTCTGAACGCCATGCCCTTCCCTAGGATCCACTGTGCTGGGGTAACATGACAACCTCCCTTTGCCTCAGAAACAGGGACTGATGAGAGGAGGGGAGGGCGGCCAATCTCAGGCCCTTCCCAAGAAATTTGATTCTGAAATCACATTCCAGATGAAGTGTGCTAGTCTGCAGTCTGCTGTTAGCCTAGGAATGCTGCAGGGTCCAGGCCACTGGGCCAGCCATGACTGCTACCTGACAGGCACCAACCCCTCGGAAAGGCCAGTGTTCTTAGCTCTGTGGAATGCAGGGGCTGAACCAGCACATGCGGGTTGTAAACAGCAAGGCTAATCCGTGGGAATGCTGGCAGTGTCCACCCCTGCCAGCACCTTCCTCCAGCACTGCTTTGTTTAACAGCCACCAGTCATGCCAAACAAGCCAAGGGTGGACTCTGCGACACAACCGAAGGTCTACGCAGTCCAAACTTTCACGTCACTTGTTTAGAGTGGTTTTTCTTTTTCGATAGGGTTTCTCAGTGTAGCCCTGACTGTGCTGGAACCTACTTTGTAGACCAGGCTGGCCTCAAATTCATTTGCCTCTGTGTCCTGAATGCTAGGATTAAAGGTGTTCAACACCTTGCCTGGCTGTAGAGTGTGCTTTATGGGTAGAGCAGCTGACCTGGATCATCAAATGCTGTGTTCTGTCCCCTTCCACTGTGGTATGCTGGGAGGTGGGGCCTCTAAGAAGTGCTGAGAACTCTGATCTCCAGAGTGGATGACTCCATTAATGGGTTAATGGATGACTGTAGGAGGGCTTTGCTAATCAAGCAAGGCCTGGCTGACCAGGTGGTTTGTCTCACCACATGATGAAGGAAGACTCCCCCTTCCCCCCTACACACACACACACACACACACACACACACACACACACACACACACACACACCAGGAGCTGGAACCGTGCCCTGGGATTTCCCAGCCTCCAGGACTGTGAGCCAAATAGACTTCTGTTCTTTGTACATTACTCAGTCTCGAGGACTTTGTTATAGCAACAGGAAATAGACAAATGATGACACTTAACAGTGTACTTTCTGCTGCTGAGGACACAAAATTCATGTTTTCTGGAATCTACTGTATAATTTTACATGGATTCCTTACTCTCCTCCCTTTGTGACGTCCAGATGATCACAGAGTGCGAGCGAGGTAGCAGTCTCGGCACAGCGTCTAACATTCACCCCCTCCATACCGCACGGCTGTGGTCTCCTTTCAGCACCCCCGATCCCAGCACACAGTGCACCCCTGATGGTGCACTGCACTGGGGAACCCTCTCAGGTTGGAACTCGGCCTCCCCTGAGCCAGCGCCCTTCTGATGGCCCCCAAATCTGTCAGAGTGGAGAGGCACCCTTCTGCTCTGCCACACCCACAGTGGCAAAGTACCAATGCTGATCTGGGTTCTTAGACGCTGGCTCTACTTCTGTGCTTCCCTGATTACTCACGATGTTCACATTTACACATCTGTATGTTCTCCTCTTCAGAAGGTGGGTGGTGACAGCATCTGCCTACTGGTCAGTGTCCACCCACGGCTGCTCGGGTTCCTTCTTAGACACTGCCTTTTTAAAATAAAAGATAAAAGAAATGTCTGCTTGCTGCTGTGACTACAATGATGGCAAGCTCCAAGGCACAGGACCCACCGAGAGTCATTCTCAAGCATCCAGAGGCACTCTCCTGAACGGCACCTACAAGGACCTCTCTCCCTGTCAATCAGCTCTCCATGGAGGTAGCTTTGAAGCTGGACAGGATGGTTTGCTTGTGGGTACAGCGGTGTTTGTCCATGCTCCCTGACCCTGCTGCTTTTGCATGTGGGTCAGGAGACTCACTTCACAGCAGCTGAGAAACAGAAAGAGACAGGAAATGCCTGGAGGTCACAGTCCCCTTCAAGGACCTAGTCCTGTGGTGATACATTGTGTATCCTAATAAACTTACCTGGGGATCAGAGGACAGAGCCAGCCACTAGATTAGACAAGGAAGTCAGGCAGTGGAGACTCACACCCTTAATCCTATCACTCGGGGAGGCAGAGATCCATCTGTGTCTCTGTGAGTTCAAGGCCACACTAGAAACAGAGCCAAGCAGTGGTGGCACATACCTTTAATTCCAGTACTAGGAAGCACACATGTCTTTAATCCCAGGAAATGATGTCAGGGCAGAGGAAGGTATATAAGCCATGAAGAAACAGGAACACTCACTCTTGAGGCTGAGGATTATGTAGAGGTAAGAATGTGGCGGGCTTGTTCTGTTTCTATGATCTTTCAGTTTTCACCCCAATGTCTGGCTCTTCTTTTTTTCTTTCTTTCTTTTTTTTTTTTTTTTTTTTTATTAATAAGACCATTTAGCAATTCGTGTTATGAAGTCCCACTGGCTCTGCCTCTTGAAGGCTGCCACCATCCTGCAGCAACTTGCTAAGGACCAAGTCTCCAACACATGGGTTTTGAGGGACCTTTCATATGAGGTTACAGCACCCTCTGGCTGGCAGCCCTCTAGGATCCATGTCAACCCAGCAGGCTCTGATGTGTTTACTTTTCTGATAGGGCAGATTTTTTTTTTTTTTTTTTTTTACAGTTTTATTGAGGTGTATTTCACAGACCATAAAGAACTCACCCATTGAAAGGGTAAAGTTCAGTGGTTTTTATTATGGGCAGGCAGACCTTGACCATTACAGAGAAGAGGGTAAAATACTAAGCTAACGCCTTTCTCCTGTGGCCCGCTCCTCTCTTCTCTGGTGCCCTTACCGATCTCTCCACTGTTGAGTTTTTGCTGGGTGGGTGCTGCGTTGGGCAGGGCCCTGAACAGCACCACCTAGTGACCAGGAAGTCTGGGAAAGAGGAAGGAGAGGTGAGCCAGGGGGTAGCTGGGTAAATGGTCTAGTTCAGTGCAGCCTAACCCCATACTCCCCAGAGCATAATAAGCATTTATTTATTTATCATTATTAATTAATTAATTAACTAATTAACTAATTAATTTATATTGTATGTGTATGGGTGTTTTGCCTGCATGGGTATCTGTGCACCTTGTGCATTTATTTATTTATTTATTTATTTATTTATTTATTTATTTATTTATTTATATTGTATGTGTATAGCTGTTTTACCTGCATGGGTATCTGTGCACCTTGTGCATGTAGTGACCTTGGGAGCTGGAAGACAGTACTGGACCCCCTAGAATTGCACTTACAGATGGTTGTAAGCTGCCATGTGGGGGCTGGGAATTGAACCTGGGTCTTTCCTCTGGAAGAACAGCCAGTGTTCTTAATGGCTGAGCCATCTCTCCAGCCTCGAGACTATTTATCTTATTGAAAAACTAAAGAGGTCTGAACGAAAACAAGGTCAAATAAATGCAAGTATTTTTGTGTATTTTTAAGATATAGGCAGAAAGGTCAGAGTTCACCAGCAGAAGCTGAGGGCATTTTGTTTTCCTTTTTGTTTTTAAACTTGGCTGTGTGATCTTTGCCCTAGTCCCACACATAGTGAAAGTCCCACAAATAACCACATGGAACTAACTGAACAAATAATGGTTTGGGGACAAGGAATAAGTCCATACGTGTGATGGATAATGACTTAACAGCTAGCACTTTTGCCTTAATTTCTAGTTTTAGTCAGTCCCTGCCAGCTTAAGGAGTTAGTTTAGCCACGATGTCTAACTATGGCTTCAAACTTGAATGTGAACAGTGAATGGGTAAACGTGGTTGGAAAGGATGCTTGAACATGCATCTTGTCTGATAGTCACCCTAATTGGAATTACAGAAATTTGAAAACATTCTAAATAGTACAATCATTTCTGTAAAGGAAAGGACATCTAAAATTATTAAGAACCCCAAGAAATAGCCGAGCAGTGGTGGCACACGCCTTTAATCCTAGTACTCAGGAGGCAGAGCCAGGTGGATCTCTGTGAGTTCAAGACCTGCCTGGTCTACAGAGTGAGATCCAGGACAGCATCAAAACTACACAGAGAAACCCTGTCTCAAAAAAACCAAAAAAAAAAAAAAAAAGAACCCCAAGAAATAGAAATCTGAAAAACAGGACCAGGGTAAATACGAAGCCTGGAAGAGTACAACAGAAACACAGGTAAACGCACCACAAAGAGTACCAGAAGCAAGTACAGAGAAACGGCCCGTCCAATTGACTGAACCGAAGTTTAAATTGTACAAAAAGTAAGCCCCATAAACTCCACAAAGGACGCAGTCACAGAGAGGTCAAGAGGAAAATGTCTGTCTACTGAGGGAACACAGACTTGGGGGCTGGTGGGTGAGGTAATTCAGACCAATCCTCCCCGTGAAAGCAGAAATATAAAGGGCGCGTTCTTGAAGGCATCAAAGATCTGGCAGAGAGCCAAGAGTGCCATCGAGGTTCTGGGAATGGGGGTGTCTGAGAGGCTGAGTCAACCACAGCCACCTTCTCACTGGGAGCAGCTCTCTAATCCAGGGAATATGCCTGAGCCAACAGTGGGATTCCATCCAACTCCCAGTCCAGACAGAGTCCAGGCCCCTCCAGAGCCGGGAAGCTGAGTGCATTCTCCTGTCTCTAGATTGGGAGCCCAGTGCCCAAAGCAGGTGCCCACAAGGATTCGTGGGCTTTGGGTCCGCCCTTGACTGTGGACGCATGTGGTCCTACGCTGCTGCCACCGCCGCCACGCACCTGGAGCAAGAACAGACCCACTGAAAGATGATGTCATCCTAGGCAACTGATCTGGGATGCTTTCAGTTTTCTGATGTTCAACCAGAACTACGAAGAGACAGGATTAGTGAAGCTGACAGAAGCCCAAAGTGATGGAGGCAGATTTATCATGGCACAGGTAACTGTGGAGGCCCACAAAAGTTTCCTAGTGAGATCTGAGCTTGCTTTACCCAGCAGAGCTGCATTAGAGGATTGCTTGACCAGGGGACTGGAAGGGTCTGCACTTGGCTGTGCCGGGGGGAAGTCTTTTCCTCCACCCATTGCCATTCCTATAAACAGCCCCTTAGAAGAGACAGAAGGGGCCTGTGGATAAGGATCCGGGCCCTCCCGAGGCTATCCTGTGTTTCTATCTGTTTCTCTCCCCTCTATCCTTCTATCTCAATCTCTTAACTCTCACTCCTCAAGAGTATGGGGGGGGTGGGGGGTGGAAAGTGGGAGCTGGTCTCCCACAGGTAACTGACATTTGAGAGGAAAAACGAAAAATAACTATGCACATTGTATGCAGCAAGATAATAGGTAAGACTGACTGCTGGGCTGGAGCACTGGAATCCCTAAGGAAAAAGCCGTCATGAAGAAGTGTAGTTTCAGTCACAATTAGGTAAAAGCACCCTAACACTATAACAAGCCACTCAGCCATGATGGCTAAGAAGAAAAGAGCAAAGAGCCCTGTTAAAGAGGGCAGGCCCAATCACGCCTGGCTGGCAGGGTTATAAATCGTCACTTCATTTGAACTGGTCATTCTTACTTAATAAAGCTGGATATACGCAGAGCCTATGACACAGTCCTTCTACAGCCTGGCTGTGCATCTAAAGCTTATGCACATGAACACCAAGAGACGTGCACAAAAAATTCTCACCAGCCAAAACTTGAGCACTAGAAGCACATGGAACACACTCCCAGGCATAGGTTTTATACACCTGTCTTAATAAATTAATTGATCGACTGAAGAAAGCTGAGTCCCAAGACTCTTAAACCTAATCTAAAGCAAAGACATCAATTAGGAAACCCATTGCTGTCAATCCAACAGACTACCCTTTTTTGGGGGGCGGGTAGTATTAGGAATCAGTGCCTCCCAAAGGCCAGACAAGCCTTTTAGGACTAAGCTATATTTCCAGACCAGACGGAAATTATTATTATTTTTTAAATTGCTTCTATCAGATAAGAAAGTAAAATTTCAACAATGATCCAAGATCATATCTCGCTATGATAAAATCAGAAATTAAGGCGAAAGATAACCAGTTTGTGTCTCTCTTCTTGGACATGGACGTGGTGGGCCATCCAAATCATGGGCTAGAAAGGAGATTACAAACTCCCTTAGCATCCACTTAGAGTCTTAGGTGGGAAACACTGGACAGTGAATACATGAGATTCAGCTAACTTGCTGCTTAAAACCGTCAGCATTTTAAGTGCATATTGGAGAAGAAAAATAGAATTCAAAAACCAGTAATTTAAGTATGTGGCTCAAAAAGAGAAAAAAACAAAACAATAGAATATGAGAAAATAGGGACCAGGCTTGTGTGACGGTAGAGCAGGTAAGAACATTTGCTACCAAGCTTGATGACCCGAGTTCAATCCCCCAAACCAACACTGTGGGAGGAGAGAACTGACTCCCTCCAGCTGTCCTGTGACCTCCTATGTCAAAATAATAAATGTAAAACTAAGTTTCAAGATGGTAAGAACATAAATTAATGTAACTGAAAACAAAGTAACAGTTTTTCATAAAGAAGGCATAAACAATACCAAGAACAGGAAGACAACAACAACAAACAGATACACCTGATTTATTTCCGGCCAGCGAGGATGTGGCCCAGTGGTAGAGCCAGGAGTTTGGTATATGTAAGGTCTACAGTTCAATCCTTAGCTCCCAACAGGAAAACAATTTAAATCCTATGAGAAATTCTTTGTAATAGGACTGAAAACTACAGCTTTTCACCTGTTTGATTTTTGAAGGTCGGTATAATCTGAACAAAGTTCATAGAAACTATTGCAAAATTCAATGTGGAGAGAATATGACAACCACCTGGGGTAGCTCCGGGGCTGTGCAAATCAAAGTAGCATGACAGCTGGAAACCAAGTCACTCTCGGTCAAGGTGAGCCCCTGCCATTCTGTCGCCAGCTGGTGCTGCGCAGGGTCTGTTCGAAAGCTGTACAAAGAACTATGTAATGTGGCTTTGTATGTAACAATTGCTCCAGCCTACCTTATAAGAATCGCTCAGAGAGCCAGGTGGCGGTGGCGCACGCCTTTAATCCCAGCACTGGGGAGGCAGAGCCAGGAGGATCTCTGTGAGTTCGAGGCCAGCCTGATCTACAGAGCAAGGACAGGCACCAAAACTACACAGAGAAACCCTGTCTTGAAAAACAAACAAACAAACAAACAAAAAATCACTAAGAGAAAAATGAGTTAAGAAAGAAAGCTTGAAGAAGACATTGAATCAGTAACTTTTATTCTATCCCTCAAAACAAATAAAACTGGAGCACCAGCGCCGAGCCATATGACTGGCCAGTATCATCACTGAGCTGTATGACTGGTCACCATCAGCACTGACCACATGACTGGCCACCATCAGCACTGACCACATGACTGGCCACTATCAGCACTGACCACATGACTGGCCACTATCAGCACTGACCATATGACTGGCCACCATCAGCACTGACCATGTAACTGGTCACCATCAGCACTGATCACATGACTGGCCACTATCAGCACTGACCATGTGACTGGTCACCATTAGCACTGACCATGTAACTGGCCACCATCTGCACTGACCACATGACTGGCCACTATCAGCAATGACCACGTGACTGGCCACCATCAGCATTGACCATGTAACTGGCCACCATCAGCACTGACCACATGACTGGCCAGCACCATCACTGAGCTGTATGACTGGCCACCATTGGCACTGACTGTATGGCTGGTCACCATCAGCACTGGCCATATAACTAGCCAGCTGTACAAGTCTTTAAGATGCATTTACTCCACATAAACACTACAAAAAAAGAAAAAGAAATTATTCCTCGCCAAGAGAACAAAGCTGAAAAAACACAGAAATCAAATCAGACAAATACATGGGAATGTCTTCCTAAGAGGCATGCAAAATTTTAAATAAGATATCAGAAAGCCCAATTTTGTAGTCTTAACAATACTGCCAAGTGCAATTTATCCAGGCAGCATAAAACAGTATTGAGTCGCATAAAACAGTATTGTGCCAGAAAATCTATTAGTGCGATTGCATAATTCACCACACTGCCAGAATGGGGAGAAATAGAGCCTTATGGTCTCAGCAGGATGCAGAGCATGCTATAACATCCAGCACTCATTCGCAACACACACTCTGCAAACTGGAAGCAGAGGCAGCTTCTCCCACTTAATCAAGAAAGGCTATGTACAAAGCACACAGCACACACTGCATTTGGTGGTGGTTCCTTAGAAACAGTCCCTCCATGCCAAGTGGTGGCAGCAAGTGCCTTTAATTCTAGCATTCGGGAAGCAGAGGCAGATGGATCTCTGAGAGATCGAGACCAGCCTTGTCTACAAAGTAAGTTCCGGGACAGCCAGGGCTACACAGAGAAACTGTATCTCAAACAAGACAAAACAAAATAACCAACTAAACAGATTAAACAAATGACCACCAACACCAAAAACAGTCCCTCTAAACTATGGCCCAGGGTAAGTATGTCTGCTACCACTGCCTCCACCCAGCACAGTATTGAAGCTCATGGTGCAGAAAAGAGAGAGAAAAGCTGGGCAGAAGGACAGGAAAAGAAGACACAAGGGCTGCAAAGGTGGTCTGGCATGCCTGTAAGAGGAACCAGGGCTGTTGGCTACTAGAACCCGAAGCCACAGACCTATACACAGCAGAGCTGGACAATGAACATGGAAGCCATTTAAGCAGCAAAATTTCACACCACAAGTCTAGTTACATAAAATAAAACGTTACTGAAAGTCAGTTTACAGGAAAGAAAGGTGCATCCCTGTGTAACCGGAATTCAAATCATACACATAGGAATTCTTCCAGTTCTGACAATATTCATTCATTGTAACCTCACTTGAACTTCTGGTGGGTTTGTGTGGGGTAGAGAATCCAACCGTGGCTTTCAGATTACGGAGGAAGGTCAAAGGGCAACTGAAGAGCGCCAAGGCACCCTGGGAAGCATTTGCCCTGCCAGACTTCAGGATTTGTTAAAGGGTAGCGTGGCAGCTTCAATGTAACTGGCTCATAGGAAGTGGCACTATTGGGAGGTGTAGCCTTGTTGAAGGAAGTATGTTACTGTGGGGACGGGCTTTGAAGTCTCTTTTGCTGAAGCTTTGCTCGGTGTCACTGCCATTTCCTGTGGCCTTATGATCAAGATGTAGCCAGCACCATGTCTGTCTGCACACCGCCATGCTGCCTGCCACGGTGATAATGGACGGAACCTCTGAAACTGTAAGCCAGCCCCAATTAAATGTTTTCCTTTATAAGAGCTGCCATGGTCCTGATGTCTCTTCACAGCAATAGAAACCCTAGTAAGACAACATGGCTTCTACACAAGAATAAACAGATCCATACCTATACAGAAATTAACATTTGACAGACAAGGTATACATGTCAGCATGAAACACTCCACAAAACGCCAAAATAACTGGTCACACAAACAGAAAACAGTGCAGCAGAGGTAGCAGCACACATGTGATCCTAATACTAGGGAAGCAGAGGCAAGAGGATCAGTGGTTCAAGGTCATCCTTGGCTACCTAATGAGTTCAAGGCTAGCCTGGGCTACATGAGACCTTGTTCTGAAACCTATGCCTTCCTCAAAAGAAGCAAGATGCAGAAAGTGAAAAGATGAACTATCGAGAAGGAGAAAGTATTTGTAATTCATAGTTTTATCAACAGACCCCTAAGAATGCAAGAATGTAAACCAACATAGTCCATCTCTCTAAATGATCACACTGTTTTAGAACCTCTATGGAATTTGTTCTTTGACATGTTCATGCACGTATAAAGTGCATTCTGATTACTGTAACGCTCCCACCCATCAAGTCTTCCCCTGCCTATTACCGACTCCTCCCCACAAGCCCACTTCCCAGGTCTCCCTGGTTTTTCTTTGGTTGGATGGTTGGAACTCTCCCCTGGAGCCTGGTGGGCTCCTCAGTGAGCACACAACTGAAGACAAGGACTGTCCCTCTCCCAGAGTCCACCAGGAGCCAATTATCCAGCAGGGAGGGGTCACAAGCCCCGCCCCAATCCACGACTGACTGTCAACAGGGCCAATCCTGTGAAGGCCCCTGACAGGCAGCCATAGCTGCTGTGAGGTCAGTTGCTTGGCTCTGCCAGGCCTAGAATCCAGCACTTGACAGCCCTTCTCCCTGTCTCCCAGCTCTTACATTCTCTCTGCACCCTCTTCTGGGATGATGCCTGAGCCCTGATGGCGTAAGTGCCGTGTTTGGGGTTGGGCACTCAGCTGTCACTGACTCTTAGTACCCTGAGCAGCTGTGAATCTCTTTATTCACCACATTTCACTGCAAAGAGAAACTTCTCTGACTCGAAGTAGCATCTGCCTATGGGTATAAACATAAAGATTTAAATTGGCACCTTGACAATTTAATAAGTATCAAGTTTGCCCTGGGGGCTAGGACCGCCTCAGCCCTGCGTTTTGGTATGGCTGGGGAAGTCTTGGGCTCTTTCACAGTATTTTATTATTATTATTTTTGTTGTTGTTGCTGTTGTTTTTGTCTTCGTGGCAGGGTTTCTCTGCGCAGCCCTGAAACTTGCTCTGTAGACCAGGCTGGCCTCAGAGTCACAGATCCATCTGTCTCTGCCTCCTGAGTGCTGGGATTAAAGGTGTGAGCCACCACCACCTGTCCCTCCAACAGTATTTTTTTAAAGCATAAAAACTTTTCCTTTTTTATTTCCATCTTGAAAAGTGAACATCCAGCCTGATAATACACTTCCCCTTACTGTCGGCACAAGTCTAAAATTGATTTCAGTAGTTTTAGGACCATGGAAAACAATTTGAAAACTGATCACTGTAACTATCTTAGTAAATTATGATTGTACAAATTTATAAAGATAGTAAAATACACACTTGACATAACTGACAATTAAAATGTTAAAATGAAAAAGGAACAAATACAGAAAAAACAAGGCATTAATAATCCCTCATATATGCACACACATATGGGTGCATGTACACACACCCTTGTTAGTATTTTGGAGTTTTTCTGGACTTTGCTTCTGGTGATAAATACATAGATAAATATACATACAAGTGGGTGGGAGGAGAAAATGGCCTGTTTAAGCTATGGGCATCTGTCAGCCACTAGAAGATGCAAGCTAACACTCAGAGATGAGGTTAGGTCTGGGAATGTTCATTTGGGAAGTCATTCTTAGAACAAAAGAGTTAAGACTCAAGAGAGCATAGAAGGAAAAAAAGAAGAGTGAGGACTAGATGTGAGGCTGAGAACCATATTAAGATGTTAGAAACAAAGAGAAAGTGTTATTATCATAGAGGCCGGAGAAAAATCGGGAATCCCAAGAAGAGGGTACTACTCAAGGGTAAGGCCTATAAAGAAGTTAGGGAGAATGAGGTGAAAGGCAAGGGTGACACAAGGCCACGGCACAGCATGACATACCTGGGATGCGTTGGGGACAGGAAGTTCAAAAGTGCAAGGACAACCTGAACTCACCAGCCTTCTTTCCAACAGCAAAAAGGCCAGCACATTAGCCATCAGGAAGATGTCAGGTTACAGGGCTGGGGCGTTGGCTCAGCTGGTAAGGAGCTTGCTGTGCAGGCTTGAAGACTTGAGTTTGGATCGCCATCAGCCACGCAGAAGTCAAGAGTGGCGGCCTGTGCCCGAAATGCTACTACTGCAGTGGGAGGCGGGGGCAGGAGGATTTGTGAGGGCTAAAGTTATGTTTTACGTTTAAATTACTGTGCTTAGGAGATCTATAAAACAAAAATGCCTCTAACCTGTAAGACCCACTTGCCCAAGGGCAGATACCTTCCTGGAATGCTGGGGGCTGTTGCTCTTGTAAGATAACAAGCCATGTGTTTTCACTTCTGTAAACAAGGTTGGTTGCCCCAACTGCATAGGATATGCTTGATCCCACACAGGCAGGAAGTGCATCAGGATGTATGCTTGCCCCCGCCCCCATTAGATAAAGATAAGAAATACATAGCCCTGGGTTTTGCCTTTATAAGCACCTGACTAATGTAATTCCTGGCCATTCCTGGAAATCCCAGGTACGGACCTGGCCAGTATTTAATAAAGCTTGCTTCAAATTTGGCTGAAAAATTGTGTAGTGGTCTTATTCTCACCTGGTAGGGTTAACAGATTCCTGGGGCTGGCCGGCCAACCCTGCCCAACCATGGAAGAAAGACGACAAATCACACTGAGGAATTTTTAAAGAGAGTGAGATTCAGTCAGCCAGAGAACAGTATAAATCCTGGGAAGACTGAAGACGCTGGGCAGGGCGGGTGGGCGAAAGGAAACACACTAGTTAGGGAAAGGACCTGAGGTCCCAACACAGACATGTCAAGGCGGCAGGGACAGGACTTCCCCAGGGCTGTGGGTAAACAGTAACCTAAATTCTAAGGCATGTCAAAATTCACCTTAAATCAGTTAACATCCCCACTGAGCAGTATCCAAAGGCTTTCTAGAAAGAGTAAAATCACTCTCTGTCTGTGCTTCTGCTGCGGTGACCAAGGCTAGTTAGTGCCAGGGACTTCCTGGAGACTGATGCTCCGGTCCAATTTAAAATTCGTTAACCATGACATAAGGGTCTGTCTGACAAGGCCTTGTTTTCTCAAAATCAAAATATTAATTTATCCTAAAATATCTGATTTTGGGTCCCACAAGTGTCCATTCCCAGCACAGGGTGGGTAAATGCTGTCACCTGCAACAGTGTCTTTGACTGCAAGGTCACGGGCATCGCTGCCAGCCTCAGACACAGAATTAAATGCAAAACAAGTCAAGATGAAATGACCCAACCCAGGTCTCTCCACACATCTTACTAAACAAGGCCTAAGGGGAGTCAGTGCTTTCTGTAACGTGCTGAGGTTGCTCCTCTGGACAGAGAGGCTGGCTGGCTCTCCCTGTTCCTCCCACGGTCCACAGCCAAACCAGACATTCCCTCTGTCCCATCAAGAGTCAGCCCCACCTTCGGTGACACCAAACCAAAACACTCATAGCAACACCCTTCTGTCACCAACTCAACCAACTGGGGAGACAAGAGTGATTTCTAGCTGTAATTACTCCCCCAAAAGGATCTAAAATGTATGAGTAACAGTAATAAAAAAAGGACTCCTACCTTCTAAGCATATGCGTAACTGAAGCACATTACTGAAATATTTGTAACCTCCAAAGTGGTTTTCAACTTCAAATACAAACATGGATTGCAGGCAAAAGCTAATTACGGACTTGGTTATTAGTAGGGTGTGAAAAGACGACGGGATGGGAGCAAGGAATGCTTGCAAAGGTTTTTATTTGACAGTGGATTTCAAAATATCCAACACATTTAATTTCTGAAATAGCTGTGAACTTCCTGTACATTAAGATAAATTAGGGCACTAAGTGCAGAAGTCTTTGAGGTACTAGTAAGGCAGTGCCTTTGGAGGGGAACCGGCCTCATTTCCTCTCTTGCAGGTATCCAGAGCACGACGGTCAGAAGTGAAGTCACCGAACGATCCCTTCACCGGCATCCCTCCACATTCCACAGATGTTTCTGCTCTTCGCTCTGTTTTGACACCCACCAGCAGTACTTGTACATGCCTTAGGCCACTTTGGCATTTAACTCTCTAATCGCTTCTCACTGCCTCCTCCACAAATCATCTTGTTTCCCTCCCAAAGGGTCTTTATCCTCAAGTTCCTCCTGATACTCTAACTGAATTTGCCTTCTTTATGTTTACTTTGTAGACATTTAACTCAAGTTATCACTAGAGACTCTGCATCTATCTAGTTTCTCTGTCCCTCCTCTGTTTCAGGGATCAGTCATGACGTCCTAAGTCCTTGTAATTAGCAGGCAAAAAAAGGAAGGAAGGAAATAAAGAAGGAAGAAATGAATGGAGGGAAAAAAGGAAAGAAAGGAAGGAATGGAGGGAAAGAAAGGAAGGAAGGGCCAGGTGGTGGCGCATGCCTTTAATCCCAGCACTCAGGAGGCAGAGCCAGGTGAATCTCTGTGAGTTCGAGGCCAGCCTGGAGTGAAATCCAGGACAGGCTCCAAAACTACACAGAGAAACCCTGTCTCGAAATACTGGAAAGAAAAAAAAAAAAAAAAAAAAAAAAGGAAAGGAGGAAAGGAGGGAGGAAAGGAAAGAAAGACAGACAGAAAAAGAAAAAAACAAAACAAAACAAACCATAAAAAGCTTTTACATCCCCCTTGACTAGTGGACCTCTAGAGCTGTGCTGAAGACACTGAGGTAAATGCCAACGCCTACCGAACCATCTATGGCCACTCCAAAGGACTCCCAAAACCCTGGCTGTACCATCCGTTCAGTTACCTTGACCTATTTCTCTCCGCACAGCTGGTCTTCTAGCCTCTTCTCATATTGTACACAGGGCCCACACCACTGTGGTCCCTTCCGGTTCACCTGTCTAGTCCTACCTGGGGGCCATGCTTCACCCTGCCATCTAGAACCTCAGCTCACCCTGCCATCTAGAACCTCAGCTCACCCTGCCATCTAGAACCTCAGCTCACTGCTCCCCTTGTCTTTTACTACACACCTCTTCAAAACCCATCGAGCCAGCACCCCACTGCCGACCCAGATGAAGGGCTTCACAGGATCACCCCTGTCCCCTCACAACCGTCCCTGGCAGTTCCCAGGCAGGGCCCCCTTCTCTGATCCCTCAGCAGCAATCTTACTTTTTAGAGCCTCCCACTCCCCTTTTCTAGCAGCACCCCACTGAGAAAGTGAAGCCACCTCCCCAGCCTCCACAAACTCACTCCTCTCAGGGGATCCTCCACTCCTCTCTTCTGAGGACTCAGTCTCCCCATCTCTCCTTACCCAGAAGCACCTGAGTTTTCCATCCATGAATATCAAATAGTATTTTTGAAAGATCAAAAAAATCAAGTCATTTGAAAGTCCAGTATGTATGTAAATATATGTATGTATTTTTCCCCTCCAGATTGAAATAATAAAGTTCATCAACTTAACTAAACAAAACTAGAAAAGCTGGACAGTTTACTGGTAGCAGAGAAGGCTTCAAAGAAGAATAGTGCTTCCCCCAAAGACTACAACGGGGTCACTGACATCTATTACTGACCCCCATTACCACAGTTCTTGGTGTATTATCCACCTTTAGACAAGCCCAGGGTCGATTAGATCCCCACTTGCCCGCCCCTGTGGGCAATACAAATGGGCAAAGGCACACTGCTTTTTACATCTACGTTAAAGTCCACCTGTCAGAATTCACATAGATCTGTGACGGGTGAGAAACAGGAGCAACAAAACAGTGTGTTGGCTACACTGTTTCAGCAGGCCGCAGGTCCACACAGGCTGGAGAGCGCTGCCCCCCTGTGGCTGACTGGAAGGCCACCGCAGCCGGCCAGCCTGCCCTTGGGGCGCTGTCTACAATGACCACATGAAAGGCCTGCTGAAAGTCTGAGGATTAGGCTGGGTGGCAGAAGCATCTTTTCCAGGCTCACTGTCCACACAGCCTGGATATCTGCTGGAGTATGGCTATACCAGCTCCTCTACAATGCCTTATGGAAGGCTCTCCATAGCGCGGCAGTAAGAACTGGAGTCGTCAAGTTCTTAGCCCATACCGAGGACCAGTTCAATGGTGTCTTTCCTTCCACAATTACATCATGCTGGTGCTGCTTCACGGCATGAGAGCGTTCGGTTTATTAAAGGTGGAATCTGACTGTCCTTGGTACTAACAGCCTAAGTGGCATCTGAGCAGTTGGGGTCTTCGATGGTTCTCTCTGCATTAAACCCACTCTGTAGTCTGGAGTATCCTCATCACCTGTTTTTTTTTTGGGGGGGGGCACTTGTCTCCTCTGGAATGTTTGCAAACTCTCTGGTTCCTAATGCAAAGCCCTTGTTCACTCTACCCCAGAGAGCCTA
This sequence comes from Peromyscus leucopus, assembly GCF_004664715.2. NCBI lineage: Eukaryota > Metazoa > Chordata > Mammalia > Rodentia > Cricetidae > Peromyscus > Peromyscus leucopus. The sequence goes on along the minus strand of NC_051063.1, from coordinate 147,808,774 downwards.
CAGACACCACCCTGTTCCTGCCAGTGGCCATTTCCAAAGCTCGGACTCAGTTCCCATCGGGCCCCACAACTGGCCCTCAGCACACTACAGCTGAAAGCTAGGGAGTCACACTTGAAGGCGAGAAAAATGCCATCCTGGCTGAGTGCTGTGGCCTGATGTCTGCTCCATGCGCTTCATATGCTGAAATCCGCCCCCCAAAGTGATGGTGGCAGGTGGCCTCAGAAGGTGGGGCCTTTGGAGGTGACCAGGTCACGAGAGTGGAGGCCTCATGAATGGGAGATCGGTGCCCTGAGAAAAAGGCTTAAGGAAGCTCGTTTGCTTCTTCTGCCACCTTAGGATACAGCGAGATGCCCATGAACCTTCCAGAGATGTAGCTCAGGGGTAGAGCACTTGCCCAGCATGCACCTTTACATACAGTAGCCTGAAGATGCAGACGCTGCACATTCAGACGTCAGCCTTTGGGAACGAACACAGCTGCTGCCCAGGCCTGCTGGTGACTCTAAAGCTGGGACGTCAAGGCAAACAGGCAGAAAGCCTGCCAGGAAGACTGAGGCCGACGGGAGTACCCATAAGGCCCTGAGGAATCAGCCTTCCCGTCACCTGTGAAGTCATACCTAGCGTGAACTTAACATTTTACTCCCCGCTTGCTTGAGTAAGGAAAGAAAATTATTCTGTTAGTTTGTCTTCTCAGGCCCACCCTAAGCTCATAGAAAGAGCCGGGGCCTCACAGCTTCACGTGACCCTCACTCTCTGACCTCACGCCTCTCCCGTAGGCAGAGTCAGACTCCACGAAAGGCCAGCTGCACAAAATATGGGACTTCTCCCCACTCCCCCCCAAAAAAAACTATGTTTAAATCCAAGCAAGGTGACACACCCTTGTAATCCTAAGTACTCAGGAAGGTGAGGCAGGAGGATGGTGAATTTGAGGCCAGCCTGAACCAGAGAAATTATCTTAGTTACTTTTCCATTATAGCAGGAAATGTTTAATTCGTGCTCACAGTTCAAGAGGGTGAGTCCATGACCATCATGACTGGGAGCATGGCAGCAGGCAGGCAGGCATGGCGCTGGAGCAGCAGCTGAGAGCTTACAGCCTTATTCACAAGTAGGAGGCAGAGAGAGCTAACTGGGAATGGTGTGGGCTTTTGAAACCTCAGAGCCCACCCCCAGTAACACACTTCCTCCAACAAGGCCACGCCTCCTAAGCCTTCCCAACCAATTCCACTGAGGACCAAGTATTCAAATATATGCGCCTATGGGGACATTTTCATAAAAACTACCACAGAGATGTTGACAAAAAAAAATAGAGGCTTGGAAGGTGGCTCAATGTGACAGCATTTGCTTAGCCTGTGCAGGGCCCTGGGTTCAGCCCCCAGCACCCCAAACAAATACTCATGTTTAGAGAGAGAAAACAACATACCCTAAAACTTTCATGTTTCTCTATCATGCTAAAAGTCACATAGAGTTTAATTGTTCTGGTTACATTAGTGGGATAAAATATGTTTCAAAGACAAATGCAACCGTATACTTTTTGTATGTACTCAAAGTTCTGTGTGTGTGTGTGTGTGTGTGTGTGTGTGTGTGTGTGTGTCTGTGCACATGCACATGTGTGTAAACTGCAGTACTACATCATTTGTTATGCCTCTTAGGGTTTAGTCTGTTCAATAGTCAATATGTAAATCAAGTGACCCCGCTCACCGAGTAGGAAATAATAGAAAAAAATTCGAATAGCCAAACAGCTCCATATTACAAAACAAAGGATTTCCGTAAGTTAACTCATTCAATAACACACAGCTATCCTTCTCATTTCTGTATTTTTAACCTCCTCTGGCCTAGCTGCCACCTCAGCCAGCCCCACCAGTCACCTCCAGATGTCCCCATACTCTCCAGCCACACCAGGAGGCTGTGTGCCACCAGAGCGGCATCAGGTCCAGGTCTCAGAAATGTAAGACTGCCAGAAATATATGGCCTCAGTCTGCAGATTCTGAAGCAGTGTTAGCTCTGTTCTGAGACTAGAGGAAAAATTATAAGATATCTCCTCTAAGAGGAAAAAAAAAAAGTCAAACTCTCCTCTGCCTTCCCAAATGACCTTCTCTGATGCCTGCTGCTCCCACGATGCCTCTGCCCTGTTCCATTCTGAGGACAAGGTCTCTGTGGATCACTAGCTCCCTCCCAGGACTCCCCCACCCCCAGCTTCTTCCTGCTCCCACCATGCACAACCTCTGCTTCCGGTCTGTATGTAGCTCTCACACTAGCCTTCTAAGTTCACAAAACTCCCTCAGCAGCAGAAGGTCTCTGCCTCCTTCTCCTGCCCACAGAACAGAAAAAGCAGAGCTACTGTGGCTGGAGGGGAAGATGGGGCTCATCTGCCTGCATCCTTCTCATCATCCACCCAGCCTGGGGCATCTTTCTAGAGCTTCCCAGCCGGAGTACCCAAGGCAATGCTTCCACCTGTCCTTGGTGCCAGCTTCCTTCCCTTCTCTGTTCGCTCGGCCTGAGAAACACCTTTGCATTTTTGTCCCAACAAAGTCACACATGAGCTTCCAGTTCTGTTCAGAGGCTGCCTTCTTTGTGATGTTTTCCACAGTGAGCAGCTGAGTGTCTGGGTTTCTCCTGAGGTTCCACTTCCAGTTGGTATGCTCAACATCTGCTCTGCCTGACGGTGGCCAATCGAAAGGCAGGCAAATGGTGATGATGAGGGATGTGTGTGTGAGATGTGGGATGGGAGCCCTGGCTCAACTAAATAAAATAGGGGATGCTTGCATGTATTATGGCTACAAGGCAGGTACCTTGATCTACACACAGGAGCTGGAGCAGGCAAGCTGACCAGAGAAAGGGAGAAGGAAACATGGCAGCTGGTCTCCATCACAGACAAGAAAACTGAATCAGAGCCCCAGAAGGGGGTCGGGGTCTGTCAGAATCTAGTGTGTTCATCTGCCTGCTGCCACTGTGACGAAATAAAGAACTTAATAACGGAAAAGATGCATGGCGGCTCATGGTTTCAGTCTACAGTTGCTTTGGGTCTGTGGCAGTCCAATACACCACAGCAGAGTGATTGGGGAAGCAAGCCTGCTTCCATGGAGGTGGTTCAAAGTACACAGCTAAGCAGAAAGGGACCTAGGGCAAAATAACACTTCAAGGTCATACTCCTCAAAGTCTAACTTTCTCTCTCTAGGTCCCAGCTCTTAAAGGTTCTACCCCATCCTAAGAGTGCCAAAGGCTTCGGACCAAGCTTTTTTTTTTTTTTTTTTAATGATTCAAAGGACAGCAGCATCCAGGAACTGCTTCCTCGAGAGGCTCATGCAGTACAAGGTAAGGTGGACTAGCGGAGACCTAGCTGTCCCCTCTCTGAGACCACACTTCCTCTACTCATTTCATTAGGAACTAATTCCTCAGCAGGCCCATGTTTTGTAATCGATTCCGATGAATCAAATCCATCCTGAGATCAGAATCAATAGACTCCCCGCTAGCAGCTGCTTTGAAAAGGAATTCGAAGCAGGTACGAGACACTGGCACTGGTCCAAGCCAGAGACAAATTCTGAGCCACAGAAGTAAGCTAGAAAGCCCCCTGGCCTGAGACGGAGGCCTCTACCCAGAAGGGTACTCAGTACTTAATAGTGCTTCTTTAAAAAAAAAAAGTCTTGGAGGGTCTGGAGGGTTGTAAGAATGCCTTGGAAATACCTTGGGTGAATGCCGCTGGCTTAATGAAAAGGGCAAAAATCTGCCACTAATTGGTCGTCAATTGGCAAACTGCAATCAGACTGGCCTCTGGAATTCCTACAGTTACATTAATAGCCAGGTGTCTTGTTCTGTACGGCCTCAGGTCCCTCTGACTCCTCTCCTGATGGAAACTAATGACAGTCTTTACCCTCCAGAAATGCAGCTCCTGCCCCAAGAGTTGACAGTCACACTCCAGTATCGTTTCCAGTTTCTAAGACAGGGCCAGCATTTCAGGCCAAATGCTTGCTTAATGAACTGAGAGTAGGGAGGACTGACTAGCAAGGACAAGAGGCCCCCAAAGACCACCTGTGAGCACCTGTGAGCGTCTCAAGTTATTTTCTTTTTTTTTTTTTTTTTTTTTTTTTTTTTGGTTTTTTTCGAGACAGAGTTTCTCTTGTGTAGCTTTGCACCTTTCCTGGAACTCACTTGGTAGCCCAGGCTGGCCTCGAACTCACAGAGATCCGCCTGCCTCTGCCTCCCGAGTGCTGGGATTAAAGGCGTGCGCCACCACCGCCCGGCTTTCAAGTTATTTTCTTAAGCGAATACTCTGTATTTTGGTTGAGCAACAATCTACGAGGGCAAAATAATGAAACATGAAGATACTGTGAGCAAGACACTGTGGTCTCGGCCTTGACGGAGCTCACTTTACAGATTAGTCAAAAAAAAAAAAAAAAAAAAAAAGCCCACTGCCAGCTGGGATAAGACACAGGCAAAAACAGGTTCTTGGGGGACTGTAGAAGACAGAAAGTGGGAATTTCATGAGGGAGCCAGCTAGAAAGAGCAGACCTCCCTCAACAAGAAGGACTGTTGACATATTAATTACTCTCCCACCGTGATTTTACTTAGCCTTCAACTTGAACTATTTTACCATGAGAGAAACCACTCACGGATTTTGCAAGTCAAAAGCATTGGCCTCTTAACACACACAGTGAGACAAGATGGTTCAGTGAGTTAAGGTGCTTGCTGCCAAGGCTGCTGACCTGAGTTCTATCCCAGGAACCCACAGGATTGGAGGCAGAGAACTGACTCTCCAATGCTGTCCTCCGACTTCCACATGTATGCCATGCTATGCATGCTGTGATGCGCGCACACCCACACAATGCTTTTCTTAAAAAAAACAAACATATTAAAAACACAAAGCAATGTTAAACTAAATCTTCTATCCTATGAGGCATTTAAAAGAAATATCTGAGTCAGGTGTGGTAGTGCATACCACCTTTAATCCCAGCATTCAGGAGGCAGAGTTAGAGGCTGAGGCAGGAGGATCTCTGTGTGTTTGAGGCCAGCTGGTCTACATAGAGTTCCAGAACTGCCAGTGCTATATAGTGAGACTATCTCAAAAAACAAGTAAAAGAAATATTTATATGTAAAAATTGGAAATCATTAGGAAAAAAATATTGTACCTTTTTTGGTGTTTTTTTTTAAAGCCACTTCTTTTTTTAAAATTATTTATTTATTATTCATTCATTTATTTATTTATTATGTATACAGTGTTCTGCCTGCATGTATGCCTGCAGGCCAGAAGAGGGCACCAGATCTCATTACAGATGGTTGTGAGCCACCATGTGGGTGCTGGGAATTGAACTCAAGACTTCTGGAAGAGCAGTCAGTGCTCTTAACCTCTGAGCCATCTCTCCAGCCCAGTGTTGTTGTTTTTTGAGACAGGGTTTCTCTGTGTAGTTTTGGTGCCTGTCCTGGATCTCGGGATCTCGTGCTGTAGGTCAGGCTGGCCTTGAACTCACAGAGATCCACCTGGCTCTTCCTCCCTCTGCCTCCCAAGTGTTGGGATTAAAGGTGTGTACCACCACTGCCCAGAGGTATTGTACCTCTTGATATCATATTTTTACTGAACCAGCTTTTGGGGAAGCACCAAGTATTTTTCTCACCACATTGTTCATAGATAAAAATATAAGAACCAAAATCATACTAACACAGGTAACTTCTCAGCAAAACAAATAAATAAATAAATTTCCTAAAACCAACGTAATTCTACTTTTCTGTACAAGGCATGAAACTGTTCCTGATCTTTCCCTCTTTGCTGGATTTTCCTGAAAATTAGTTTTACTCAAATCAATTCTTTTTTAGGCAAATGAATGGTGTTTTACCCACAGTGATGTTTGTGGATTATAGTTTCAGTCCTGTGAATTCTCCCATTGGCTACTATTCTGTTTTACAAAGTCCACCGTCTTGGATCAAGATCTGAAGGATGCACACATATCATGATTTTATTCTTCTGTTGGTCTGAATTCAAAAGCCAGATTTACACATAAACTGTCGGCAAATGTCATTCTGTTTCTCCAGCTACCCAACCATAAGCCACATATGTCTTTCTCCTGCTTGTTTGGTGTTATTTCTTGCAGTAATGTCATTATAAAATAATGTAGGGCTGGTGTTATAGAGTATTAGTTAAAGACGTGTTACGTTTGTTTATGTTGTCAAACATTCGTTTAATGATGCAAAGATGTGTTGCATTCTTTTATGTTGCATTTGTTGAACTCTGTGAAGCTGTGTTACTTTGCCTGCCTGAAACACCTGATGGTCTAATGAAGAGCTGAATGGTCAATAGCTAGGCAGGAGAAAGGATAGGTGGGGCTGGCAGGCAGAGAGGATAAATAGGAGGGAAAAATTGGGGAGAAAAAGATCAAGGAACGAGAAAAGGAGAAGGTTCAGGAAAAGAAGGGGCCAGCCACTCAGCAACACAGCCAGCCACAGAGTAAGAAGGAAAGAAAGGATAATACAGACATAGAGAAAGGTAAAAGTCCAGAGGCAAAAGGTAGATGGGAAAATTTAAGTTAAGAAAAGCTGGCTAGAAACAGGCCAAACTAAGGCTGAACATCCGTAAGAAAGAAAAAGCCTCTGTGTGATTTATTGGGGAGTTGGGTGGCGGACCCCCAAAGAGCCAAAAGAGTAAGAATAAAAACAACAACAACTACAGGCTGGTCTATTCCATGTGAACTCAATCTTCCCATTTATGTGTCATCCATACAGTGATCACTGAAGAACATCTGTAGCCATCCTCACCGTTAAGCAATTCCTGCTGGTGTTCCAAGTGCAGGGTCGAGGATTTGAGGGTGCAAGGCAGTGGTAAGTAAGCACAGGCCCTGGGTTCGGCAATCCCCACCACACACAAGAAGAGTCATGGGCAAAGTCAACATCTCCCCAAGACCAGAGGTTCTAGGTTCCCTGACACTTGAAAGTCCAGTGCATGACCACACAGTGTAACAGTGTGTGTGTGTGTGTGTGTGTGTGTGTGTGTGTATGTGTGTGTATGTGTGTGTATGTGTGTGTATGTATGCGTGCGTGCGTGCTCATGCGCCCAAGTGGGACTTGGTTGGCTATGTGAATTTGCACAAGGTGGGAACTCTTAACAGCAACATCAGCTGACAATCTCTTGACTGACTTCTGAAACAATGATTGTCCAAACCTGTTTGTTAAACTCAATATATGCACTGCTAGGCAGAAAATCAAGAGCAAAGTCTGCTCCACAGACTTCAGTCCTTCAAACCATTATATTCAAAAGATATGAACTAATTCTACCCTTTCTGCACAAACACTTCCCTTGTCAAGTATTTTTCCCAAGCATGCAGGTCATATGTACTGCATGCAACTCTGCACAGGACATTAGCCCTGGTGAGCAGAGTAGGTGTGTCGGGAGACTGGTTACATGGAGCAGAGAGTAGATTGGGTGACATGAAAGTATTCAAGGCTGGTGAGGGTCAGATTCCTTACTCCTGGAAACCAGAAAGCTAAGAGAGCTAGGAAGGGATCCTGAGGTGAAGAACTGATGTAAGAAAGTAAGGCCATCAAGTGCATGCACACACATGTACACCTTCTCACACACTGGCACACACATATACATAAACACACACACACACAAGAACACATATATACACACATTCACACATACACACTCATACACACACATGAACACATTCACACATACACATGCACACACTCAGACACTGTCACATGCATATACACAGAAATACAGACACAGGAATACATTCACACACACACAAATGCACACAAAGAGTAGATGATTCCACTTGTGTACTGTAGCTTTGTATGTTTCCCATCTGTTAAGAGGGCAAAGAACATCAAAGCAGTGAGCACAGCAAACCTCCACATCTTGGCTGCAAGTGTCATCTTCTGTTATAAGGGACTGGAGCCTCCTCAAGCCTGGTGGCTTATTCATGACTGAACGCCAAAAGCCCAGACTGAGCCTGGGGCACCTTATGCAGAAGACAGAGAGGGGTATTCAATGATGGAGAAGGCAGGGCAAAAAAAAGCAGAGGAACTAGTCTGCAGGAGTTCCCACAGGCTGGCTGAGTCCTATAAAAATCTAGTGCCAAAAGTTAATGATAGCAGGCCTGGTGGTGGCCTTTAATCACAGCACTAGGGAGGCAGAGGCAGGCAGACCTGAGTTCAAGGCCATCCTGGTTTACAGAGCAAGTTCCAGTACAGCCAGGGCTATACAGAGAAACCCCATCTCAAGGAAAAGTTAATGATAGCAATAGTTTGTAATCCACCGAACACGACATGGCTCTAAAGAGCCATAAAGAAATGAATGGATGGGATCTCACTACCATGGGCAATTTTATGTATCAGTTTTAAAATAAATTTAGAGAAAGCAAGAGATGAATGACAGCTGAGGAGACAGCTCAGAAGGTAAAATGCTTGTTGCACAAACATGAAGACCCAGACCTGAATCCCTATCATCCATGTAAAAAGCCAGGCATGGTAGCCTGCCTATAATCCCAGAAGTGGGGAAGCAGAGTCCAGAGGACCCCAGGGGCTTGCTGGGCTAACCAATCAGTCTAACCAGTGAGCTCCAGAGCCAGTGAGAGACCCTGTCTAACCAGTGAGCTCCAGGGCCAGTGAGAGACCCTGTCTCAAAAATTAGGTGAAAAGCAATAGAGAAAGATACTTGATGCCAACTTCTGGCCTCCACAGGCAACCACACATGTGTGCCCCTGCACACACATATGTGCATACAGACACAAAACAAAAATTAATCAATTCATTAATATATATATATATATATATTCATAAATGAAGGTAAAATAAACAAATGAGGGAATCTCTTCTTTTTCACATACAATGGTGGCAGAAGAAAAGAAATGGAGGCAAAGTCACGATTTGGGAACCACCTCAGAGTGCTAACTGAGGCAGCAGCATCTTGGAGGCTGAGACTCAGGTCTCAGTGAGGTCCAGTGAGAAACACGGGTATTGTCTTAGACTCACTCTCTATGAAATTTTACTCAGTTACAAGAAGAAGCATGGTGAACTAAAGGGGAAACGGGGGGCATAATACAACATGACCAGCCAGCAACAGTGAAAACCCCCTGGTGGATGCAGGACTTCATGTGCTGCCTGGCCTGATGTTAGGCACCCAGGGAGGTGCATCAGCTCCTTGGGGTGTTTCTGTTGAGGAAGACTGGGCAGACACATTGAAGGCTCTTTCAGATGGTCAAGACAGGAAGGACAGTGAAACGATGATCGCTGGGGATGGCAAAAAGGCTCAGTAGAAAATGATGCTTGCCACTAAGCCCAATGGCATGAGTTCAATCCCCGAATCACACAGTGGGAGGAGAGAACTGACTCCCAAAAGTTGTCCATTGGCTTCAATCTGAGCACTGTGGCATGTGCAATCCTCCACCCCCAGCCCAGATAAATGACTCAATGTCATTTTTAAAACAGCTGACTTTTATTTCCATTCTTAGTGCCCTTCAAAGCCTATTGCCAAGAGGCCATTTAGTAACTTAACTACATCTTTGATGGACAAACATTTACACTGAGGGAGCCCTACTGAGCCCTTCACACTGCATCAGCTACTACAGAGCAATCTAGTTTTCTGACATATCATCAGTCTTGGAGATGGTGGAGGGAAGTGTACTCAGAAGTTGTAACAGTAGACACTGTAAGCCTGGAGGACAAAACAAGGACACCCAGGAACGAGGGAGGACTTGGGACAAGTCCGTCCTGAACAGACACGGGCTCACAGAACTAAGGGAGAATATCATTGCAGCCATCACAGCCCTTCGTATTAGGGCCACCTGGCCCACATTTCCCTGAAGGAAATCACATACTTTTTTGACTTTTTAAACTGAACACAATCTACCATGCTTTGCAAAAAATCTAATTATATACATCAAACTCATGCAATATAAAATTTGAATAAAGTCGTACTTTGTGAGCAAGTCTGAAATTTTAAGCGCCTTTCAGATTAAAAGTATCAAGGACATCCTAGTTTCTACCTGGCAGACTGAGTAAATGTCTGTACTGCTTATGATTTGTCAACACTACCGGTCCATCCATGCTTCCTGAATCCTGGGGGAGAATCAGTCTCACAATGACATGGATCTGGATGTAGGCAGAGGACTTCAAAATGTGTCTCTTTAATGAAGTAGTATGGTGCAAATTACAGTTTACCCTTTTTATGATTTAGCTTTTATGGTCTGGTCCATAAAAGTTGCATTCATAGGTGGACCAGACCACCAATGGTGTGTCCGTTTCCTCCTTCCTGAGAGCTCCCTCAGCCAAAAGCACTGATATCTGAGCAATAATATTCATTTGTCCCTATCCAAACAAGCATTTCAGGCTTAAAGATTATTATTCATAGATTTTCAGGCTTTTCTTTCGGTCAAAAGACCCAGCTAAGCAAAATACATCAGCAGTCATGGGCTGGTCCAGAAAACAGCCACAGACAGAAATGGGACCTGGGAAGGAGACCTTTCTGTGACGTGAGGCCTGGACTGCTGTCGAGACTTCCTACAGCATCCAAGCAGACAGAGCTGTGTCAAGTGCTGTAAGAAAATGAACATGGTCCACAAGACTGAGGGAGCCCTGAAGACTGGTCACCACTAACCTAGAATGTGATATACTAAATGTCCTTATTACTGAGAAGGCTTGAGTCAGTCTTCTGTGACTTGGAAGCAGAGGCATTCTTATTATCTTGAAATGTGTAAAGCCTGGCCCACCGTGAGGACAGAAGCTGCTCTAACCTTGTCTACTACACCCACCCACCCCTGAAAATGCTCCACTCCCCCCATCCCTACCTCTCCTGCCTCTGCCACCTCCATCACCACCACCACTAAAGCTCTCCACCTTAACCGCCTTCACTACCCGCTGCTGCTCTCCAGCCTCTTCTACCTCTTACACCAATCCAGTCCCCCACCTCTACCAACACTCCCACCTTTTCTATTGCCAAATACCCAGTACCTTCACTTCTGCCACCCCCACCTCCTTCATCACTGACGAGCTCCAACTCCATCTTCACCGTGAACAATGACCACACATTCTACATTCAGCATCGTCTCCACCTCCACCCTGCCACTCCACTCCCAAGAGTACACCCATCACCACATCCGCCTTCACCATCTCCTCCACCAAAGCACTCTGCTTCCATCACTACTGCCACTACCACCACCAAAGCAAGCCACCCCTCCACCTTGTCTACTTACACGTCTACCGCCTTTACCTTTGCCAGCACCCAAAACATCCCCCTCCACCTCCTTCCCTTCCACACCTACTCCACTTCCACCATCACCTCCATTTCAAGCTCCACCACATTCTATTTCTACCACTACCTCTCCATCTTCCACTCCCACTTCTACCAAAACACCCCACCTGTCCCCCCACCAATAAAACACTCTATATCTACCTCCCTCATCACAACTCTCTATGGTGTGTCTACCATCACCACTTCCTTCTCCACGTCTACCACCGCATTCTTCATCACAATTATCCATCTCCACCTTTACCTCTTTTCTTACCAAACAGCTCTAGCCCTGCATACCATACCAGTACCACTCTTGTCTCCTCTAGCACCACAGCCATCCACCTCAACCAACATCACCACTTACATCTCCAGTACAACCACTACCCTTCCACTCTACAGTGCCATAGATCACCTCCACATTTACCCATACAAACCACGCCCTCCTGCATGACCCCATGTCTACAGTCTGTTTCCACCGCCACCTCCACCTCCGCCACTATCACCATGCCACCCCCACACACCTCCATCATCACCATCATCGCTACATCCTCTGCCACCATCTCCATCTCCACGGCCCCCACCTCAGATTAACTGGATTGTGCTTAATTAGGCTGAATCAAGGGTTACATTAAGAAGAAAATGGCCTAAGCTTACCCTCCGGAGTAGCTTCCCCACAAACAGAATGAATGTCACCCAATGAATGGCTCTCTTCCCTATTTTAGATTTTAGGGAGGAAATCTGGTCAAGAAGAGATGTGAAATTTCAAGCTAAGTGCCCTGCCCCTTAAATTCTTCACACATTTAGAATCCAACAGAGTGGAAGATGCAGAAGGGAATGCAGCCTGGTCCCTTTGAACAGGCAATGACTCCAGAGGAACAGAGTAGCTAAGAATGTAAGGATTCCAAAAGCAAACATTCACTCTTCATACCGTCTCCCTCCACACTCTCACCCCAACCCCGAGCATGGGAGCCTATGGATGCAGGAAGCCAAGGATACATGAGTTCTTATAAAAACTGGCATAGCATATATCCTACACATGCCCTCCTGCACACGTGTATGTAGCCAGGTATGGCGACACAGCCCTCTTATCCCAGTACTTGGCAAGCAGAGGCAGGTAGATGTCTATGAGTTTGAGACTAGCCTAGTATACATAGAAAGTTCCAGGATAGCCAAAGTTGTATAGTGAGACTGTATCTCAAAGGAAAAAAAAAACTATACATGTTCAGTACAGACACAGTGTTTTTTCAAATACTTCTCATCCACAGTTGACTGAATTAGAAGAAACCAAATACACAGACAAAAGGGCTATTTATCACTTTAGCATTCCAGTGTGTGTGTGTGTGTGTGTGTGTGTGTGTGTGTGTGTACCATTTAGCCATTACAACGTTGAAAAAAAGTCAGCTCTTCTAGGAAAATACATCTACAGAATATACTTGCTCAGTTCAGGCCTGGCCTGGCAAGATTTTACCAAGTATCTCCAGATACAGTGTCAAGAACCAGGAAGACTGGGTGGACTCCAGACCCCTGCGTACACTAGGATGCTGATCCATTATGCCACAGGGTTTACAGAATGAGCTAGAGTGCCAGTCCCATTTAATCCCCACAGAGAAAGCTAAAACAATTGCTTCTCCCCAGGAGTGAAATGGCACCAATTGGATTCTGGGAAGAAGGCCAGGTCTCAGCTGGATCCCAAGGCTTCTGGGCCGGGAACCAGACCTTGAGACTCTATCATAGGGCTCCCATTCTAGCTGCACTCGATGTGTTTCCCAAGTGCACTCACTGTAAGATGTAATTCTTCCTTATACGGATTTGGAAAAGTTAGCAGTCAAATGTAAAAATACATTAGATTATGAACTATATTTTTTTTTTCATTTGTTTGTTTATTTTAGTTTGTTTCTTTGAGACTGGATTTCTCTGTATAGCCCTAGCTGTCCTAGGCTGCTCTGTAGACCAGGCTGGCCTCGAACTCAGAGATCCTTTGGGCCTCTGCCTTCTGAGTGCTGGGATTGAAGGTGTGTGCCACCACACCCAACTTCTGTTTAGCCTCAATAGGCAAAGTAAGCTGTGTATTTAGTATTTTTATAAATCTTAAAAATGGTATGTGGCTGGGCAGTGGTGACGCATGCCTTTAATTCCAGCACTCGGGAGGCAGAGGCACGTGGATCTCTATGAGTTCGAGGCCAGCCTGGTCTACAAAGCAAGTTACAGGACAGCCAGAGCTACACAGTGAAGCCCTGTCTTGAAAAACAAAAACAAACCAACAAAAATGGCATCTAATAAGACAGAAACTTTGGCTTTTGTGAATTAGAACATTGATAACAAAATACCTATAACTATTTCCTAGAATAAGGCTTATCTGCTCCTATCCAACTATGTTCTCAACTGACGTTCTCAGAGGTCTTTACCAGGCACCTTCCCTTTAGACTCTGTGGCTCAGAGCTGGGCAGCAGTTTCCTCAGATAAAGTCTTCTACCTTGGAAGGACATTTAGTAAAATATAAGATGTACTAAGGGCAGTTAAAACATTCCATCCCGCAGGAACTTCATCAAGCTCTCTGAAAGTAAACAACTACACAACTTTAGGAAGTCCCTGAAATTCACCAAATTCACTAAGCTCCTTCCTCCTCAAGCATACGTAAGTTATAGGGACTGCTGAGAGACACATTCAGACAGACAAGCTGTCTGAAAGAGGCTCAGACCAGCCTGAAAAAGATAGTCTCCAATTGTTGAGCTGTCTGCAAGTTGTACAGGGACAATTATATTTTAGCCCCATGCCAAAGACACCATGTACTCACACGTACTTAGACATTATAGGATTAAGTTTCAAGTCTTACAGTAGAAAGTGAAAGCAGCCAAGCTATTAAACTCTTGGTTTATTATTTATTTTTTTTAATATTTATTGATTTTCTACAAATGGAACAAATTTACTATAAGACATGTAACAATCTACAAATGTTCAAAGAATGATATGTCACTGCCCATTATGAATATGAAAAGAAAGAAAATAAATTCAAATTGTGAAAGACTCCAATTTATTACCGTCACAAGACTTTGTTACTACATTCCCACGAGTGAAAAAGAGACGGAACCCCATGAGCCAAAGTCCACCATTCTTCAGTGCCAAGTTGGAAGCACAAAGCTAGGCACACTTCCCCCCCTGACACTACCGTTCATGGGACAGCCTTCCCTGGTCTTGTGCACCAGCATTACATGCCTGCCCTTCCAGGAGGCTCTGCCTTTTCCCTTCTCATGTGAAATCACACAGCAACGATTTTCCAAAAGAAGGAAATTAACTTGCAGCGGGCGACTACTCTGGGGTGGTGCTACTTTCTTCCTTTCTTGACCATCGGCTAGATTAAATCTGGTCTGGAAGGCAAGGAGCAAGTGAGCGACTTAAAACATCATTAATAATTACAGGAAAAAAGGTAACTATTTTTGAGCTCAGCTTTCCCGATCATTCAAATATGCATCTCTCTCTGGGAAAACAGACCCAACATGAAAACCCAAGACTTTGTAGGCACTGACATAATGTCCTATGGCAATGGTTCTCAACCTTCCGAACGTGACCCTTTATACAGCTCCTCATGTTGTGCTGACCCCCAACCATGATTTTTTTGTTGCTACTTCATAACTGCAAATTTGCTACTGTTATGAATCATAATGTAAATATTTTGCAAGATAGAGGTTTGCCAAAGGGGTCACAACCCACAGGTTGAGACTGCTGTTCTCAGGGGTAAACCTCAAATTTGACCTCAGAGGACAAGTTATAACCAGAATATAAATTCACCACAATATTAAAATATAATCACTTCAAACTCTGCATAAAAATGTTTATGAAGCAGAAGTGAATGGTGGATGTATTTAGACTTGGGGCCAATTCCCAGGATATCTCATTATAGTTATGTTAATATGCCAAGATCCAAAAACCATTCCCAACCCAACTCATATGGGATCCCGAGCATGTCAGGGAAGTGATGAACAGCGTGAGAAATCCCCCTTCCCGACACCGTCACCTTTTAAGAAAGAGCCACCTCTCTCCCAACCAGAACGATGGCCTTAGCAAGGAAACATAGTTTACCCCGTGCTAAATGCACTGGCTAACAGATCACACATATCAGCGGCAAAGACGCCAAACACCACAGGAAAGAGCCATCTCAATTTCTACTCCTAAACACCAGCCCATAATTCAAATGTTCCTCAGCATAGTCGCTGTTTCCCTCCTGAGAGCAAAGCACTGCATGTTAAAACACATTTGCATTTTCTACAGTCACCCTCACTGTTAGAACTCAGGTGGCATTTCCTAGTTATTCATGAATGTTTCCTTACCAGCCACATTTCACCTTATAGTGTCTTGTGTCATAAAAAGTGTTCACGAGCAATTTTAAGGAAAATAATGAAACAATATTATTCTAAAAATAATTACTAAAGCTAAACATTTTTTAAAAAAGATTTATTTGTTTTATGTAATGAGTGCTCTGTCTACATGTACGACTTTATGCCAGAAGAGGGCATCAGATCCCGCTATACATGGTTGTGAGCCACTATGTGGTTGCTGGGAAATGAACTCAGGACCTCTAGACAAGCAACCAGTGCTCTTAACGGCTGAGCCATCTCTCCAGCCCCAAAACTAAACAAAATTTGAAAGTAAAAAGTAAATGCAGCATTCACGTTTACTGAGCATCTGTTTCCATCAATGCCACGTCACCCAAAATAGAGTTTAGTGTCACAGGCTAAACTCTAATTCCATTTTAATATACTTTAGGGAACAACAGTCATTGGTATTTTTATGATTGGGAATTTTTCCAATCAGAACCCAAAAGGAAGAGATAGGACTTCTATTACAGTCCTAAATATCCAAGAGTCTGCCAATGAGACCCCTGACAAAGAGTATTCTAGGGTTTCCTTTATAGTGTTACAGCATCTCTTTTAGTTGAACAGAGCTTAAAAATGCTAGCGTTCCTCCAAAACCACATGGAATTTATCAGGTGAAAATTTGTCATGTGTCTGGAAAGAAATATGACCATCAATGTTTTAAACCTTTAAAACAGAAAACACCACCATTAACTGAACTGAGACTCATGTCTGTCTCTATCAGGAAATCGGATGTCTGGAGTTAATCAGAGGTGGACGTTGCAATTCAACCGAACACAAACTTGTGACTGTCACAGAAATTTACATCAATAGTCTATTCCACTTATTTTTTCCTCTTTCCATTTGAGTGATGTGCGCGCGAGTGTACGTCTATTCTGCATCTGTGTGGGCACACCTGTGTGTGGGTAGGCCTGCACATGTGGGACCCAACGTTGACATCAGGGGTCACCCTCCATTACTCTTCCACCTCATTCAGTGAGGCAGTCTCTAAATCAGCCCCAAAACCCACTGATATGTCTGGTCATGCCAGCCAGCTTGCTCGGGGGTGTGCGGGGCGGGGGTTGTTCCCCTGGTCTTGCTCTTCTGAGGCTGAGATGACCCAGAATTTACATGAATTCCAGGGATCTGAATCATGGTCTTCAGGTTTGTGTGGCAGGCACATTAACCACTGAGCCATCTTCTCAGCCCTTCAATTTAATTATTTTTGAGTATTCAGGACTTTTGTCTTTGCAGTGGGATCTTCATTATGAACCATTTATTATAAAGGAATCAGACATGCACTAGTTAGGAAAGCATTCTCATTGGTATAACCTGTTAGGTATACCATTTCAAGAGTAGACCACCACAGAACAAGCCTGTTGCAGTTTTACAAAAATACAACAATAAAATTTTCGTATTTCTTGAAAAACAAAAGCACGTGCAGTCCACTTACAGTGAGTTCACAGAAATCGATGCTGTCCAGGCTCTTGCTACGATGCAGTCTCCCTTTAATTCGTCTTAGGGAAGGTTTCCCTTGGCTCACACCAGAAGTAGCACCATTAGGGTTTTCAGAGGACGGAGTTACCCTGCAAGAAAGGGGGGTTTGCTTAAAGAGACAGGTTTACAGGTGAGCACATTTCTACTCACAGGTTGTTATGGAAACGCCAGACACTCCCCCCACCCCAAGACACACATTCTATCAAATACTATTTCTGAACCTTTCTTGGCAGCTGACGAGTTGAGAAATTTTCTTGACAGAGTTCAAATATTTCAGAATTAAGATTCAAGAAAAGCCAGCTCTACGACCATCAAAGAAACAGTTCAGAGCAGGCTGCTGTTTCCTGGGGAACTCGAAGGCATCTGCTTTCCTCCGGGCAGTGATTTATGGAGCACTTAGTCCAGTGCCTGGCACACATGAGACGAGTCAGCCGTCACAGACAACGCTTGGCAGGCTTTTGTTAGGCACGGACGAGACTTATTTAAACATACCTTAAATGTTTAAACGCGAGAGTCAATACTGAATTCAGTATGATCGTGGGGTTAGCAAAACAGAGATTTAAAAAACCACCACCACCACCACTAACAACAACAAAAACCCCAAAACCAAAACCTAAGCGTCCATAGAATGCACCCTGGGACCTGTGCTCATATGTGAAGACGCAGGACTGCCGGGTACTGGTTCTGAGTCGCTGCTGGTAGCAGCATGAGCAACCTGGCTAGAGAAGGTGCCCAACCTGCGGGGACAGGGTCCCCCGGTGCCAGACAGAGACAATAAGGGAGATACAGCAAGAGGGCTATGAGTTGTGGAAGCCGATGTCCTTTTTTTTTTTTTTTTTTTTTTTTTCCTGAGACAGGGTTTCTCTATGTAGCCCCAGCTGTCCTGGATCTTACTCTGTAGACCAGGCTGGCCTGGAACTCAAGAGATCCACCTGCCTCTGCCTCCCAAGTGCTGGGATTAAAGGTGTGCACCACCACCACCCGGATTGCTTTCCTTATTTTATGCTGGCATCTCCTACTGTAATACAGACCAAACTCACATACTAACCTTTGTGACATACTTAAGTTTTGAGACCTGCAATGCTGTCAGAAAGGGGATGTCCTCAATGCGTCACTTTTTAGAAAGACACACAGGCTGGAGCGTTAGCAAATATTTAAATAGTTTTAATTTGCTCCATAGCTTAGGCTGGCTGAGAAGTCAGCCTCCTCCTGCCCCGAGTGTCTTCACCTAGGGCTGGTATCACAGGCATGCACCACTCTGTGTGATGCTACTATCAAAATACATCTGCTTTCTTTATTAGTAAGACAGTGATTATCAGAAGGCAGTCTAAGGACACCTGTACTTTAGAATGAAGGGAATGCACATATTTAGATATTTGAAGAGCACAGAACTGTGTGAAAATGGAAAGTGGAAGCTGTCCTTCTCCCCTCATCTCAAACCTCCATCCCTCTTCTTCTTTTTTTTTGGTTTTTCGAGACAGGGTTTCTCTGTGTAGCTTTGCGCCTTCCCTGGAACTCACTTGGTAGCCCAGGCTGGCCTCGAACTCCCAGAGATCCGCCTGCCTCTGCCTCCCGAGTGCTGGGATTAAAGGCGTGTGGCACCACTGCCCGGCTCCCTCCATCCCTCTTCTAAAGCATGATCGCTAGTTCTTTACACAACCTCCCAAGCAAGTGTGCATGTTACTGGTTTTGTGTATTCTTTTTTCTTTTCTTTTCTTCTCCCAACTCCTTCTCTCTCCCTCTCCCTTCCCCCACCCTCCCCGTTTTACAAGACAGGGTTTCTCTGTGTTAACAACCCTGACTATCCTGGAACTCACTCTGTAGACCAGCTGGCTTTGAACTAAGAAGTCTGCCTGCCTCTGCCTCCCATGTGCTTGGATTAAAGGCGTGTGCCACCATGCCCAGCTGTGTGTTATTTCTTTTTAAAATGTATTAATAAGGTGACCAAATTGTATTTTTCTGTACCATATTTTTTCATTTAACAGACCATGAAACTATTCCCATAATAACCCATACAAAACTATTTCTCTCATCTTAACAACTAAATAGTATTTCATCTATGGAATAACATATTTTATTAAACCACTCCCCTGTTGATGGGAATTCAGTTTCCAAATGCTTCCTATCACACCATAAGAAAACGGCCCCCTTTGACATCTGCATGCACATGCATTCTTTACTGAAGAAGGAGTCCTGGGAGCGGAATGCAGGTGTAGGATGGGAGTTTTCTGCAAGTTACCAGACATTGCTACCGTACCTTCCGAATGGGCACGTCCATCGGTGCTGCAGGGCAGTGCCCACTGAGAACCTCAGCTGCCCGCCCAGCCGCTCTCTTACCACCATGTCTTCCGAACGGGCACGTCCATCGGTGACTGCAGGACAGTGCCCGCTGAGAACCTGAGCTGCCTGCCCAGCCGCTCTCTTACCACCATGCCTTCTGAACGGGCACGTCCATCGGTGCTGCAGGGCAGTGCCCGCTGAGAACCTGAGCTGCCTGCCCAGCCGCTCTCTTACTTCATTGGCTTAAAGCCCAATCTCTCTATGGTCCTCGTGATTTTGTATTGCTGAACTACTGACTTCTGCAAACAGAACTGTTGCAAAGTTTCCCAGCACGAATATGGCCTTTTCTAGGTAACTGCTAGTTTTTGCTTTACATATTTCAAGTACTTTTATTGCCTTATTGTCTGTGACTCAGATCTTAGGTATTTGATCTATATAAAGTCTCTATGCCAATGGCAACGTTTACTTTAAGGATATTTTTATGGCAATTTCCCCCATCCATGTTTTAATCTTTACCTTCTTCTAGTTTATCTTTTTTGTGTGCCTATATTTTCTTTTTCGTTTTTTTAGAGATTTATTTACTTATTTATTTATTTAAAGATTTGTTTATTATGTATGCAGTATTCTGCCTGCATATATCTCTGCAGGCCAGAAGAGGGCACCAGATTGCATTACAGATGGTTGTGAGCCACCATGTGGTTCCTGGGAATTGAACTCAGGACCTCTGGAAGAGCAGCCAGTGCTCTTAACCCCTGAGCCATCTCCCCAGCCCCGTGCCTATATTTTCAGTCTTTTCTCTTATGTTGTATCTGTAACTCTTGGCATGAAGTAGAGTATGTTTCTTTTTTACCCAATCAGAGAGAACATGTCTTCTGAGATGATATGAGTCCATCGGAACTTACTGTGGGTACTGATCTATTGAGATGCATTCCTGCCATCTTGTCTTATGGGTTTTCCTGTAAATATTTTCTTCTTTATTTTTCTGCTTAAATAGTATCATTAGGTTTCCTCTGACTCCACCTCCCTTGGGACTTCATTCTGTTTCCAAGTAATAAGAGTTTAAAGTTACATTAGGATGACTGCTGTGGAATAATCCTTCTGTACACTGTAGAGATGTATTGCTCTCATTGTTAATAAAAAGCTGATTGGCCAATAGCTAGGCAGGATTTTAGGGGCAGAGAGAATGCTGGGAAGAAGAAGGGTGGAGTTGGGGGAGTAGAGAGCCAGATGCAGAAGAAGGAACATGGGAAGTTCATAGATGAGGTAAACGAGCCTCAGGGCAGCACACAGGTTAATTTAAATCGTAAGAGCTGGTTGGAGACAAGCCTAAGCTATTGGCTGAGCATTTATAATTAATTAATAATAAGTCTCTGTGTGGTTATTTGGGGAGCAGGTAGCAGGATAGAGTTGATCAGCAGTCTAGATGGAAAAACTCCACCTACAGGCGACTCTTAACATTAGCTAGTTAACTGCAAACACACGTGCATGAACATATTCACATAGGCACACACAGGGAGCTGGATTCCCTGTAGACAATAAACTCTGCAGACACTCACTTCCCTTATAGAAAATAGTGAAATATTTGCACACAATTTATGTGCACTGTCCATGTATTTGAAGTCATTCTAGATTACTTATGATACTGATACAATGCAAATGTCATGCAAGGAATAGTAATGCTGTGCTCTTTGAGGAATAATTGCAAAGAAAGTATTAGCCTATTTTTGCCCACAGAGGTAGAGCCTGTGAATATGGAACCCAGTGTTTTAAGGGCCGACCGTAAATAAACTCACCTCTTCTACCAACCGCAGGCTCACCAGTATTCCACACCCTCCTCTGCAACAAGAGCCTTTCCACCTCCTCACCCCCTTCTTAGTGCTTCCACACCCTGATCTCTACCCACTCAGAGAAGCTGGCAGGTTTCCCAACTGCTAGGCCCTTCCTCTGGTCTCTTTAGCTCACTCCTTCAGTATCTGTTGTCAATTTGTTTGGCCATTCTCTTTTCTATTGATGAGCAAGTTTGTTTGTTTGTTTGTTTGCTTGCTTTTGAGACAGGGTTTCCCTGTGTAACAGCCCTGTCTATGATAGAACTCACTTTGTGGACCAGGCTGGTCTCGAACTCACAGAAATCTGCCTGCCTCTGCCTCCCAAGTGCTGGGATTCAAGGCGTGCGCTAGATGAGCAAGTTTTAAACTTTGAAAGTATCTAGACCTAATTATCGCAATGCCTTTTTTGCATTTTCTCCAAATCACCATCCATCCAATGTCTTCTCTTTCCTGGAGGACTTGATAATCCTGGGATACCTAGGTTACTTCTATTTGTACTGGGGCATACTTGTCTGCTACAGAATTCACTGTGCCTGCTGTCGGTGACTCTGACAGAGACACAGATGTGCTGCCGGGAGGTCTGTGGAAACATTTTGGGTCAAGAGACTTGGTAGATCCCTCGGAGGGAGCCACATTTCTCTGGCCCGGCACCCACAGGCTGCTTTAGGAAGTAAGAAAGCAGCACCTCTGTCAGCTACTGTCACAGACAGAGAGGGTGAAGAGCCACCCTCAGGACATCACGTAAACTAACTCCAAAGTGCTCCAGATCTCCCACCACTCTGTCCCTGGGTCCCCCTGAAGCCAGACACCCCAGCTGTGCCCTGGACAGTGGTTCTACAAGCCTTTCTTCCTGGTTCAGCTCCCCCACTTTCTAAGCATGTCAGAATTCGCAGAAACACTATTCATGGAGGGCATTCTTTACTGTTTTACTCAGATTATCATTAATTCCGTTTTAATAAACGTTTCAATTTTTGCTGAATTTCCAGTAAGTCCTCTTTCCAGTTCAGTTCCCAAAGAACAAATTCGATGACGTTATGTTCAGGATTCTCAACATGTAGAGAAGCACACGTACAGCTCCATTGTCTTCTCTGTGGTCAAAGTCCTTCCCAGAACAATGAGGAGCTTTACTCACAGGGAAACATTTCAGGACACTGGGATGGGCAAGGACTTTCTTGGACAAGGCCTCAAAGCACAGGAAACCAACCAAACAAAAATAAGCAAATGGGATTCTATCAAACTAAACAACTTGTGTACAGGAAAGGAAACAGCCAACAGCGAAGGGGCAGCCTACAGAAGGGGGAAAAGAGCCAGAGTCGATGAGGAACCCCAAAAACTCAACAGCAACTGAGAAAATATTCTAGTATAAAGAATGGCCAGTTGTGTGCAGTGGGTGACTACAGATCACAGCTCCTTAAATTGTGCATCAAAACCCACATGAGGTCATATAACTGAATGTGAGGGTCACGGAAAATTTGACAACAATAAAGAGTTTCTATTTAGGCAAGAGTCCAAACTGAATTCAAAATCAAAATGTAATGTCTCAGGCAGTGCTCGCCTGCATTGTATCGTGACTTCACTACAGTGTTGCTTCTGAACACACAGCTACACGCTTTGACAACCATGCCACGAGGTGAAGGAACACTGTTGTGTGCTAGTGTGCTGCTGGCACACCAGCTCAGGTTCAGGACACACTATTCATTGCACATCTTACTAGAGATATGTTTTCATTACAGAAACGTCCTCATTGCAGAAACCAAAGACAGCATTTTCTTACTGTCCATATTTAAGGTGTAAACATCAAGTTAGCATATCTTTGGATTGTATGGTGTTAGAATGTTTGGTTTTAAAAATTACTGTACGAGCAGGTATGATGGCACACGCCTTTAATCTCAGCACTCAGGAGGCAGAAGCAGGCAGATCTTGGTGAGTTCTAGGCCAGCCTGGGCTATATAGTGAGTTCCAGGACAACCAGGCCTATGTAGAGAGATCCTGTCTCGAAACAAACAAATAAATATTGTTCTTTAAGTTGCTGACTTAAATGAATTTTGGCTTGGGATTAAGACAGAATTTGCAACAATTTCTGAAATGGCCCTAAACATACTTGTATCATTTTATATTCCATATTTATGCATAGTAATACTCTCAGGATTGATGCCTGATTATCAAATCAAGACGCTGACAGCTCTGAAACGTGGTGAAGTTGCTGTGTCATGCAGTATGAATTTTCAGACAAGACTGATAAAATAAACAAGCATATCCCTCTTACTAGTATGTAAACTGGCTTCAGTCTAATGAATAACAAGATTATATGTATACTAAGTAATTGTTTAAAAATAATTTTTACATGATTTATTATTGTCTTAGGGTTTATATTGCTGCAACAAAATTTATTATTGTCTTAGGATTTATATTGCTGCAACCAAACACCATGACTAAAAAGCATGTTTATTCTGCTTACACTTCAACAATGCTGTTCATCACCAAAGGAAGTCAGGACAGGAACTCAAACAGGGCAGGACCCTGGAGGCAGGAGCTGATGCAGAGGCCATGGAGGGGTGCTGCTTACTGGCTTGCTTCTTATGGCTTGCTCAGCCTGTTTTTTAATAAAACCCGGGACCACCAGCCCAGGGATGGCATCACCCACAATGGTCTGGGCCCTCGACCATTGATCACTAATTTACAAAATGCCTCACAGCTGGAACTCATGGGAGCATTTCCTCAACTGAGGTTACTTCTTTTCTGGTGACTCTAGCTTATGTCAAATTGACACAAAATCAGCAAGTACAATTGCCATTGAAATAGTATATGTATACTTATTTTATATGCCTTTATAGCTGAGGCCACTTAAAATTATTTTGGTAAAAAGAAATTAGGAGTGGGAAACATTTAAGATGCCCTACCAAGCAAAACAATGTACTTTATATTTCAAAAGAACTAGAAGAAAGGATATTGAATGTTTTTTTGTTGTTGTGTTTTTGAGGCAGGGTTTCTCTGTGTACCCCTGGCTGTCCTAGAACTTGCTCTGTAGACCAGGCTGGCCTTGAACTCACAGAGATCCATCTGCCTTTGCCTCCTGAGTGTTGGGCCACCACTGACTGGCTATGATAGTCAATGTTTTTATCATAGAGAAATGATAAATTTGGGGGGAGATGTGTGTATATAGATTTAACAGTTTAATACTATATAATGTATGTGTGTACTAAGCATCTGATGAAATTCCATAAATATGTACAATTTTAATTTAAATCCCAATTAAAAATAAATTTAACTTCAATTTAAAAAGAACTTTAGTCAAATAAGAAAATAATTAAAAAAAACCCTACAACCTAGCTTTTCTTTTTATTTCTTGTCTGCTAGTTACATGGTTTGACTGTATTTGAGGAAATTAATGTAAATATAACACCAGCTTTTTGGGGTGAAGAAATTTAAGATTTTTCACAAGGTTTTCTGACATCTTGCTTAGAAAGTCACACAACTTTCTCTTTTCTGCAAACTCTAAGCCTAACACTTAAAGCTTGACATGAAATTTATATCCATAATTACAAGTGGCTAGGGTGTACAATGCTTATCAGAGACAGTTCAGTGAAATAAGAAGTTCAATGATGAGGCAAAACAAAAAAATCATAAATATAACCAGAGGACTGGAACTACCCCCTCAGTTCCACCAGGGTCATAACACAAATATTTAGGAACCAGATGAGTGGGACTGGTGTGTATCTGGTGGTCATCAGCTCAGGACCCACCTCGCCCACGGACTCCCAAGAACAAGGCATTTTGTCTGAGTTGAAGTGGGCTTCTGCTCAGGAGTACCATTAACTTAAGAGCTCTGAGCAGGTCTCTGAGGATTAGACACCAGAGGCTAAAAGGCAGAGGGCTTAGTGTGAGCTCCCCTCTCTTTGGTGGGCCATGAGAAAGCATGCCAACCCAGGTAATACCAGAGATGTCAGCTCCAGGGGAAGGGGAAGTGGCTGAGTACACAGGGTGCAGGTGAAACGCTGCTTCTCTTTTCCACCTCATCGCTGTTGTGCATCCTGTGTGCAGCACCTCACTGTGGGTCCTGCGGAGTGCTGTGCATGTGCTCAGTTTTCTGTTGGACACTCACAATAACACTTAGGGTGCCTATAATTTCTTGAGTAAGTACAAAAAACCAGTCTCATTTGACACTCTTGAAATCAATTTCCCCTCCGCCATACCTTCCTCCCTCCTTCTTCCTCCCTCCTTCTCCCTCCCTCCTCCTTCCTCCCCTCTTCCCTCCCTCCTCCCTTCCTAAGGTATCCCTTTTCCAACCCTGGTATTATGGAGGTCTCAGAGGAGAAACTCAGACTCTGAGGCCAGTTCCAGGAACAGTTTTTGTTGACAAGGAAGCACAGTCAGGAATGGAGGCCTAAGCACCTTATAGAACTTACCTTAAATTAAGGAGAAATTAAGAATTAACTTACAAGAAAGCTGTTCTTCCCCAAATTTTAAATTCCATTAGTTATGAAAGTAAGAGTGCTGTCTGAATAAGAGTACTATACCCGACTCAACCACGGTGGGACAGCTGAGCTCGCTGTCATTAGAGACGGAGTAAGTGAGACGGAGTAAGTGAGGATGGAATGGCCGCAGGGCCCCATCCTTGACATGAGTTCTGGAGTAGCTGTGTGACTTTGGGCAGCAGTTTAAATCCCTCCAAATCTCAGTTTCCTGCCGGGTTTGGTGCATGGAAGACTGAGGCAGGGGGGTTGCTTTGACTTTGAGTCTACATAGTGAATTCCAGGCCAGCCTGGACTTCAGAGTGAGAGAGTGCAGTGAGTGTGGGAGTAGGGTAGAGTGGGGTCTCTCTCTCCACCCTCCTCTAATTTCCTTATGCAACCCTATTTTCTTCTTGGGCATAGCCAAAGTGCCTACAAGGCAGAACTTCCAGGATCTTTCCCTTTGACTTCCTGTTTCCAAATGTGGCCCTCTTCCTGGCTCCTGGCTCCGGGCTCCCATTGGCTGGACTAGCTGCCTGTTAGGCAAGGCTGTGATCTATGCTGCAGGCTCCACTATCTCAGCTGTCAGGAGGGAGGAAGCATGCATCCTCCCCCTCCTGGGCTTGAAGGCAATGCAGTCAGCTTCCTAGAGAGGCCCTCATTTGGGGACTAGCTGGCTCTGGCCCAGACATTATCACCAGCCCGGTAAACTGTTTACCATCTCCTTCTAGTTCCTGGTGTGTGATCTCCTGGCCGAGGCCATCAGGGAAAAGTAAACACCAGCCTGGTCCTATCAATCATGTCACACCTGAAGTCGCAAACCCCAGGCTCGCTGTTGGCCGCTGTCCAAATCCAGTCTGCTAAACTTCTGACATGGGCCAGTGAAGCTCCGTAAGTCCCCCAGGAAACTCGCATCTCACTCTTCCAAAAGGCACAGCAATGCGACACACCTCCTTGACGCTGTTTACCGTTCCTCCCAGACCCTTCCCTCAGCTGGAATGTCTTTCTACTCCCCGTCCTGGAGGCCAAATGTGTCCAGGAGTCCCTGGCCTTCATTCAGTATGTGTGCCAAGGAGGAGCTCTGCTCACTGCCATTTCTGACCACACCCCACGTCGTACAAACAACTCAAGCTCTTCGGCCTCATCCCTTTCCAATGTCCAGTATAAGAGGACTTAGTAACCACAAAGAATCGGGCCAAATAAACAAAGAAGATGGTAAAAATGAAGCAGTTAGATAAGAATAAAATTAACTACCAAGTTAGTCACCAATCCCTCTATAAGATATTAATTTAGGTGTGGAAGAGATGTCTCCGCAGTGAAGAGCATTTGCTGCCCTTGCAGAGGCTCTGGTTTGGTTCCCAGCTTCCACATGGTGGTTCACAACCGTTCATAACTCCAGTTCCAGAGAATCCCAAACCTTCTGACCTCTACAGGTACCACTCATGCATACACTACACATACATACATACATACATACATACATACATACATGCAGACAAAATACTAACACATGAAAAATAAAATAAATAAATCTAAAAAGTAAAGATATTAATTTGAAAACATTAGCAACAGACAGTTATAATCAACTCGAGGCAATGCTAATGAATGAGGATTGCTGGGAGGCCCTGCTGATCAGAGGTTGCAGTCTACCAAGCAACATGGACACTCCCCCCTGGTGGAAGGCACCCTGTTCTCTACCTGACCTTATTTGGAGACTGTCTCTAGGCCCGGATGCCTGACTTCTAGTGTGACCCTGGACACAGTCCCCTGCAGCTTTCCCCTGCTGCCCATATGGTAATTATACATTGCACTAGGAGCATTATGATAGGCCCATGCTGTTTAATGCAAATGAGGTGATTCCCCGGCTACCATTCCCAATCCTATATATTCCCTGTACTCGGGAGTAAAGCTGAGCTGTCTCGCTGAGGCTCTCTCCTGGAAAGCTGTCCTCACGTGCTCACAGGCCATACAAAGCTCTCTGTCATCGCTTCAGCCCCTTGTCCTCGAGAATTGGTGGCCAACTGGCCATGAGGAAAAAGGGGACCCCCACACGACAGTACAGCATTGTTTGCCCTAAGGGGGAATTCATAACAAAGGTATGGGAACAGGAGGCTTGCTGAGAACAGCAGGGCAGCTTTTTAAAGGACAGGAATCCTTACTAGGAGAGTTCACTAAAGACAGTCAAGGACTAGGGAGATGGCTTAACCAGGAAAGCCCACTAGACAGACCAAGGTTCAATCCCAGGGACCCTGGTGCAGAGCAAGAACAGACTCCTGCAAGCTATGCTCCAACTTCTGCATGTGCGTGCACACATGCACGCGCGTGCACACACACACACACACACACTCACACACACACACACACACACACACACTCACACACACACACACACACACACAAGCGCGCGTGCATGCACGCATGCATGCACCATTAAAATCTTTTTTAAAGATAGTAAACTTTCTTTGTAATTTATAGTTATCAGACCAGAGAAGCACCAATAATTCAGTAGGAGATTAATAGTAACTAGCCATTTGTTACATCTGTGAAAAGGACAACGTGTATGACTGTCTGTAATTTGCTCATTTTAAAACCGTGTCAAAGTCCCTATTGCTGCAGACACAGTGCACTTCAGTCAGGACCCAGAGACCCCTGAGCTGGAACTGTCCTGAACACCTCCTCCCTGAGGACTAGCTTTCATGGTACTGGAAGACACCATGTAAGCTTCCAAAGGAGGGAGACAGCCAAGAGCCCTACCCAGCTCTGATGCCCACGAACCACATCAACGACCAGCATGGTACGAGAGCCCTAAGGGCGCAACAGCGGCATGCAAACCTTGCTGGTAACCAACAGCGTTTTAGTTGGACCTGAGACCTACTCGACAACAGAGAAGCAACGCCTGTACTGGAAACTAGCTAACTACACAGTGCTAGTGAAGTCATGGTTACTGGAAGAGACTCGACAGTCACTCATTTACTAAACCAGCACATCCCTAATAATAATCTATAAACATTTGTCCTTATACCACAGATAAGTAGTCTTCACCCCCCATCAAGGAAACTTCTCTTTTCAGTAGACAGAGACCACCATAGAAAACCACAACCAATCAAAATGCAGATTGTAGAGCCCAGCCCCAATGGTGACATCTACGAAGTATTCTTGCACTTAAGGCTCGGGGAATATTGTAAACGTGGGGGCAGAAAGAGTCCGAGGATCAGGGAGTTTGAGGCTGGACTATCAGAAGCTACACCCACGAAGTCTCACCAACATGACTGGCCAAATGTGAGCTGGACAAAGACAACGCCAATGGACATGCCAACTTTGACAGGGGAGAAGCTCTCAAGGCTTCAATCCTACCCAAAGAACCATGGGCAACTGAAGAAAGCTGGGGGCGGAAGACGTGGTCTTCCTCAGGGAAGAACACAATTGTTCATCCAGTGCCAAATGGTCAGTCCTGAAAACACACATACACGCAACATTACTCAGACTGAACAGGCTATATGTAGGAATATGTATGTATATACATATATGCATTCAATAGCAATTAGTGAAAAAAAGAGGCCATCAGTGTGGAGGAGAGTGGGCAGGGGCATATTGGGAGGGTTTGGAGGGAGGAAAGGGAAGGGAGAAATAATGTAATTCTATTATAATATCAAAAATAAAGTAAAAAACTATGAAAAGAACTTGGATATTTGAGCCCTGCACGTTCCAAGGAAGACCTTGCTGACCCAAGGGTGCACCATGAACCATCCCTGGAAAAAGAATATTCTACAAGGTACTTCCTGTTCCTTTGTCGTCTCAGCCATACTCTTCTTCCAACAATGTATTCTTCCTGTTCAATTGTCTTTTGAACCCCAATAACCACGGAGACACCGGTGTCTAGGCAAGTGAATGACTTCGTTTGTACAATGGAAAAATATGGTACCTACCTCACAGAGGGGCTTAAGTGAAATGACAGGAAGCTTGGGAAGCATTTCCACTGGGGGTCTTCAGGGAGTAACTTTGACAGCAGATTTTCCCTTCTTCCCTTACCGGGAGGCTGCCGGAATGAGTGTATTGAGACTATGTAACTTCCAACAACTGTGGAAGCAAATGAGCAGCCGGCATTCTTAGAAGATGGCAGGAAGTGAACTGGCTGAACTGGCTAGGCCCCTCCCTAAGGTCAGTGCAAATGCTCCGGAAAGCAGCTGAAGCTGGTGTGAAAACTCGAAGACAGTCAAAAATAAAATAATTATGAAAACATTTGTTACATTTCACATAAAAGTAGATCAGGGTAATTATTATTTGGGCCTGTGGAAGAATTTCATCTTCTTTAGGACAAAACAGTGTCTGCAAATGTAATCAAGTTGAAGTTCTTGAAATGAGAGCATCCTGGATTACCCAGGTGGGCCCTGAATCCAGTGATGAATGTCTGTAAGGGACAGACGAGGAGATGAGGTACACAGATGAAAAGGCCATGTGCAAAGAGAGCCAGAGACAAGAGTGACATGGCCATTGAGAACACCTAGGCCACCAGAGATAGGAAAGACAAGGGAGGGTCCACTCCAGAGCCGTCCTGGACACGCACACCTTGACTTGGGACCCCTGACCTCCAGAGCTGTCAATCAAAGGACAGCGGTCTGTTCTCAGAGTCCTAGGAAATACAGCGTGGCGACCGAAGGTGATCCCTAAAGAAAGCCAGCTAACCACACAAACATGCTTCTCTCCAGGGCAGGGCTAAAAGTCCCCAGTGCTTCCAAAGACAGTGTGTTCAACAGTTTTCCAGTCTCCATGACAAACACCTGGAGAATGCAATCTCAGAGGCGGGGGGGGGGGGTCTTCTTCAGGCTGTCTGATTCAGAGATATTTAGTCCATGTGCCTGACTCACCACCCCTGGGCTCATGAGCAGGAACATTACGAGACAATAAAGCTGCCCACTACATTGTGAGGAGAGAATAAAACAGCCAGACCCAGGGAGGCTGGGGACAAAGTAGAGCCCCCAAGGACATGCCACGGTGCCATCCTTCAACTCGCCTCACTCGCTGCTCTGGAAGTTTCCATCACTTCCCAATAATGCCTTCAAATGATGAGTCTGACAATAGATGAGTCCACAGAAGGGATCAGAGACCTGACAAGCCAATCACCTGTCAATGATTAGCTCCAGCAGCTGGGCTGAGCAAGCCTTCAACAAAGATTTTGTGTATGTGTGTGCGTGTTGGGGGGGCGGGGCGGCACTTTATACCCAAACCATAACAACAGCAATGGTTTTGAACACTGAAAACATCCCCACTTCCTGTTTCTAGGATCTAAGAGGAAGGGATGAGCCGGGGAAGGGGTCCTTCCAACTGGAGGCTGTTGGTTTAGGTTTCTGCCTTCATTGGTGCACAAGTACAACCTTCCCTAAAACATTAGCAGAACCAGTAAGAAAGACAGAAGGGCACCCCACAAAGAAAAGCTGATAGCCACAAACACCCAAAGTAGACAGAAGTGTGGGAACAAAGCATGAGATCACTCCATTCTGTCCTTCACGCCGCCGGCATAAGCTTTGCAAGCACAAGGTCTTTACGCACAGCACCTAACCATTCAGACACACATACACACAGATACACACAAGGGGGGCGGGGAGCAGGGAGCATACACATTTTCACAAACGTCTTGGCACAAATCTTCATGTATGCACATTTTTATAGTACAGACTCACATGTTGTAAGTGGGCAGACGCTGGTGCCTTCCAAGGTTTGGCTATGGCTGCTGGAATCTGCCGTAGGTTACTACTACTCTGGAGTTGAGACCGGTGATCACCCAATGCAACACTGTAACATTTAACACTGCCTTCCCCAAAGCACTCCCACAACTGCTACAAGACCCTGACCCTGACGAAAGGAAATGTTATCTAGAAGAAAATTCCAGAGGACAAATTGGATACACGACTCGGGCAGCACAATATTCTCCTACCTAAAAAGGGGTATGGCGAGTGAGATGGCTCTGTTCTCACACGGCCTGTGCCTCTCATCCTTCATTTCTTCTGTCCCTTACACACACTCATTAATGGAGTTAATTAATGGAGTTATCAGGGCCTGCCTGGATAAGATGCTCTCTTCTCAAGAACTGCCAAGGCCTGAGGACCTGAGTTTGATCCCTAGGATCCACATGTGGAAGGAGAGAACCCACTCACACACATGTGCTATGGTGCACACACGCACATCCCACCCCCATCACAACACTAAACAAATAGATTTGAAAAAGAGAAGTCTATATCTGTTTTGAGAAGAGTCACCAATGCCAGGGTTTTTCCAGATATTATGTTCTTCAGTTTGCCACTATAGAAATGAGAGGGCTCCTAAAAACTAGCATTAAATGGAAACTGATTTTTTTTTTCTTTTTGGTAAAACATGGAGAAGTTGATAGGTAATGCAGCAGCTTTTTGTGGGCCATCTCTTAGTAAGACGGTTCTTATCTCTGACCCTGATTCACTCTTGGCCTCTGATGTGAACTGCAGGGGTACAAAAATCACCTCGATTTTATTTCCTTGAGTCCCGTCATCACAGTCTCTGTTTCTTGAGAAGCAGCCCTCCAAGCGATGAAAGAGCATAAATCTCATCAAATGCTCATGTCCATGCCTAGCGGCTTCTCAATGAGTCCACGTCAAGCACCAAGACGATGCTTTCTTCAAACTTCCTCCCTAGCCATGGCTGATTAAGAATTCATCTACCAGGCTGGGGATGTAGCTGAGTGGGAGACATCTTGCCTAGCACGTGAGGTTCTAGGTTTGATTCCCAGAATGGCTGGCTCCAAAGCATTCACATATTCATTCAGCTAATATTTATTGAGGAGCTATTTGGGGCCAGAGAGCATTTGTATGAGATTTAGCAATGGATTAAATAGAGAAAAATCCTCCTCTGTATAATTTATATTCATATAGAGAGACAGAATCTATATGAAAAATCAGCAAGATACATAGTTTGTTTCGTCAGTTAAATGCATAGAAGAAATGCAGACTGCAGTACCTGGTGGTGTTGACATATTTTCTCCCTGTATGCCATCAATACAGCCAAGAGTGACCTATTTGTATTTTGACTTCTTCTGTGTGTGTGTGTGTGTGTGTGTGTGTGTGTGTGTGTGTGTGTGTCCAAGCCTGATGACCTCTTGGAGCCAAGCATCTTTATTCAATGACCATCTTGCCAGTTTTTTGTTTGTTTGTTTGTTTTTGAGACTGGGGTCTCAGGTTGGCCTTGAACTCATGATATTTCTGCCTCAGCTTTCCAAGTGATGGAATGATAGACGTTTACCACCCTGCTCTGCCTAAGAATGACCCATTCTTCATTTATTTGTTAAAAACCATCTTCCACAGATGTTTTCTTCTTCAGTGCTTGGGCTCAAGCTCAGATTGTTGAATGTGTTAGGCAAGTACTCTACTGCTGAGCCACACCCCCTTCCCCAAGGACACATTTTTTTTTTCTGATTTTTGTTTTTGTTTTTGTTTTTGTTTTTCGAGACAGGGTTTCTCTGTGTAGCTTTGCGCCTTTCCTGGAGCTCACTTGGTAGCCCAAGCTGGCCTCGAACTCCCAGAGATCCGCCTGCCTCTGCCTCCCGAGTGCTGGGATTAAAGGCGTGCGCCACCACCGCCCGGCTTTTTTCTGATTATTTTTTAAAGGTAGGGTTTCTCTGCATAGCCCTGGTCATCCTGGAACTTGTTCTGTAGACCAGGCTGGCCTTGAACTCAGAGATCCACCTGCCTCTGCCTCCCAAGTGTTGGAATTAAAGGCGTGTGCCACCACCGCCAGGCCACCAAGGACATACCTTAATTCAACTGTTGCCAACCTTACCAGTCTAGCCTTCTATAAGCTGTCCTTGGCTGGCTAACAAGTGTAAATGCCTTTTTCAAAATAAGTGTGTCTTTAACAGATGGGGGAGGAAGATGGAAGATGCTAGCATTTCCTAAGTGTGTGTTGCTCACCCAGGCCAGCAGTAGGAACAGGCTGATTTGACATCAGAGCTGATCTGTGTAACATCGTAAGAGAGATAACAAGTGTCTCGGCTTACCCATGGAGAAACAGTCATGACAATAACTTGCTGAAGGTCACACTGTAAGTGGCACAGGGGAAATTTGAACTCTGCGCCCACAATTATAGTCTTTCCTTCACTATTGACCACTATTGGCATTCTTTTTTTTAACCTACATTTCCTCGATTGATTAACCGCTACAGACTCTGAAGCATTGTTTCAGGTTTTATATAGCAGAAGTTACTTCACTTCACAAAGGCAGCCTCACTTCAGATTTCTCTACTTAGGCTTATATTACCCTATAGCCAATAGAATTGAACAGCTAAATAAAACATTCATATCCTATACTGAGCACTGACTACTAATTTTCAAATTAAAACGGTCATCAAATCTCACAATTATTGGTTCCCAACCCCTCTCCCCAGCCCACCACTTTTCCTTTCTTGTTTCTTTGGTGGTTGAATCTTAAGCCTGTATCTCCAGCCAATGGAATGCCCAGGTGCCAATGGGATCCCATGCAACATATTTAGATGCTAATACAACATACAACCTCCAGGATGAACGACTGTGTGAACCAGATCTGGATAATTCCTAGACATTTCCACTTAACGGTGTTCTTTTCAATTACCTCGATAACAGCTTCCAGGTCGGAGGAAGCAGATATCGTGCAGATAAAATGACAGTCCTCGACAAAACGACGGTACCATCACAACTTCCTCCCCTTAGCGTGGGAACAGCTCATCTTTTACTATGCGCCCAACAGCAGGTGCATTGGGGGGAAATAACAGAAGACGCACCGACAAGGACCAATGGATTGCAGGGCTAGGTCGCAGTCTGCGGCAGAGCTCGGCGTGCAATTCTCAGCCAGCAGCACTCGCCGGCGCCCAGGGGAAGGAGAGCCCGAGCGAGGCCGGGATGCGGGGCGCGGGGTCCCAGCCGCTCCCTCCCCGCGCGCTCTCGGAGCCGCCCGCAGGAGCGCGGCGCGCGGCCGGGGCGCTGGGCGATGGCTGCTCCGCCAGCTCTGCGCGCCCCACCGCTGCCAGGCCCCGCGCCCCCGCCCTGCTCCTGCGCCCCTGTCCCTGTCCACGCGCCCCGGCTCTGCCCTCGGAGCCCCTGTCTCTGTCCGCGCGCCTCCGGTATCCCCACTCCCCTCCCCGCGCGCCCCAGCCCGGAGTCCTTACCACAGCTTCCTCTTGAGCGGCAGGAGGCTGCCGCGGTTGGACGGGGTGACGCCGATGGCCATCTGCAGCACCGTCAGGTATTTCTGGTACTTCATCTTGTCCCCGCTCCGCTCGCGGGCAGGGCCCCGCCGCCGCCGCCGCCGCCGCAGACACAGCCCCTCCAAGCGCTGCATAGATCAGCTCTGGGCCATCCGCCGCCCCGCCGCGCGCACCGGCTCCCGCTCCGGCCGCCGTGCGTGGCCCGCTCGCGCCGCCGTGCGTGGCCCGGTACCGCCGCCGTGCGCGCCCTCCGCCCGCTCTCCGCCGCCCCGCGCGAGCTCGGCACCGCTGCGCACCGGCGGGCGCGGCCTGGAGGCGGCGCTAAGCGAGCCTTGCAACGCGCAGGTCCGCACCCCACGTGCCTCAGTTTCCCCAGGGGCTGGCAGCTCATTTTCAGTCGATTATGGCCGTAAAGAATCTCAGAGCACGAAAAAAAAAAATTGTATATGATTACCACTTCGTGGTTTCTCTCTAAGTGTTTTATTTTCTGCCCTGATGTGATTGATGATTTTATATTTCTACACGCTGCGTTGCATATATGTTATATATACATGGGGGTGCAATTCTCACGCACGTGGTAGTTCTGGATAGTGGAAATGCTGGAGTCGGGTAAATGCACCTCAATAATCAATTGTGAAAAGTTGAGTTTGTTCCATGACCTTTAAACTTAATATGGGACTAATGTATAGGGAAAAGAAAAAAGTAGACAACGGATGCATTTTACGCTATGATTTAAGATATCGCAAATATTAAGAATTAAAAGCAACATATTCAGGCAACATGCCTGCAATCGTCTCTGTGGATTCAGAGTTGCCCTGAGAACACCGGAAGGGGGTGGAGCTGGCGAGGGGGCTCAGTTGGTCAAGTGCTTGCTGCAGAATCATGAGGACCCGAGTTCCATCCCCAGCATCCCTGTAAAGATGAACTTGTCAGCCAGTCTCGCCAAATCATCGAGAGACCAGTCTAAACGAAGGTGGACAGTGTTATTTGAGGAAGATGCTTGATATCTACCTCTGACCACCACACGGTTCCCCCACACACACACACACACATGTAAACACACAAAAGGCACAGCATTGAGGGTAAGTTGAGCCTTGCTTGGCCTCAAGGGCACTGTGTATCCACACAGTATCTTTTCTGTACTTTGGCAAATGCTCACGTTAGGATTCCTATTCGTGTTTTCTCACTTGGGCTGCTACCGTGCAGGATCTCAGAGGTCCTTTCATGGAATTTTGGGTTCTGTTCCTCATATTTCCTCTCCTGTGCCCTTATTCTCTTTGTCACAGCATCTATGCTGGCTGGTTTTTCTCAAGTGAATTCAAATTAAAGTCACCTGGGAAGAGGAACCCCGATTGAGGAATTGCCTCCAATAGATTGGTCTGTGGGCATGTCAGTGTGGGCATTTTCTTGGGTAGCAGTTGCTATGGGAGGGCCTGGCACACTGCTGTGGGTGGTGCCCACTCTGGATAGGTGGTCCTGGGATATATAAGAAAGCAGGCTGAGCAAGCCATGAGGAGCAAGCACTCTATCCTGGCTTCTGCCTCAGTTTCTGCCTCCAGGTCCTGTCTTGAGTTCCTGCCTTGACTTCCTTCAGTGAGGGACTGTGATGTGAAGTTGTAAATGTAAATAAACTCTCTCTGCCCTAGGTTGCTTTTGGTCAGTGTTTAACACAGCAAGAGAGAAGCAAACTAGAACAACATTCTTTTCTTCTGTTTCTGTTTTTGCTTGTTGTTTGTTTGTTTGTTTGTTTGTTTGTTTGTGGCAGGATTGCACTATTGCCCAGGCTGACCGTGAACTCCTGTCAGTCCTCCTGCCTCAGCCTCTAAGTGATGGGATTACAGGTGTATGCGCCCACACCTGGCTCCATCCACATCACCCTCCTTGCTTCAGTTCCCATCCTCATTCAGTAAGTTCTGCTGCCTTCCTGTCTATGGCCCCTGGAAAGCACTGTTCCGACCACGGTTGCCTGTCTCTTCCATGCTTCCCTTTGTGGAACAGATTCCCCTTGATGTCCATCCTCACTGAGTTTATTGTTTCTTTGCTGCACCTTCATCTTTGTTGATTGATTTCGTCTTTCCAGTTCTCTACACTGCTGTGGAGATCAACTCCAGCAAGAGATGGCAGCGATGGGACTGCATCCCTTCCTGTCAGCACCTGAACTTAACAGCAGGTGCCCACGGACCAAGCATAGGCACAGTCTGAAAGAACCTCCGTGGGACTGGGGAGGTGGATCGCTGGATAAGAGCACTGTGTAAGCGAGATGACTCTAGTTTGGATACACAGCAGCCCCCCCCCCCCAAGGTTATGACCCTCTCATCCCTGGAATCCCAGTACTGGGGGGGATGGGGCACAGGCTGGAGACGGGAAGATCCATAGGCCTTGCTGGTCATCAGTCTAGCCAAAAGCCAGAGAGCTCCAGGTTCACTGAGAAGTCACGTCTCAAGGGAACAAGATGGAGAATGATAGGGCAGATCACCAGATGCCAAGGCTGCATGCAGGTATAGTGTCTTAGTCACTTTTCTAGTACCATGACAAAACACTATGACCTGGGCAACTTATAAAAGGAGGCATTTAATTGGGGGTTTCCTTACAGTTTCAGAGGGTGAGTCCATGACCATCATGGTAGGGAGGGTGGCAGCAGGTTGGCAGGCATGGAGCTGGAGCAGTAACTGAGAGCTTACATCTTGAGACCAGTGAGGCAGAGAGGGTACTGAGAATGCCATGGTCTTTTGAAACCTCCAAGCCAACCCCCAGTGACAAACTTTCTTCAACAAGGCCACACCTCCTAATCCTTCCCAAATAGTTCCACCAACTGGGGACGAAGATTTCTAATATATGAGCCTATGACTGCCATTATCATTCAAACTACTACATATGGTATACCATATGCCTGTGCACATGTACGCACGTGCGCACACACATACACAATCTGCTGTGATTAATTACTGATTATAATGGACTGCCATTAGAGAGACTGTGGATGGAATGACCAAGAGCAGAGCCTGTGTTGGATGCATTTGCTCAGAGGTATTGTGTCATGTAATTGAAATCTGAACATGCTTTGAGGGACTGATGCTGTTTCACTAAAATGCAGTAGCTGATACTGGACATATCTGAACCTGCACAGCCAAAACCATTTATATCTGTGTGTGCATAAGTCCATATGAAGAGTCCTGGGAACAAGTTGCCTTTATGCCCATCAGAAAGAAATGCCAAACGTTAAGCCTCGCCCTCCACAGTGTCTCCATCTTCATTTTCAAATTTGGGGTGTAAGATTAGCACACATCGATTTCCCTGTGCTTTGGGCTCCCACTATTATTTCACACTTAGGTGGGAAAGCACATCTACATCCATTTCACTTCCATTTGTCCAGGACTTTTAGCTCTCACAGAAAATAAGGAACCGGTAGGTCTCCAACATTTCAAATTCACACACATGCAAGAGAGGGCCTTGGATTCGTGTTGAGG
Organism: Peromyscus leucopus; assembly: GCF_004664715.2. Classification (NCBI taxonomy): domain Eukaryota; kingdom Metazoa; phylum Chordata; class Mammalia; order Rodentia; family Cricetidae; genus Peromyscus; species Peromyscus leucopus. Next base: position 147,770,485 of record NC_051063.1, on the reverse strand, counting down.
ATCACACCCTGGGGCTAGTGCATGCTAAACAAATGTTCTGTCACTGAGCTACACTCCCATTTTGTCATTTTGAGACAGGTGCTTGCTAAATTCCATTACAATACTCCGGCCTCAGCCTCCTGAGCCCTGGGGACTACCATGCCCAACATTACCCTCTTAAGAAACATCGGGTCTCATCAGCACACATCCACCCTTTTATTTATTTATTCGTCCTTTTGCATGGCTTTTGCTGCTTGTGGGGTGTTTGATGAAGCATTACTTTGTGCTGAGTAGTTAATGCAATCAAAGGCAGGAGGACCTATTCAGGGAAGTGAGATATAGAGAGAAATATAAGTGAAGCACTTTCAAAATGGCAGAAAAATCTTCATCGACATAAAAGACAGAGCATGGCAAAAATGGCCAAATCCAGCTTGTTGGGAACTCCAGACATTAGCCAGGTTTGCAACACTCCAAAGAGGTTTATTAAAAAACAAAACAAAAAACCCAACAACAACAAAACCTTCTGAATCCTGGTGAGAATGATGAGCTCTATGACATTTTGACTTGACCAACCTCCATCTGCTGTGGATATTGCTCTATATAAATAAAACACTGATGGCCAGTGACCAGGCAGGAAGTAGGTTGCCAGACAGGAAGTAGGTGGGACAAGGAGAGAGGAGAATTCTGGGAAGCAGAAGGCTGAGGAGAGAGACACTGCAGCCACCGCCAGGACAAGCAGCATGTAAAGACTCTGGTAAGCCACCAGCCACGTGGCAAGGTATAGATTTATAAAAATGGGGTAATTTAAGATAAAAGAACAGTTAGCAAGAAGCCTGCCACGGCCATACAGTTTATAAGTGATATAAGCATCTGAGTGATTATTTTATAAGTGGATTGTGGGACTGCGGGGCTTGGGGAACCTGGAGAGAAGCCCTCCAGCAACATCCATCCTCTCTTCCCCAATCTGTCACCAAAAGACACACTTGAAAGATACAAATTAGTTAAAGAAGAGGGACCAGAAAGACACATTGCATGCACATCGTAATAAAGGAGCTGGAATGGAAGTGTGAATACTAGACAAAACAAACTCTCAGGAATGAAGCTGTTACAAGAAGAAATAAGGGCACTGTATAAAGGTGAAGGGGTCAGTCTACCAAGCAAGCATCACAAATAGGAATAAAATGCACGTGGCTGAGCTTGACAATATGACAAAGCCTGCTTGGATGTGGTCCTTCATTCCTACAGGGTCTGGACCATTAGTAGCTGCTGTGGGATGTCTTTCTGTATGCTGTAAATATATGTTGTTTCCATTGGTTAATAAATAAAGCTGCTTTGGCCTGTGGTAAGGCAGGATAAGAGCCAGGTGGGAAATCCAAGCAGAGTTAGGGCGGAGTCAGGGCAGGCACCATCCAGCCACCCAAGGAACAAGATGCCAGCAGACTGATAATGCCACAGCCCTGTGGCAAAATATAGATGAATAGAAATGGGCTAATTTAAGATGTAAGAGCTAGTTAGCAATAATCCTGAGCCATAGAACAAACAGTTTGTAATTAATATTAAGTCTCTGAGTGCTTATTTTATAAAAAAAAAAAAAAAAAAAAAAAAAAAAAAAAGGTTGCTGCCTGGGTGGGACTGGGCAGGACACAGGAAAACTTCTGGATACAAGAAACCCTTGCTTAGCTTGGATCTAGTTTTCCATGGGCTTTAATCACAGGATGTAGTACTATTGTGAGATGCTTTGAGGGACATCTTCATTTCAGACACCCTCTTCCTTACTTCCATTTTATCCGCATTACGGGTCCAGTCTGAGCTGGGAGTCAGCATCAACCTCCTCCACCCAGCTCAGTAACCCCTTTCTTTGTTGATTCTGAAGCATGAGGAGTCCAAAGTGCCTGCTTTCCCAGCTCAATGGAGCCTTTTTTTTTTCTTTCTTTGCGTGTGTGTGTCTCCTGGGACAATGGAGCACATGCTCTTAGAGACAGGGAGCAAAATTTTTGCCAAGGATGCACTGAGGGTTCATTTCTTTCTGTGATTCTTGGACCTACAAATCCTGATTCTGGAAGATGGCAACCTTTGCTGAATGCTAGGCCAAAAGACTGGTAGCCTTCTGGAGAACCTTGCCCAGCTGGGCAAGGTGTTCCCACATAGCTGTTTTATTATAATATTCAAAGGGTCCTTCCAACATTCTATCAAGATAGATGCCAGAGTCTGAATGTGTGTCCCCCAGAATGTATATATTAGTGAATGTCCCTTAATGGTGATGCCATTGGGTTCTGCAGCCTTTGGGAAAGGTGATTAGGTTAAACTTTCCCAAATGAGGTTTGTGGTATAAATGGCTGTGTTCCCCTTCTGCCAGCCAGGCATGAACCATCAATAGGCTCTAACCAAGCCCCAATCTGTCGATGACTTGATCTTGGATTTCTCAGCCTCCAGGACTATGAAAAACAAAATTCTGGAGCCAGTAAGTTATCAGTTCATGGTTTTGACTAAGTCATGGAGAACATGGTCAGTCCACTGGGCTGGTTGCTCTTGCTCCATTTGCTGGCCAGTGAGTTCCCTGCTCAGAAGCCATACAATGAGGAATGCCAGGACTGTGGAGAAGGCGTTGTTCTATAAGTCCACAGTCGTAGATTTGGCAGAAGCACCGTGTGCTGGGGGGTAAATCCATGTTCAGACTAATTATCCATTCCACTCAGAACAAAACATTGTCCCTCCATTGTGGAAGAAGCTTAATATAATTCACCTGCCACCAAGCAGCTGGATAATCTGCCCCCAGGGATGGCCTCACGTTCAGGGTCAGTGGTGTTCTCTGCTGCAGGAGGATTGGAGACTTGGCAATAGTGGAAGCCACAGCAGTCTTGATGAGCAGAAGCACATGTTGTCGAACCCATGTGCGGCCCCTGTTCCTGGCCTACAGCCACTTCGTTCATGAGCTCACCAGGCAATGACTGCAGTGACTGGGGAAAGAGGCCGACTTATATCCACAGAGTGTGCCATCTTAGCCATTAGGCTTTTTTAGGTACTAAAGGCCTCCTTTGCTTTTTATTCTTTGGCGATCGTTCTTCAGGTCACAAATACCTTCTTGTCACCAATTTTCTAACTACATTCCTTGCACACCTCATCCAACCAAACCATTGGCCACAGACCATGAATCAGTAAAATGTGGCCAGTTCTTCCCAGTAAAATGAGCAGCCAGGGGCACTGTTCAGCTCTCCTCTCAGTGGGAGTATTTTCCTATACACAGTTCTCCAGAGATGTCCCAGAAAGGGGCTCTAGCACTACGAGTGTACTCTTCAGGGGTGACTGTATGTCACACATATCTCTCTGGAATCAGACCTAAGTCTGCTCTTCCTGTCTGCTAATTGTTAAGACTTCTTATGCAGTCACAGTTACGGCTGGAAGAAGCGGCAGGGCCACAGGAGTGGGGACCACAGGCGTAGGGTCCTTCTCATGCCTTCTCACGTGGCTTATTTGTGCCCGGTCAGGCTCAATTTCAGATACCAGGTCCATTTAGCGATGGAGTGCGGCTGTGCACACTCACTTCCTGACTTTGTGATCAGACCGCACTCAGTTCAGGACAGATAGCTTAGGTCACATTCCCACGTGATAGCTTGGTGACTCATTAGTAAGTGCCCTACACAGGACAGGCTAAGAATTTCCTTCTCAAAAAGAGAACAGTTATCTGCAGAACACAGCAGTCTCTGCTCCAAGATTTGAGATCACCTTTCAGCACTTGCCAAAAGCTCCAAATAGCATCCCTATCTGCCACCAAAACTTTCCAGTACAGCGGCACCTGCTGTGTGGCATGTCCCAAGCAGCAGAGCAGCGTGCTAGGCAGCCTGGAGGTATCGCAGAGCCATCTTCTGTTCTCATCCCCTCTCCAAACCAACAGCTTTGTGCGTTGCTCGGTAAATGGGCTGGAGCAGCAGGCCTCTATGAGCAGGTGTCCTCTTCCAAACGTCACAGTCACTAGGCATTTTACCTCGTTGGTTACAGAAGGGGCCTTTGCAACACACAAGCTTCCTCTTTGAAGATACCATAATGCACCTGCCTGATAGAAACTATAGAAATTTCATTGAGGTGGAAGACGCCTGAATTTTTTAAAAAAATGTATTTATTTACCACCTTTCAACGTGTAAGTATCTTACCAATAAGTGCATATCAGCTGCCCCTTCTCATTCCTTAAATCTAACCCGCAGAATGTTATCTACATCATGGGCTGGCATGCTGTGGTGTGGAAGGGAAACATAATGAAGTTCCCCATGGACTAAATTCTGACACAGGGATAGAGGCCTGATATAGGGTAGTGAGAATGTATTTCTGGCTTTACCAGCTGGAAGCAAAACACTTCTGGTGGCCTTTATTAATAAGGATGCATTAAAAAGGCATTTACCAAACCGCTAGCTACATATCAGACACCGGGAGGCGGGTATTAGTTTGTCCAGGCAAGGAAACCACATTTGCTAATGAAACAATTTCAGATGGGGTAATACCTGGTTAAGCTTAAGCTTGTGATTACCCACAGTTACTCTCCTAGGTCTGTCCACCTGCATAGGCCAACAGGACTGCTGAATGGGGATGGGGTGAAAATCACCACCTTTGCATCAGGTGGTTGTTGGTGTTGGAACTAATTCCTGCACCCCACCCCCACTGGAAAAGGGTTCTGCTTTTACCTTAGTTTTGCTCTAGGTAGAGAAAGTTCTTGTGGCTGCTTCTTGGCCTTTGTAGCCTCATTCACAGGCCAGGGAACCAAAATGGGGATCCTGCCTGTGGCTGAGTATGTTTGTTTCAATTTTGCACTTTGGAACTTGGAAAAGGAGCCATGAGGTAGAGTTAGGGAACCACTGGCCTCATTGTGAGTGGACTTATTCCAAAAATTCAAAGATCGTCTGACCTCCATCAGCACCTACTGTTACTGAGCAACCACAGTGACTCTTTAGGTGTTTTAGAACTAGGGTCAGTTCAAAGTCAACAGGATCTCCAAAGAGCTGATTCTTTTCTTCTCCTCAGTGCACCATTATAAATGGCAATGGGTCCCTTAGAGGGAGATGGGTAGAATGTCTAACAGTCTAATTTTTTTTTAAATAGGGTCCTTCCTTAAGGGAGTCTAGATACCATTCATTTAACAGGATCTGGCTCTATAAATTGACCCTGGGGCTTGCATCAAAGAGTGTGATTCTGTTTTGTGATTCAAGTTAGACTTCATTCTTTTGAAAGTTTAATAGGCTTCTAATCTACTTCCCTTCTAGGGATGACTCAAAGAATGAGCCAGTGCCATCGGTCTCTATGCTCACACTATTCTGAGAGCTGTTTTGACTCGAGGGCCAGTTGGTGACTGAGCACTACCAACTACCCTGCCACACTGTGGGATCCAGTTCTGAATGATGGAGTGGTCAAATCAGTAACTGCTGTACTTATACCAAACACTGCTCATTTCTCTGTGGCAAGAGCACTCCCTTTGAGCTATTTTGAAGTATATGATACATTACTATTTAATTATAGTCTCCTCACTGAGCCATACAACAGAGTTTATCTCTCCTCTCTAAATGCAACTCTGTACCCACTGATCAACATCTCCCCTCCTAGAACTTTTGATAACAACCACTGTCTCCTCTGACAGAGTTCAACCTTTTTAGAATCCATATACAAGTGAGATCATATGGCATTTGTCTTTCTGGGTTTGGCAGAGTGTGTAAGTTTCAAAATACTTGGAAGAGAAAATATGTGAATAATTAAAATACTCAGTAAGTCCTAATAAGCTAAGGAAGGAGAAAAACCATGGAAAAGGTAAAGCAGACAGAAACCACAAGCCCTGTTTGCAGACAAAAGTGGCCATGGAATGTGAACAGTGTTTTCAGGAATGGTTCCACAACACAATCTGGACATAGTAGGATGCATTACAGTTCTTGTTGATGGAAGAAACACTTCAAATGCAAAGCACCTCTTCAGATGCTATTTGCACAAAACATTTTTTTTTTTGAAAACACAATAGAGAAATGCAAAAGTTGAAAGGCAAGGGACTAAGAAAGACAAGGCAGTCGACTCTAAGCCAAGGAGAACTCCCACAGCATCCTAAGACAGCTCAGCATGAGAGAAATAAAACGGCAGAAGTGCATCCAATTTCCTGTTGATAAAAAGTTTGATTTGTTGAGAGTGTGTGACAACTGCAAAGTTGTAGTTCTCTATCTTCACGATGTATAGAGCAGACACTGATAGAGCCTCATCTTCATGATGCATAGAGCAGACACTGATAGAGCCTCATCTTCATCATGTACAGAGCAGACACTGATAGAGCCTCATCTTCACCATGTACAGAACAGACACTGATAGAGCCTCATCTTCACGATGCATAGAGCAGACACTGATAGAGCCTCAAGATGAAACAGGCAAGTCTATAAATGGTGTTTGGATTATGTTTCTGTTATTGATATAAACAGCAAACAAAGATCAGCAAAGATGTCAAAGATTTGGATAAAATAACAAAATTGACATAATGAGATCTTTAGTTGCTATAGAATTCCTATTTTCTCACATACAGATGTTGGCTAGATACAAAGGAAACACAAGAAAGTCTCAAGATATCCCAGAGGTTTCAAATTGCACAGAGTTCTTAGAAAAAAATAAAAAGCTAGGAGTCCTAAAAATGTTGTGGGAAAGCTAGGGGCAGGGGTAGTGCATGCCTTAATCCCAGCACTCAGGAGGCAGAGGCAGGCAGATCTCTGTGAGTTCGAGGCCAGCCTAGTCTACAGAGCAAGATCCAGAACAGTCTCCAAAGCTACACAGAGAAACCTTGCCTTGAAAGAGAACAAAACAAAACAAAACAAAAAAAATGGCATGGGAACCTATGTATTAGAGATTTTAAAAAATAATCACCCATCAAAATAAAATAGCAGAAAAATTTTGAAAAGATTCTCAACAAAACATTTCATGTAAAATTTCCTTAAAAGCATAACTTACCAAAACTTATTTAGGAAGAAATAGGCAATCTATAGTAAGTGATAGGAAAGTGTATGGCAGACTAGGTTCACAAACAGAAACACAAGAAATAGAGATATTCTAAGAGCTCTAATGTTCCATTTTGCCCACAGCAGACCCAGCTTACACCTAATATTAATATCCATTGATTATTTTCATAACCCCCTTAATTCTCAACCATGCTCCAGTTAGAGGATCAGCCATATGTTCAGCCTTCCTGCTTATAATAATTACAGAAACTAAATCTGCAATCCAAAATGTTCCTCAAAAAAATCCCAGGCCAGTGTTCATCAGCAAGTTCTAGCAAGCATGATGGGAAAAGTCATTTTCATCTTAAGCAATGCTTTACAAAATAGAAAATACACTCTAATGTTTGAGAATAGAAAATACACTCTTAACGCTTGAGAATAAAATTCAGCTGCAAGTGTGGGCCTGTAATTCAGTGGTAGAGCACTTTCCTAGCATGTACGAGGTCCTGGACTGAAGCCTTGGCATGAGAGAGAGAGAGAGAGAGAGAGAGAGAGAGAGAGAGAGAGAGAGAGAGAGGGAGGGAGGGAGGGAGGGAGGGAGGGAGGGAGGGAGGGAGGGAGAGAGAGAGAGAGAAAATGAAAGAGGGGGGTGGAGGGAGGGAGAGAGAGAAAGAGGAGAGAGGGAGAGGGATGGATGGGTGGATGGATGGATGAGGAGGGAGGAAAGGAGGGGAAAGAGGACAGGGAGGGAGGGAGGAAGAGGGGTGGAGAATAAAGCCAGGCAGATCACACCTGAGAAGAAAATTGCATGTGCTCTTATACATGAACACAAAAGATGATCGAGTTATTGAGAAGACAGGCAACATTGGCAAAGCTTTAGCTCTACTCAAAGAGAAAAGGCAAAGGCCAACACAGATGAGAGTGGAGCTGAGGATGTGTTCGCCAGCACTGTTACCTTTAAACTTTTGGTAACAACTGTGTAACTGGGGTACAGTTATCACTCATTGTGGTTTGATTTGCAGTTTCTCTGGTCACTGATTTGAGATGTGTGTCCTGGGAATCCAATCTCTAACCCTGGAAATGCTAGGCAAGGGCTCTACCATTGAGCCCTACTCCCAGCCAATGCATTTTTTGAAATAATATTTGTTGGCTATATATAAATCCTCCTCTGAGAAATGTTTATCCGGGCAACTCATGAATTTTAAAATCATTTTCTGCTGATTCTGATTTCTTATGTAGTCTTCAAATGAATCTCTTGCTTGATAAACAGTTTCTAGATGTATTGAAACCAGGTACTATATTGTCCAGGTTTCCTCCTTTTGACTGATTGCTTTGGCTCTTACGGGTCTTTCATGATTTCTTACAAATTTCAGGAGGGTTTTTTTTTTCTGTATTAGTAAATAGTACCATTGGTATTTTGATAATAATTACATCAAACCTGTAGGCTGTTTTGTGTAGTATGGATATTTCCACCGTTGTGTGGTTAGTTTCTGTCAGCTTCATACAAACTATAGTCATCTGGGAAGAGGGACCCTCAATTGAGGAAATGCTTCTATCTGTTTGGTCTGTGTGAATGTCTGTGGGGGCATTTTCCTGATTAATGATTGATGTGGCAGGGCCCTGTGTGGGTGGTAGCACCCCGGGCAGGTTGTCCTGGGTTGTATAAGAAAGCAGGCTGAGCAAGCCAGTGAGCAGCAAGTATTCCCCCAGGGGCTCTGCTTGATTCCTGCCTTGGCTTCCTTCAGTTATGACCTGGAAGTTGTAAGATGAAATACATCTCTTCCAGTTGCTTTTGGCCATGGTATTCATTACAATAGAAAGTAAATGAGAACAACCAATCCACGATCCAATTCTTCTCTCCCATGAACATGGAATGTCTTTGTGTGTATATCTTCTTCAGTTACATCAGTTTTGTCTTTCCTGTGTGGACCCCGTTTATTTCTTGCTTAAATTTATTCCTAGGTAATCATAACTATTATGAATGAAATTGCTGTCATGATTTCTCTGTCAACAATTTTGTGATTTTTTTTTATAAAGAAACTGCATGCATCGGTAGGTTGCTTTTATGTCCCGTAATTTTCCTGAATTAATTTATCAGTTCTAACAGAGTTTGAGTGAAATCTTTGGATGCTTCTCCATATAAAGTTCTGACATCTGCAAACAGGGGTGAATTAACCCTTTCTTTATTATTGGATGAATTTTTATTACTTTTCTTGTCTTATTGCTGTGGCTAAGACTTCCAGTGCTGTGTTTAGCAAGAGTAGCAAAACTGAACATCTGTGTCTCTGATGTCAGAGGAAAGAATATTAACTTTTCCTTCTTCAGTGTGGTTAAAGCTGTTGTTTTGAAGTACATTCTATTTATATCTAATTTTTAAGAGTTTTTTTTTTTAAACTGGACAGTGGTGGCCCACACCTTTAATCCCAGCACTTGGGAGGCAGAGGCAGGAGGATCTCAGTGAGTTCGAGGCCAGCCTGGTCTACAAAGTGAGTTCTGGCCAGCCAGAAACCCTGTCTTGAAAAGCAAAAAAAAAAAAAAGTTTTGTTTTGATCATGCATAGATGCTGGATTTATTGAATACATTTTATGCATTTATTGAGATGACCATATGATTTTTGTCCATCATCAAATTGGTATGAGTTACATTTATTGGTTTTCATATGGCTTTAGAATTGGTGTGATTCTTTAAACATTTGGTAAAATTTGCCATTGATGGTATTGATCCTAGGATTCTTTGTTGAGAGACTTACTGATGCCATGTGATTACTTGTTACTGGTTCGTTCAAGTTTCCTATCTTTCCACAGCTCAGTTTTGGTATTTCACCTCTGTCCATAAAGTCATTCATTCATTCCTCACAATTTGTTGTTGCATAATTACTTGTGAAAAGCCTGTGTGTTGCTGTGGGTGCTACTGCAATGCATCCTTTATCAGCTTGCTTTTGCTTATTCCACCTGCCCTTCTTTTCTCTGTGAGGGCAGCAAAGCTTTGTCAACTTTAATCTTTTCAAAACTCCAGCTCTTCATTTCATCATCGTTGGCATTCGTTGATTGGAGTTTAGTCTCTATTTTGTTTATTTCTGTTCTGATCTACATCCATCCTTCCTTCCTTCTTTCCTTCCTTCTTTCCTTCCTTCCTTCCTTCCTTCCTTCCTTCCTTCCTTCCTTCCTTCCTTCCTTCCTTCCTCCCTCCCTCCCTCCCTTCTAATCTAGGGTTTGGGACCTGGTCTTGCTTTTTCCAATTCTTTGACTTGTATAACACTTTGTTTGTTTTTTTGAATCCCTTTTGTTCATCCTGCCTTCCTTGATTGCCTAATTGATGGTTGATTGATTTTAACTTGTAAACATCCCTGCAAGTGTTGCTTTTACAGTATCTCTTAGGTTTTGTTGTGTTATTTTCAGTTTTATTTGTCCCAATTTTTTTTTGTCTAAACATTTTTTTTTTTTTTTTTGGTTTTTCGAGACAGGGTTTCTCTGTGTAGCTTTGCGCCTTTCCTGGAACTCACTTGGTAGCCCAGGCTGGCCTCGAACTCACAGAGATTCGCCTGCCTCTGCCTCCCGAGTGCTGGGATTAAAGGCGTGCGCCACCACCGCCCGGCTGTCTAAACATTTTTTAACTTTCTTTTTATTTATTGTTTGTGTCTTTTACATCATGCATCTCCATCCCATTCATTTTCTTGTCCCTCTGTATCCACCCTCTGCCCTTGCAACCTTCCCCACAAAATAAAGTAAAATAAAATTTAAGAGAAAGGAAAAAAGAAAAGGAAAAATCAATCTCATCATGGAAGTTGTACTGTGACACAGTGAGTCACATAGTAAACCCTTTTATCCATATATCTTTACTTGCATGTGTTCATTGCAAAGAGTCATTGGTCTGGTTTGAGGCCTCTGGTCTTGGCTACACTATCAATGCTAGGCCCTCACTGGGACTTCTCTTGGTTGTTATCCTGAGTCATAGAGATCCTGCATCTTTGGGTCTGCAGGAACAGTCCCTTCACGTGCTCCAGCAGATCACAGATCGGGTGCATGTTGGGGTGGCTCAACTCATAACCCTGGTTCTGGGCCTGGATAGTTGCAGGGTTGGTCAGCCTGCCAGTTGATAGGCAGCCAGGGGTTGGGGAAGACTTCTCCCCCACCCATGCTGCCCCTGACAGATGGGTAGTAAGGACAGCTCTCCCATGTTTACAGCTTTGGGGCTAGCTCACCCACACCTCCATCAATAGGATTATCTCTATTGTGCTGCCCAGGCGAGGTGCAGGGCCTGCTCTCCCTAGTGTTGTGGCCGGTGAGGGACAGGATCAGTTCTCTTGCTCTTATGGCTTCAGGGCCATCTCTCCCACCTGCCTCAGGCATTGAAGGGCAAAGGGGTGGAATGGAATGGGGTAGGGAAGGGCATCTCTCCCCTACCCTGCTACCACATGCCAGATGAGTAATGGGAACAGCTGTCCCACCATGCTCACAACTTCGGGGCTAGCTCACTCACTGAAGAAATCTTTTTAAAGCAGAGTTTTGCTGTAGCCATGACTGACCTCAAACTTACAAGAAAAAGCACATTTACAAGAAACCTCCAGGTAATTTTCTTGTGACTTATAGGGCATTTATCACAAAGTAGTTGTTTCATCAAATCAGAGCTGCCTAGAATTCAAACAGCAGAAATACTCATTTGGTACATGCTAATATATAAGCAAATTCTAGAGTTTTATCATGAATTCATGAGTAAAGAAGGCCTTAGTGATTATTTCTTATTGTTTTATCTTTAGCACAGTGGCTGCACCTTAATCTTCTGCTATTTCAGCCAACAATTGCAACTCCACAGTTACCAGCCTGCTTCTCTGGCAGCAGCCTGGCTGCTTAGGCTGCAACCCGGTGGGCATTCTGTTCCTGCAGGCACTGGTCCTATCATTGCCACTAATGGCAGCTTTAACTAAATCTCTGTTGTTCTATTTATAAATAAGACTGGAGATTCAAAGGCTAAGGTGGAAACCTGCAAGCTCAGAGAGGTTTAGTAGCAACTAATCTCTCCTTCCTGGTGTCTCCCCAAAAGCCTGTCCCTGTCCCTCCACTCTGCCAAAACAAAACAAAAAAAGGCGTGCCACTCAAAACCCCTCCCTACTACTTCCGGTGCATCTCTCTGTCTCTTCCAGATGCCCTCTGATGCTCTCTGATTACTTTCTGTCAACTAGCTGCTGACTCAGCCTCCTGCCTGTCCCAAGGTTAATTTTATTTAATTAACACAAATGCTAACTCAAGGTTCACAGTGTGATCGAATATCCCCCCAAAATTTCCTTTGATGAGAGATGTGAAAATTGATGCTTTAGGAGGTAGTCAAGTCACAGACAAAAGTAAAGTCCCACCTCTAGTTCTCTCTGTTCTTTCTTCTCTTTCTGTCTGCTTTTTTATATGTAGGCTCTATAACTAGGGCTGGCTTTGAACTTCGGATGTAGCTGAGGGTGATTTTGAACTTCTCATCCTTCAGCCAACACCTACCAAATGCTGAGATTACAGGTGTGTCTTACTTAGTCAATGTTCTAATGCTGTGAAGAGATGCCATGACCACAGCAACTCTTCAAAAAGAAAACATTTAGTTGGAGCTTGCTTACAATTTCAGAGGTTTATCCATCATTGTCACGGTGGGAAGCATGACTGCACGCAGGCAGACATGGTGCTGGAGAGTACCCGAGAGTTCTACACCCAGATCCACAGGCAGCAGGAAGAGCCCGACACTGGGCCTAGCTTGAGAATTTAAAACCTCAAAGCCCACCCCTAGTGACCCACTTCCTTCAACAAGGCCACACATCCTCCCATAAGGCCATATCTCCTAATCTCTATCAAGTGGTACCACTCCCTAATGACCAAGCATTCAAATATCTGGATCCATGGAGGGGCATTCCTATTCAAACCACCACAAGGTGTGTGCCACCATGCCCAATGGGGTGCTGGGGACTTAACCCAGGGTTTGATGCACCCGAGGCTAGCCCTCTGCCTGCTGAGCCACATCCCCAGCCCTGAGCCCATATCTTCTGATGCCATGTTGGGTGCCTTTTCAGACTGGTCACAATCTCCCATAGCTAGATATGGGCCCTGCAAGGGTTAATGGGAACCATCGGAGGGCAGTCCCTGCAGGAAAGAGCTGGTAGAAGCAAAGAGGCCATTTTGGATCTCAGAAATCTGGGAAACCATTTTTTTCCCGACACAATAACAGGAAAAATGATCTTTCATAAAATCGAAGAGGTTTAATGTAGTAGGACTCCCCAAGGCATCAGGGGAAGGGTCAGGTACATACTTGATTATTTTTTACCTAGGTGAACGGGAGCAGGGATCAAAGCAGTTAATTACTGCTCCTGCAGGGGCCCAGCGCTAAATTGGTCAGCTGCCACATCATGGTTTTAACAGCTCTCCTGTTGCTTTATTAGTTCCGTTCCACGGACGTGGGGAATTTCTTCCATGGGAGTGCTCATGCCGCCAACGGTTGATGGGGCTCTTAATGCCAGCTTTACCTCTGGCCCCAAGTGGCTCAGAGATATGAATTATATAGATAGCAGTCAGTAAGAAGAAATTATCAATCATGTGTGTCTCCTTCTCTTGACAAAATGTACCATTTTTTTCTCTTCTATCCATTGTGATGGCATCATTTTTCCTCAAATTTGCTGTTTGGAATAGCATACCTCAGCTTTTTCTGTGAGTCCCCTAAGCTAATGTCCTATGGCCTAATGTCATGGGAGACTTTTCACTATCTATCTCAGATTATTCTTTAGGCACACACGTTTTATCTCCTCTTGTAGGCAGTGACCTCCTGGCAGGTAGGATTTATATCTGGTCCCCACACAGTCTTTCCAGTTCTTTGTATACAATGTTGCTTACTAAATTTTTGTTTTATGAGTTAATGTATCCTTTGTTTATTCTGTTCTAGACACCCACCATTTTAGGCTATATCAGGAATTCTGTGGGCGCTACTAACTAAGAACCAAGTCCGTTACCAGTTCAGTATGGAAGGCTCTACAAAGTCATGAAGGACCCAAGCATTTCTTTTGGTTTTCTCCACTTCCATCTTCAGGCACACAGAAGGCTGCCAGAGGTCCAGCCGGAATGTCTAAAATTTAGAATAGACTGGGAATGACAAGTGGTGGAAGGTCTCATTGCTAAACACAAGTCAGTGCCCCCCCCCCCACTTTAAGGACTTTCATGGACTTCTATTTCCACTGAAGACTCCTATTGAAACTTCACTGGATAGCTCCTAACGACCAGAGAGGCTGGAAGTAAAGCTTTGCAGCTTGCTGCTCTTTCTCCCTGAACAAATTAGGAGTTGTGTTTCTCGGGAAGAAAAGGAGGGAGGAAATGGAGTGAGCAGCCTGCAATGTTTGCCATAAAGGGTCTTGACATCATCCATCAGCATTAGCTATGTTTTAAAAGTGTTGCTTCCCTCTTTTAAAAAGTTCTTCCAAGTCTCTAGTAAATTATTGGAATTTGCCCAGCCTCTAGGCTCCATCTTCCAGGATAGTAATGTAATATAATCTGGTCAACACCTCACCCTCCCATCAATGCGCTTCATTGGTTTGCCTTATCTCTAGTTGGTATGACACCATCTGGTGCTTCCTGCCTGTGACCTAGAGCTCTGGGTGGCATCATCAGGCTAGCTGAGAGATGGAAGGGTAGGGTCGGGCGTGGGTCAGAAACACCATCACCTCGTGATCATGTTCCCTCCCTGCAAACATCGCAGCATTTGGATAAAATTCTGAAATATTCAGCAGCATCAACTTGAAGCTCAGAATGAGGGTCTAATTGTCTGAGGGATGCTGCGGTTGACACAAAGTGTCAGGTTTCCAAAAGAGAGATGGAGGAAGCATTTCTTACATGCTCTTGAAAGCCTGCCTCTCCTATCTGTGACTCCCCCAGGAAAGTGCCTGGGGAACAGAAGGGGAAGTGATTCAGGAAAACAATCCTTCATCAGTCTTACCGTCTTTTTCATTTGCTCAACTCCTGCTGAACACACACGATTGGCCAGGCCTTGCATTAGTTGTCAGGTACAAAAGGGAATTTTCACATGTAGATATCTCATTTCAGTGCTAAAGATACGTGGAGAGCCAAAATGAACAGCAGGGTGCTGAGACGAGATGCTGAAATCAGCTTCTGTGGACCAGTAATCCCAGGAAGCCTAGCATACCATCTAAGCTTGGGTATTTTATAATTCTCTCTTAGCCACACAAATTTTAATTAGAAATACTGAGGGGAGTCAGACATGGACTGTAAATGTGGCATTTTTGACATATCCAGATTAGGTGTTCTCAATGAACAGAGAAATAATTGGCAGGATGTAGATAGTCAGCACTCAGGAGAAGGTTATACGAGAGACACAATGACAGCTAGGTGGCTGGAAATTCCATGAGAATATCCTTATGCCAGGGCAGCAATTTACATGAGAACCACAGAAAATGAAATTTAAAACCCAAATCCAGATCTAGAAAGCACTTACTGTTAATCATTCAGGAGCAGGTCACTGGGGCTAAGGGTAAAAACCACCGGCTTGTCAGAAATTTCAATTAACTAATTGGTATGATTGAAGGTCATGAATTTGCCACTGCTGAGGCCAGGACATGAAAGTGTGCCTGCAAGAAGATACTGATCCCAGAGCAGCTGGGGTCTTGGGCCTGGGGTCTCCAGGGTATTTAATTTAGAGATCATGTCACCGTCCTAGGCTGTTGACCTTGTAATGCCACTTGGTTTGGTCTGCTTGTCTTGTTCCTCTTAGTTGGGTAAATAATTTATAATTCTGGAGTTATACGAATGCAGTGTATTCTTATGTAAGTTCTGTTTAAATATAACTGTATGTTGTCCTGTGCATGTTCTGTTCATTTTTAAATGATTTCTGAAAGACTTGAAGGGATGTTTTTTGTATAAAAATACAAGGCAGATTTAGCAGAATGATGGGTGATTTAAATGCTTAGGAGGGTTTTGTTTCTTATATTTGCAGCTCTCCCTTGCTTGCTTTAAATGTTTGATTGCATTCAATCTGTATTTTGAAGCAGCCAAGGAAATTTGATTGGCTAAATATATGTGATGCTTAACACCAAAGAATGAATTAGTTAGTGAAAAAGATGATTCTGGGTTTGATAAAAGTCACAAAATCATCAGTAGAAGTTGTCTGCTAAGCTTAAATTATTTAAGGGAAACAAGATTCTTACATTGTAACTTTACTAGTATAAAAGGGATTAAAATGAGTGGCTGGAAAGATTCTCCTAGGCTCACACCACCCTGAGTGTGGTGGTCAGCTCCCTAAGAAGCTGTTGAACTGGAGGTCAGCCAACAGCAAACACAGATGCCGCCATCTCCGGGGCTCTGGAAGAATGGTATGCATTTATAAACACTGATATTGGAAAGTCACAGCTGTACACATTTATGAGATAAGAAGTGACATTAAACAACTGGACGGTGATGGCGCACACCTTTAATCCCAGCACTTGGGAGGCAGAGGCAGGAGGATCTCTGAGTTAGAGGCCAGCCTGGTCTACAGAGAAACCCTGTCTTGAAAAACCAAAAACCAAAAACCAGAAAAGAAAAAGTAACACTAGAAACGGTGAATTCATACAAGTAGCCAAATATACTCAACAAACCCACTTGTCCCCTCAAATATCCGGCATGGTTCTTAAGGAGACCCACACTCTCAAGCCTGCAAAACGAAGGACTCAGCCCTTCCATGGGCTCATCATGTCATGGGACAGCTCTTGCAGAGCATCCAAGTGTTTGCTCCTCTCTAACGGCTGCCTGGTGCCCTGTGGTTTTTCATTTCCTGGTTCTCCCAGCCCCAGCCGGGAGCTGAGCATGCCGCTCTCTGCCTGTGTGCTTCAGTGTTTGCAGATGGCAGACACATGTGAAACTATGTGTCATTTTCCTGCTGGATTTGGCTTCCAGTACTTGGCACAATCTTCTATTTACTAGAAATGTAATTTCTAGTAATTTACTAGAAAGGTGGGTCTTTTTTCCTCCTTTTTTTCCACGACGTCGATTTAGGCAAAGATGTCTTTCGATTCAATTCCAAAAGTTTAGGCAATAAAACAGAAATAGAAAAATAAAAATACATTTAGATATTCACACACACACACACACACACACACACACACACACACACACACACACACACACACAAAGAAACAAAAGAGTGAATGGGGAGGGAGAGACGTTTTCTGCCGTAGTGTAGCCGCTGATAGGATGCCTATGATCCTGTAGGCAATCCTAAGGAAACTCAGTGTGGATCACAAAAAAGGACATGAGAGTTAGAAGGAAGTAGTTGGGAAGAGAAAGGAGACCACCAGGAGTGTGCATGGGGTGAGATGTGTAAGTGTGTAACGGGGGACAAATATAGTCACAGTACATTATGCACACATACGAAAATGTAATAATTAGACCCACTATGCATAATTAATACATGCTACTAAGGGCTGGAGAGATGGCTCAGTGGTTAAGAGCACACACTGCTCTTGCAGAGAATCGGTTTGATTCCCAGCACACATGTAGAGCAGTTCCCAAATGCCTGTAACTCCAGGAGACTCGGACACTGCTGGCATCCCCAGGCACCACATTTACCCACATGCACATCCTCACACACAGATGCACATACATAATAAAATAAATCTTTAAAGTTTATGCTAATGAGGGCATTAAAAATTAAAACGATGGCCGGGTGGTGGTGGAGGTGGTGGTGCAAGCCTTTAATTCCAGCACTCGGGAGGCAGAGCCAGGTGGCTCTCTGTGAGTTCAAGGCCAGACTGGGCTACAAAATGAGATCCAGGACAGGCACCAAAACTACACAGAGAAACTCTGTCTTGAAAAAAAAATAAAACAATAACCTATGGCCTAAGTGAAATGTTTGTGAGGTTTTTTTTGTTTGTTTGTTTGTTTTTCTAAACAGAACACCAATTGCAGAGGCATCAAGAACAATTGATGAATGGGACCTCATGAAACTGAAAAGCTTGTATGGCCAAGGACACCATTGTTTGTACAGTGTCAGGCTACAGAATATATATAACCAATTACACATCCAATAGAGTGCTAATACCTAAAACATACACAGAACTAAAAAACCCTGGACACCACGAAAACAAATAACCGAATTAAAAAAAAACAAAAACAAAAACAAAAAAAAACGGGGCACAGACCTAAACAGAGTATTCTCAAGAGAGGAAACTCAAATGTCTGAGAAGCACTTAAAGAAATGTCCAAAACATCCTTCTTCATCATGGAAATGCAAAGCAAAACTACTCTGAGATTTTATCTTAAATTAGGTAGAATGGCTAAGATCAATAAAAGAAATCATGGCTCATGCTGGTGAGGATGCAGGGAAGGGGGAACACTCGCCCCTTGCTGGTGGGAGTGCAATCTTGTACAGCCACTATGGAACTGGGAACAGATCGACCTCAGGGTGCAGGTATACCACTCCTGGGCACGTACTCAGAGTCTACTCTACACCTTACTAGAGAAACACCTTTTCAAACATGTTCATTGCTGCTCTCTTCATAGTAGCCAGAAATTGGAAACAGGTAAAGAAAATGTGATACATTTACCTAATGGGATATCACTCAGCTGTTTAAAAAATGAAATTTGCAGGCAAAATGGATGGAGCTATAAAAAATTATCCTGAGTGAGGTAACCCAAACCCCAAAAGACAAATTTGGTATGTGCTCACTTATATGTGGATGTTAGTTGTTAAGTCTTAGATAAGCAAGCTACAACCCATATAACCACAGAGGTTAGGTAGAGAGGAAGGGACTAAGGGGAAGGGATGGGTCTCCCCAGGAATGAGAAATAGAATAGACGGGGCAGGGGGAGTGAGAGAAACTGGGGAGGTAACTGGGGAGGGAGAGGTAAGAAAGGAGTTAGGAAGGGAATGGGGCAGTAAAGCTAAGACCATTTGAGGGGTTGTATGGAATCCTAATGCAGTAGAGTCTTCCTAAAATATATACATATATGAAGGTGATCTAAATGGAATTGCCAAATAATGGAGGAGACAAAGCCCCAACTGTTATCTCTCATCACCAAATGAAGCCTTCAGTTCCAGGAATGGGTTACATCTCTGTTATTGTTGTTTTGTTATTCTTTACTCTTTTGAGGCCCTGCCACCCAGCTGGCCTAAACAAATACATGGAGGCTTATTCTTACTTATGAATGCTGGCCTTAGCTTGGCTTGTTTCTAGCCAACTTTTCATAACTTAAATTATCCCATTTATCTTTTGCCTCTGGAATTTTATCTTTCTCTATTCTACATACCTTTCTTTCTTTCTTACACCATTGCTGGTTGTGTAGCTGGGTGCCTGGCCCCTGGAGTCCTCCTCTCCTCCTTTTCTTGCTCCCTGATCTCTCTCTTGCCAGATTCCTCCTCCTACTTATTATCTCTGCCTACCAGCCCCACCTATCCTTTCTCCTGTCTGGCTATTGGCCATTCAGCTCTTTATTAGACCAATCAGGTGTTTTAGACAGGCAAAGTAACACAGTTTCACAGAGTTAAACAAATGCAACATAAAAGAATGCAACACATCTTTGCATTATTAGATACGTATTCCACAGCATAAACAAATGTAACACATCTTTAACTAATATTCTACAAGACATCTCATTGAATTGAATTCCCAAAAGGACCCCCTGGGAACCCCCAAGTAACCCAGGCTGTTGCCAAGGCTATTGATTGCTCTCCACAATCTGTTAGTAAGATCTTATTGCTGAAGACAATACCTACACAACTCACTGAATGTTGAGAAGTTGAGCTGATACTTACCCAGAGCCCTCATCCCCACTGACGATTGTTAATGGTACTTGAAGGTTCTCTGCATTCTACCAGAGGAGAAAGGTAAATACCAACCCGGCTACAAACCTTTTCATGGATAATGGTGACCTGCATGCAAGATGTGCTAATGCAATCGTAGCACAAAGCCGTGGACATAACCAATCAATATTTGATTGGATTTAAGGCCCAGTATATGAGATAGAACCCACCCCTGACACTGCTTAGGTGGCCAAGAACCTGAGATTAGCTAGACCAGGGATCTAGGGGAAAGTCAAATAGTATTGTTCTGCTAAAAGAAGGTAGCAACAAAATGACACCTGAGGACATTCTGCTACACTCATAGATCAGTTTCTTGCTCAGCCATCACCAGAGAAGGTTCCTTCTGCAGCAGATGGGAACAAATAGAGACCCACAGCTGAACAGGGTGCAGAGAGCGATAGATCCTGGAATACTTAGTCCTAAATGGAATGTCTCCATCAAATCTCTCCCTTCAAAGACTGTAAGAGCCAGAGGGGATGGAGGACATCAAGGAACCAAGGCCTTCAGGGCAAAGCAGGCTGGCACACATGTGAACTCACTGTGACTGTGGCAGCATGCCCAGGACCTGGACAGGTCTGCACCAGACGGGGTCTCAGTGCTGAGAGGAGAAATGGACACAAGCCCCAATCCCTAACCCAGAAGCCACCTGCAACTGATAACCAGCCACAAATGAGAAATTAGACTTTTTCCCAATGAAGTCTCATTGGATATGTAAATGACACTTCTGGGCAGGCCCCATGCCCAGCAGTAAATGGTCAACACAACACGGACTCAATGGCATTTTTGGAGCATTTTGTTTGTTTTGATTTTTTGTCTCATGATGCTTTGTCTGAGCTTTTTTAAAAAAATTATTTTTCATACCCAACATATATTTTGCTTATATATTATGTTTCCAATTTTACATTTTAAGGGAAGTTCTGTGCATGCCAGTGTGTGTGTGTGTGTGTGTGTGTGTGTGTGTGTGTGTGTGTGTGAGTCTATACGTGTTTCTTGTGCTTTTTCTTCGGCTCTTTGCTTTTCTGTTCATTTATTTTGTCCCTTTCAGTTATGTTTGTTTTTATTTTCTCTTATTTTGTTAGTTTTTCATTTTAGATGCCAGTTTGTTTCCTAATGAGAGAGAGCAAGAAAAGATATGGATTTGGGTGGAAGGGGAGTTGGGGAGGCTCTGGGAAGAGCTGGGGGAGAGGCAATCCTGATCAGAATATATTTCATGAAAAAAATCTACTTCAATAAAAAGTTGAGAATTTCATGTATGTGTAGTGAACTATGACCGTACTCCCCCTCTCTCCCTCCCTGCCTTTAACTCCCCCAAGGTCCTCACACATACCCACCCTCCAACTTCACATCCTTTTAAACTTTACCCGTTAAGACAAGTTAGTGCTGCCCACACGGATATGGGGCCATTCATAGACCAGTGGCCAGGCACACAAAGAGAACGAGTCTCCCTTCCCAGCAGCCACCAATGGTCAGCAGCTCCTCAGCTGGGGCCGAATGAGCTCCTCGCCCAACTATGCTGGCATTGTGGCTAGCTTGATGTTGTGCAGGTCACTACATCCACTGTTCGTCCATGACTGCAATGGGCAGAGCATTCCCAGAAGACGGGATTTTATATCATTCCTCACCATCCACAAGCTTTTATATTCTTCCCACCCCCACGATAAAAGATTTTTTTAAGCCATACATCTGATAAGAGATTAATAGCCACAATATGCAAGGAACTCAAGTTACTGGTTAGAAATAAAACAAATGATTTTCTTAAGAAGTAGACAAAGATCCTGAACAGACATTTTTCAAAAGAAGATGTGTCAAAGACTAAGAGATATGTGAGAAAATGTTCAACAGCACTAATAATTGGAGAGAGGCAAGTGAAACCAGGATGGCTGTTAGGATGGCCAGTCTAAAAAGGATGGCAGCATCAAAGAACTGCTCTGCCTATTTGGGATTGGCAGAGCATCCCAGTAGGACCACCCCCCCCCATAGTAAATTACGGGCATAGTCACAGGAGCAAAGAAGAGCTTTTCAAGCATGAAGATTGCATCAGGTATTTTGAAATAATAATATTTGGCTGCAGAGACTTATGACAAGAGTGAAAGAATTGGTGCTGGTCAGATGGCCTTGCAGGGAGACATCCTGTACGAGACTGTGGTGTCCACTGGGGACATTAATATGTATGCAAGTATGTATTTGTGTGTGTGTGTGTGTGTGTGTGTGTGTGTGTGTGTGTAACCTGTGACCCACGCGCTCGCAGGTCAGAGAGCAACTCTCAGAAGAACTCGGTTCTTCCCTTCTACCATGCAGGTCCTGGGATCAAACTCATGTTGTCAGGGTACTTTGGCAGCAAGTACCCTTCTGTGCTGAGTCATGTTGCCTGGCCAATGTGTGTCTGGGGCAGTCTTTTACAAGAGTTACCACCAGATGATCTTGTGTAGGAACTTGCCCTTCATGATCTCCCAGTCACTTTGTTGTCCTGGTGTTGTTAGCATTGATACCAGTGATTTCATTTTCATTATAACCACTCTCCCAAAGACAAAGATAACAAAGGCCGGTGAGGTGCAAGAAAAAGAGACCCCCCCCACACACACACACACATACCTGGTTAACGAGAATACAAATCAGGAAAGTTATAATGGATAGCGGAACAAACTAATAGTAGAACTGCTCTGGGATCCGGCAGCTCCTTGCTTCTGGGATTCACCCAGATATTCTGAAGCCATTGTGTAGAACGGACCCTTGTGCACCCATGTTCACTGTGGCACTGTTCAGGACAGCAGAGTTATGGAATCAATGTAAGTGTCCATCAATGAACAAATGGATAAAGAAAATTTAGCATAAGTACACAACAGAGAGATATTCATCCTTTATAAGAAGAGAGTTGTATACAATTCTGGCACCGTGATGACCACTCTTGACTGTCAACTTGACTACATCTGGAATTAATTAAAACCCAAGCAGCTGGGCACACCCCTGAGGTATTTTTTTTTATTAATTAAATTACTTGAAGTGGAAATATCCACTTTTAATCTGGATCTTTTGAGGTGGGAAGATCCACCTTTAATCTAGACCACAGCTTCTGCTGGCAGCCTATATAAAGGACATGGAAGCTTGCTCTCTTGCCTGCCTGCTCTTCTTCTCACTGGCAAGCCCATCCCTTCACTGGCATTGCAGTCTACTTGTCTGGAATTCTGGCATAGATTGAAGACCAGCTGAGACATCCAGCCTTGTGGACTGAACAACTTCTGGATTCTTGGACCTTCTATTGGTAGACAGACAGTCATTGTTGACTAGCTGTAAGCCATTCTAATAATAAATCCATATAAATACACACACACACACACACACACACATACACACACAATCAGTTCTGTTCTTCTAGAGAACCCTAATTAAT
The DNA here is from genome assembly GCF_004664715.2 of Peromyscus leucopus. Classification (NCBI taxonomy): domain Eukaryota; kingdom Metazoa; phylum Chordata; class Mammalia; order Rodentia; family Cricetidae; genus Peromyscus; species Peromyscus leucopus. The sequence continues at coordinate 147,747,367 of NC_051063.1, read as the reverse complement.
ACAGATTTTGGTCCCAGAAATGGCTTTAGAGCAACAGAAGTATAAGGATATATTTTTAAAGTATCTGAATAGACTTTCCAATTTGCCAATACCTACAGTTACTGAAGCCTATCCAAGAAGCTTGGAGAGTTCTTACCCATCCATGGTAAGAACTATTTTATAAACTCTTAAAAAAGGACTTAATTCACTTTATTTTTCTTACATAAAAACCCTTGTGTGGTGGTCACAGCTGGTGCCTGGGTCCTCTGAATAGAGACTCTGATGTGGGTTTTCACAAGATGGTCAGTGGATTACTGATAAGGAGACTTGATGAACACAGTTTCCTTCCAGAGGTCAGGGGGGTCAGGTAGCTGCAGGTCTTAGAGATGGCATCAAGGGTGGCCTTGGCAAAGTTGCTTAGGGTTCCAGTGCAACCCCTGGCTGACATGTAGCAGTCATCAATACCCGCCATCATCAGTAGCTTCTTGGGCACAGGAGCAGAGACGATGCCAGTGCCTCTGGGGGCAGGGATGAGACACCCAACACAGAGCCACAGCGGCCTGTCACTTTGCACAGAACTGTGTGGGACTTGCCAATCTTGTTCTCCAAGTAGCCTCTCCACTCAGGGACAATAGAAAGCTTGGCCAAGATGATGGCCCCTCAGATGGCAGTGGCTACCTCCTTGGAGCACTTAACATCAAGATCAACATGACCATTGTCGCCCTCAGTCTTGACAAGAACTCCTCTGGCCAATCCAAGTTTGCTTCTGCTCTGGTGTGCTCTTTGGAACCTCATCCTTTAGGGATATGTCCAAGAAAAAGTCAATAATCTCAAATTTCTTCATGAGCAGGGAGAACAGATAAATCTCCTCCAGGGATTGATCTTCATGTCCTTAACCAGGGGGCCCAGCTTGGTGATGGATCCACTCCTTGTCTTCAGCTTTACCTCCACGAGCCCTGCAGCTTCGACCATGGCCATGGCCCCCTAAGACTGCTGCTGAATCCTCTGTGGAACCCACCGGCAGCCTCCTAATCCTGGGCCCTGGGTCCTCCGGGCCCACCTGCTGCTCTGGTGTCATCTGTCTTTGGTGTTTTCCAGAAGGAGAAGGAGATATTTTTCAAACTTAAGGAGACAGATGCATTTGATTAACCTGATTCATGAACTGCGAGAGACAGTGGCTTTGGTGATTCTGTATGTAAAACTTTTGACAGTTTGTGAAAAAACTAAGGGAGATGCTGCTGGTGGTGTTGGTTGTTCCCCTCACCTCTGGATAAAGGAAAAGGATGAGCTTCTTGATAAAATGAACCAACTTCTAGCATCTCAGAATACAGTGAAGGACAACAATGAACTCGGTGATAAAATCGACCAAGTCCAGGAACACATAACAGTCTGAAGGTTTCTAAGTGTACCCTGGAAGAGAATCTTAATTTAGGGATATTTGATCTCACTGTGAAACCCAAAACTGTGTAAATAAAATGAACCTTGGATCAGGGGTGAAGCCAGCAACTGGTTGACAGGAATTGGCCAGAGAGAGTATGGAGGACCCAGGAAGACAGACGAGAGACACACAGAAGAGAGGAGGGGAGAACTTGGAGTCTCACGGTCTGTTTGGTTTGGGACAGCTAGAGAGATGCTCTGTTGCTTCTCTGAGCTAGCAGGTTTTCACCACAACATCTGACTCCTGAGTCTTTATTGGTAAATAGAACAACAGAGACTCACTTAAAAACTACAGGCAGCAGTGGCAGAGGCCATGCCGACGGGACCAGAAATCCCGCCAGGTTGCATCCTGAGTGGTGAGGCGCTGTCTGCAGGGCCATGGGGCTGCAGATGGTAGTTAAAATGTCAGTAGGTTCAGGTGCGACTGCTAAGCCGATGGAAAAACAACAAATCTCTCCAGCAGCCACAGAGCTCAATTTTGAGAACACCAAACCGAAGCCCTCATGACAAAGCTGACTGAAATACAGCAAAAATTTAAGTCCCAGCCTCAGAGGGTGTCCACAGTTAAAGTAAGGGCATTAATTAGTAAAGACTGGAATCCTGTAACATGGGATGGAGATGTGTGGGAGGACCATATTAAAGCGGAGAACTTTGAATCAGTAGATTCTCAAGGGTTTATCTCACCTGGGGAAGTAGTCCCTCCACCCTCAGCAGAAGAGGTTCTCACAGCCCCAGCCCCTGAAATATTGTGTCTTCTGCCTTTGACTGAGGAAATTAATTTTCACTGTCTGCTGAACCAGCAGTGACTTTCCCTGAAGGGGATGCCAGACAAGACAATACTGATGTCCCTCACTGCCCATCAATGTATTTGTCTCCAGACCTCTAACTGGACTTAGTATAGTCAGGCTCCTAGAGGGGAGGAAGGAAGTGTAGTCCATGAGGAGGTGCGCTACACTACTAAAGAGCTTAATGGACTTGCTAATTCATTCAAGCAGAAGTCTGGGAATGTGTGGGAATGGATTTTAAGGGTGTGGGATGATTGTGAAAGGAACCTAAAACTGGATCAGGCCGAGTTTATTGATATGGGCCCACTGAGTGGAGATTCTAGGTTTAATATGGAAGCTCACACAGTTAAAAAAAAAAAGTGTCAAAAGTTCGTTTGCATGGTTGGCGGAAGCATTTGTCAAAAGCTGGCTACTGAAAAGGAGCTGGAGATGCCTGGTATCCCTTGGGTTAGTGTTGATGAAGGGACTTCAAGGCTCAGGGAAATGGCAATGCTGGTGTGTAAAACCTAATCTTCCCAACAGGAAGGCCCAGAAGACACGACCTTCACTAATCCTATGATGTAAACGGTGAGGGGCACCAGCACATTTGAAGAGCTTTGCTGGTGTCCTTTTCCTTGTGCCAGACCTTAGGATTGGAGATGCTGCTACTCAGTTAAATGAATTAAATGTGATCGGTTTGATTGGGCACGAAGTAGCAGGGGCCAGGTGGCAGCACTTAGTCCCAAGGGCCAACTGATCATTGTTATCATAACGGATGGATGGGCAGGGACGTGGAAAGAGCGTGATTGGAAAATTGGTGAGACAGACATCTAGGGAAGAAGTATAAAGCTATAGCTCTCCAAATGGGTGAAGGTTGTGAAGATACTTGTGTCTCGTGTAATTGCTCATCAAAAGATGACTTCAGCAGAGGAGGAGTTCAGTAATCAAGTAGATGGGATGACCATTCTGTGGACAGGCAGCCTCTTCCCCAGCCAGCCCTGTCATTGCCCAATGGGCAGTTGAACAAAGTGGCTATGGTGGCAGAGATGGAGAATATGCATGGGCTCAAGAACATGGGCTTCCACTCACCAAGGCTGACTTGGCTACAGCTGCTACTGAGTACCAGATCTGCCAACAGCAGAAACCAATACTGGGCCCGAGATATGGCACCATTTCTCAGGGTGACCAGCCAGTGACCTGGTGATAGGTTGATTACATTGTACTCCCTTTGTGGAAAGGACAATGCTTTGTCCTTACTGGAGTAGATACTTACTCTGGTTTTGAATTTGCCTTTCCTGCACATAATGCTTGTGCCAAAACCACCGTCTGTGGACTTATAGAATGCCTGATCCACCAACATGGTATTCCACACAGTATTGCTTCTGACCAGGGAACTCACTTCACAGCAGAGAAGTGTGACAGTGGGCCCATGAGTGTGCAATCCAGTGGTCTTACCCTGTTCCCCACCATCCTGAAGCAGTCGGCCTGATGGAAAGATGGAATGACCTTCTGTAGACCTAATTACAGCACCAATTGTGTGGCAGCAGCCTGGAGGACTGGGGCAGGGTTCTCCAGAAGGTGGTTTATGCTTTGAATCAGTGTCCAATATATGGTATAATTTCTCCCATAGCCAGACTCCAAGGGTCCAGAAATCAAGGAGTAGAAAGGGAAAGAGTTCCACACCCTATCACTTCTAGTGACTCACTAAGAATTTTTTTTTTTTTTTTTTTTTTGCTCCTTTCCCTCATGTTCTTAAGTTTTTCTGGCTTAGAAGTTTTGGTTCCAGAAGAGGAACCCTCATTCTAGGAGCCACAACAAATATTCCATTGAACTGGAAGCTCAGGTTTCTCCTGGGCCACTTTGGGCTTCTGATGCCCTTAAACCAACAGGCTCAGAAAGGAATAACAGTGTTTGGAGGGGTAGTAATCCATAGCACCAAGGGGAAATTGGATTGTCTTTCCACAATGGAGGTAAGAAGGATTATGTGTGGAATCCAGGAGATCCTTTAGGGCGATTCCTGGTGCTACTGTGCCCCATGATTAAAGTCAATGGGGAGCCACAGCAGACTAATCCAGGCAGGATGACAAAGGGCACAGACCCTTCAGGAATGAAGGTGTAAGTCACTCCTCCAGGGAAAGAGCAAGGCCTGCTAAGGTACTTGCTGAGGGTGGAGGAAATACAGAATGGGGAGTAGAGGAAAGTAGTTCTAAATACCAGCTAAGGCTACGTGACCAGTTGCAGAAATTATGCCTAGCGTGATATAGCTATCCTGTGTACAACTGCAAGCATATTATAAATTTTAGACTAGGTGGCAATGTCCCTTGAAGGACATTCTTTTTGCATCTCAATCTTAAATGTGATAACCACTGATATTCTCTTCATCGGTGCTATATTGCCTGATAAAGAGATTGAGAGAAGAAAACAAACACCCATACATGCACATTCTTAACAAAATATGGCAGAAGCACTCACGTCAATTGTCATCTTCTGTAAAAGGAAATGAAGTTATTAAGGCTCAGATCTAAATCCAGAGACTGAGACACACTTGCATGCACATGCAGTTAGGATTAAACCACAATGTTCCAGTAGACTCAGAGAAATCATTTAGGTGAGTATCCGGCCTTCAACATGTCTCAGCTGAGAAAGTCCCGTTAACTGAACAATCAGAAAGGGTTTGCAGTTGAAGATTTCTGCCTAGCCAATGAGATATCTCCCCAAACAAACACTGTGGAAATGACCTTTGTGATGGTTAATGTTGATTGTCAACTTGACCTGATCTAGAATCACCTAGTAGACAAGTCTCCCGTCACACCTGTGAGGAATTATCTACATTATACTACCCCCAGGAATGGCAGTGAGGGGTTATCTTAAATTAGTTGAAGCCAGAAGACCCACCCTAAAAGTAGGTGGCACCATCCCATGCCCTGGGGCCCAGAGCTGCATAAAAAGTGGAACTAGTTAAGTACCAGCATTCAGTCTCCCTCTGCTTCTTGGCTGAGAGCACAATGTGACCAGCCGTCCCAGGCTCCTGCTGTCGTGACTTCCACCAGGACCCACTGTAACCCAAGATAAAATCTTCCTTCCCTGAGTAGCTTTTGCCAGAACGTGTTGTTACATCAGCAGGAAAAGAAACTCACACCCATAAGCAACCTCTTCTGCCTTTGCTGTATAGACACTGCCCAGCTGCCTTCATTTAGCAGATCCAGGAGCAATTCCTAGTTTCCACATCAATCTGCTCCCTTAACCTCGATGACAGTCTACTGGGAGATGGGTAGGCTGTTGGAGTAAACACTTGTGATAGGCAGAATCAGGGAAAAGCGAAAGTGAACAGCTTTGTTGAATCGATCTAACAGGCACTGTGGCTTCCTTCTCGATCGGTGTCCCAGAGTGCTCTTCCTGGCAGATGCCCGCGGCTATCAATGAAGATATAATAATACAATTCCATGTGTCACAAAGCACCCCCATTAGATGGTCCATGAAGAGCAAAAGTAGCACTCATTTTTTATTTCTTTTAGCAGTGCACAGCATATGGCCACACAGTCTCTGCATGGTGCCAACAGCAGGGATGTGGGTGTGTGTGCTGGGTTCCCGCCCAGAAACCCAACTGCACTTGTATCAGATGGCTCTTAATTATTTATCCCTAAGCACCCCCACCCTCCTTTCAGTTCATGTCTCAGTTCACAGTATCAAACAAAGTTTTTAATGGAACTTTTGATGGAAAAGTTTTTAAGCTTGAGCTTTTACACGTGTGCCTCACACACTCAAAGTTCACCCTGTGCATGGCTTGGCTCAGTCATGGTGTCATGGTGTGTACCATGCTGGAATGCACACATGAGGATAGTGCTTCTTCTGTTCTCTATAGCACTGACACCACAGGATGTCTAGTCACAGACATTCTATCACACATTTCCACGTTTCTTTTGTTCTCACCCTGAGCCCCATTACCATGAAGGTGACATTGTCTTCCTTCGGGGTTGGATCTGGTGCCTCAGAGCATCTCGGGCAATCTCTCTACCACTGAACTACATCCTCAACCCAACATAAAGGCTAATTTTACAGGTCTTTTGGAAATACTCTGCCCTGTGCCTTTTTCTTTCTTACACCAATTATATTTTGTGTTGTGTATACGTTTGTATTTTTCTATATATGCACACATGCGTGTGTGGAGGATAAAGGACAACTTTTATGAGTCAGCCTTCTCCATATACATGTGGGTTTGGGGATCTAGCTCAGGAGATCAGCAAGCACTGTTGGGTGCTGAGCCATCTCACTGGCCCTGTTTTTGAAGACAGTGGCAGCGTTCTTTAGCTTGATGCCTTCCCCTTTAGAGACAGAGGTTTTCTATTTTTCTGAGAGACTTCAGTGGTTTTATAACTTCCATTGCATTACCAGAAAGTGTCTTATTATGCTCTGCCTGGAGATATATAAAAACACTGGTCGATTTTTCTTAGTTTCTATTCAAAGCACCATGACTAAGGCAAGTTATAGAAAGAAAGCATTTAATTGGGGACTCACTTACTGTTTAGGATGGTGAGTCTGTGGCATTATGGTGGGGAGCATGGCAGCAGGTAGACAGACATGGTGCACACGAGACACACACACACACACACACACACACACACACACACACACCACACACAGATAACTGGGAATGGTATGGGCTTTTGTACCTTCAGAGCTCATCACCATCCCTTTTCTTCCTACCAGTTTGTCGCATCCAGCTTTGATATGAGGGTATGTTCCTAGTCTTATTGTAACTTGTTATGCCATGTTCAGTCGATATCCTTGGGAAATGTGGTAGTTTGAAGGAAAATGGCCCCCAAAGGGAGTGGGTGTGACTTTGTTGGAGGAAGCATGTCACTATGGGGCCAGGATTTGAGGTTTCCTGTTCTCAGGACACCTACCACTCAGTGAGTCAGTCGACTGTGGAATAGTCCTTTACATGGTGTGAACATATGTTGCTGTGATTGGTTTAATAAATAAGCTGATTGGCCAATAGCTAGACAGGATAAGGTTGGGGGAGAGTCAAACAGAGAATGCTGGGAAGAAGGGCAAAGTCAGAGGAGTAGTGAGCAGACAGACAGAAGCAAGATGAACATGCCATACTGAGAAAAATGTACCAAGCCACATGGCAAAGCATAGATAAAAATATGGGTTAATTGAAAATGTAAAAGTTAGTTAGTAACAAGCCTGAGCTATTGGCTGAGCGTTTATAATTAATATTAAGCCTCTGTGTGGTTACTTAGGAGTGGCTTGTGGGACAGAAACTTCTGCCTACAGAAACTTCCTGTTGCTTGCAAGATGTAGGACTCTCAGCTATTCCTCCAGCACCATGTCTGCCTGCATGCCACCATGCTCTTTACCATGATGATAATGGACCAAACCTCTGAAACTGTAAGTGATCCCCCTCAATTAAATGTTTAATTTTATAAGAGTTGCCATGGTCATGGTGTCTTTTTCCAGCAATCAAAAACCCAAACTAAGACCAGAGGCCTGCTCTTTTCTGAAGGGAAATGGTGGAGTGGATTTGAGGGAAAGGGAAGGTGGGGGGGGTGCTGCAAGGAGTGGAAAGAGGTGAAACTGTAGTCAGGATGTAATGTAGGAGAGAAGAATAAATCTTTAAAAATCCCAGTGACATACCTCTTCCATCAAAGCCATACCTCCTAATCCTTTCCCAACAGTTCCACTATGAATCAAACATATGAGTCTATGGGGACCATTCTCTTTCAAACCATCACATTCCACTCTCTGTCACCATAGATTTGTGTTTAGTTGAGATTCTTCAAACAAAGGAAAGGAACCAAAAGCCCAGTTCCACATTCTTGGGGACTATTGCAACTTCCTCCCCTGTTGCCCCCAGCTGCCCAAGTCCCCACCTAAGCACTCAGCTTTTGACCATACTTGGGCACAAAACCAGCTTGTGACAGACAGGTCATCACCCCTCACCCACAATCTGTAAAACTTTCCTGCCCTGGCTTGGGTGCATGACTTCTCTGGCCTCAATCTCTGAGGCCAGTGAACTCATTTGGGAGTTGCTTTGCTGGCTAAACCTGCTGTTATACTTTTTCAATTCAGCTTGGCCTGGCTACCACATCTGTGGAGAAACTTATTATCAGGGGAGGGAGAGGCAGAAAACCTATTAGTTTGTGTCCATATCATAATGCAAAATTTACTTAGTCCAACTTCAAAAGACTATATAGTCTTACAGTCTCAACACTGTTTCAAAGTCTAGAGTCTCTTCTGAGACTCGAGGCAATCTCTGAATTGAAACCCCCTGTAAAATCAAAAGCAAATTACAAAATTCAAACATACAATGGCACAAAATATATATTTACCATTCAAAAAGAGCATAGTAGGGAAATACTGGACTGAAAGCAAGACTGAAACCCAGCAGGAAAAATTCCAAATTCTGCAACTCTAGGTCTGATATGAAAGGGCTTCAATGGCTCTGCCCTTCCAGTGTTGTGGACTGCAACACACTTCTCTCTCTGGCCTTGTTCCCCTCCCTGTGTGCAGCTCTCCCTGGAAGACACCCTATGGCTCTGGTACCTCCAACATCCTGGGTCCCCAATACAATCCAGGCTTCACTTTCACAGCTTCTCATAATGACTTCTCCAGGCTTCCATGCAGGGACTCCCCTACTACACTCGTGGCCTCAGTAGCTTTCCTTAACTGCAGAGGGAATTCCACAGTTCCTTTACTCATGTATCTTCATGACTCTAAAGCCAGAACCACTTAGGGGAAGCTGCCAAGTTCTACTGCCTGCCTGAGATGGAGTCTGGCCCCTTCCTTGAATTGCATTTGCATAAGATTTGATGTGCCGTTGCTCTTTAGAAACAGATAATTCCTTAGGTCTTTTCTTTCTTTCTTTTTTTTCTTTTAGTAATGTTCAGGGTTAGTTGAGTGGGTTCTCATTCTGAGGGCATCACTCCCTGTATCTCATTTCACATCAGGCCTTTATTTAAAGGTATCTCTTTGAGCACAGGACTTGGCTCCAACATTACATTCCCTGTTGCTCTTTTCCTCCTCAATCTGTACACTTTGCATTTCTTTTTGCCTTGTTTGCTGCTCATTTTCATTGTAGATCTGCCCAAAGAGTGATGACTAATAACCACAGAACAGAGTCAACATCAAGCTGTCTTCAAATCTCCTCTGCCAACAAAACTAGTTCAAAACTCTTCAATTTAGCCTCAGGTAGATTCTTAGGACAAGGGCAAAAGGCAGCCATGTTCTTTGCTAAAATACACAAGAATGGTCTCTAGACCAGTTTCTACAGTTGTTCCATCTGAAACCTCTTGAGCTGGACCTTAATAGTCCTCATTTGTCCTCTGTATTACTGTCTTCTGCTGTGGGATGGTCTGTATGTCAAATTGCTCTGATTGGTCAATAAATAAAACACTGATTGGCCAGTGGCCAGGCAGGAAGTATAGGCGGGACTAACAGAGAGGAGAAATGAGAGAACAGGAAGGTGGAGGGAGTCACTGCCAGCCACCGCCATGACAAGCAGCATGTGAAGACGCCGGTAAGCCACGAGCCACGTGGCAAGGTATAGATTTATGGAAATGGATTAATTTAAGATATAAGAACAGTTAGCAAGAAGCCTGCCACGGCCATACAGTTTGTAAGCAATATAAGTCTCTGTGTTTACTTGGTTGGATCTGAGTGGCTGTGGGACTGGCAGGTGACAGAGATTTGTCCTGACTGTGGGCAAGGCAGGAAAACTCTAGTTACAGTCTTCCAAGCTCCTACTAGGATGGCCCATTAAGCCCTAATTACAGGTTCAACCACTCTTCTGGTCTATTGTCCTAAAGTCTTCCACAGCATGGTCAAGCCTGTCACAGCCATACCTGGTACCAACTTCTGTCTTAGTTACTTTTCTACTGTGGTGACAAGGCATCATGACCAAGGCAACTCATGCAAAGAAAGCATTTAATTGAGGGCTCGCTTAAAGTTTCAGAGGATGAACCCATGATCATCATGGTTGGGGTCATTGTAGCAGGCAGGAAGGCATGGTGCTAGAGAAGTAGCTGAGAGCTTATGTCTGATCCACAGCATGAGACAGAGAGATTGAGGGAGAAAGAGAGAAGACTTCAAATACATGAGCCTATGGTGACCCATTCTTGAAATTGGATTAAAATACTGACAGATTATGCCATTCATTGTCAAATTTCCATTGCTGAAATGGAATTTTAGAAAAATAGATTCTTTTAGAAAAATAGATTGCCATTCCAAGAAAAAAAAAATCCTTGCTGGGTGGTGGTGGCACATGTCTTTAATCCCAGCACCCAGGAGGCAGAGGCAGGCAGATCTCTGAATTTGAGGTCAGCCTGGTCTACAGAGTGAGTTCCAGAAAAATCAGTGCTACACAGAGAAAACCTGTCCCCCCAGAAAATAAAACAAGACAAAAAAAGAAAAAAATCCATAATTTCTGATACTCTTCTTTGTAATTCCTCATCACCCTTATCTATATATTCATAAGAGTTTCATGCATGTATATAATGGAATATGATCATATATACCTGCTGTTTCTCTCCTTCAGCTCCTTCTACATCCCCAACAAGCCCCCAATCAATATCATGTCTTTTTTTGTCCAGTTAGCACTGCTCATATGTGCATAAGTATGGGGCCATCCACTGGATTGTGGGAATTCTTTATTTTAATTGATTTGGGAATATACTTGAATTTTTTACGGTTGATGCTGTCCAACCTGAGTACATATAAATGTACATTGCAGACTTATACTGGAATCCTGTTCAGTATTTAACTTTACATTTTAAAAGTTCCATTTTTAATACTGCCTTTACATTTTGTTTACTTATTTTGTAAGGGGGGCATCACACATGAACCACAGCTTTTGCGTGAAGGTCAGAGGACAAAGTTCAGGCAATCGATTCCCTCCCGCTACCATGTGGGTACTGGGGATTGAACTTAGGTCGTTAGGCTTGTCAGCAAGCCTGGGGATTGAACTTAGGTTGTTAGGCTTGTCAGCAAGCCCCTCTACCCTCCGGCCACTCACCAGCCCTTAACAACACTTTTAAACTTAAACAAATATCCCAGAACTTTTTGTTCACTTGACGAATTGGGACTGTAGACAGTGCAACAGTAATTGTAAAAACAGGTCAGATGATCAATATAAAAAATCACATACTGTTGTTGATCTGAATGTTAGTGATACAAAGTATCCAATGAACTAAAAAGAAAATCAGAATAAACAACAGATGCTTGGAGTTTGGATGCTAAACAATCAAAAAAGTGACCTCCAGTGGTCGGAGGGCTTAGGAAGTGGGAGGGAGCCAAGAGCTGGGCAGCATAATAATGGAGGTACCTGTGATTTCTGAGAACCAGGGTGGAGCCTTGTCTCTGCAGCGTGGCTTCACATCAGTGTGGCTTTGCAGTTTGTAGCCTGAGAGTAACAGGTGTTTTTTGTCTGCACAGTTTTTTTTGTTTGTTTGTTTGTTTGTTTGTTTGTTTTTCGAGACAGGGTTTCTCTGTGTAGCTTTGTGCCTTTCCTGGAACTCACTTGGTAGCCCAGGCTGGCCTCGAACTCACAGAGATCCGCCTACCTCTGCCTCCCGAGTGCTGGGATTAAAGGTGTGCGCCACCACCGCCCGGCTACAGTATTTTTTAAAGTAGGAAGTTCATATACAAATCCGGTGCCTCTTGAACAGAGTGAAATCACTCTGTCGTGCCAACAGTTGAAGCCGATAGAAGTTACATTTTTCTTTCCCTTCATCCCTCTCTTTCTCCCTCCCTCCCTCCCTTCCAACCTGTTAGGTCTCAAACCCTGGACAAATGGCTAACTGGTGTGTCCATTAACACACCAAAGCAGACACTGGCCACCAAGTTCTCCCAGCATCTCTCAGTCTGTTACAGGGTCCTCCTGGCTGGCATACCCTGCCCCCTACCCTGAACTCTCCAGCCCAGGTATTGGGCTGGGCTTCCCTCCCCACAGCTCTTCTGGCCCCTGTGTAACTCAGCTATTTTGGCTCTGCCAGTCTCTTGGCTCAGGCTGCCCCATTGGTCCACAGCTCCTGTCCTCTCTCCCCTCCCGACTCTCCTCAGGTGGCCTGCTCAGGGTCATGTTCACTCTGGATTCTCCTAGATGTCCCTGTCTCTACCTATGATCTCCCATTTATCTACAATAAACCTTTTCCTACATCATACCTAGGAGCAATCATGTCTTTTCCTTTTATTTCTTTTCTTTCAGGTTCACTTCCTTCCTCTCCCCTCTTCTTTCTTCCTTTTTTTTTTTTTTTTTTTTTTTTGTGTGTGTGTGTGTGTGGCATACTGATTAAACCTAGGGTCTTGCATATGTTGGGTAAGTTCTTTACCATTGACCTCCATCCCAAAGACTTTTTTTTATATTTAAGAATATATTTATATTATTTTGTTTTGTTTTGTTGTTGTTTGTTGAGACAGGGGTCTCAAAAATGTATGGAGCTTTTTGTAGCTCTGGCTGTCCTAGAACTCATTATGTGGACCAAGCTGGCCTCAAACTCATGAAGATTCACCTGCCTCTGCTTCCCAAGTGATTTATGCTAGGATTAGAAGTGTGCACCACCATGCCCAGCCTTAAAATGATTTTTTTTAATGACAAGTTTCCACTGAATTGCCTAGGCTGGCCTCGAACTTGTGATCCTCCTGCCTCAGCTTCCATAGTAGCTAGGATTACAGACCTGCACTACATGATCAAATGCTAGATCTTGGTCTAGGATGACAGCAGGCCCTTCCACTTGGCTGCAGTGGACACCACTTCCCATGGGAAAACACTGTGCATTTTTGTGGTTATTGGAAGAATTGAGACTTAATTCTATATTTTTTTGGTGAACTCCCCACTTGTCTTGTGGTGATTTTTCTATCTTGTCATTTGTTTCTCATTGAGAGATAGGAGATTGTTTTAAGCATTCACATGCCTTACTTGCTCTCTCTCTCTCTCTCTCTCTCTCTCTCTCTCTCTCTCTCTCTCCCTCCCTCCCCCGTCTCTCTCCTTTTCTTTCTTTTTTAAGCCTCCCAGTTTGCAGCTATTGACGCTCCTCTTTCCAGAGCAGGGACATTGGATCTGTTATTAAAGAGGCTAGGAGACCCAGGTTCTTAGTGGGAAGAACACTCGGGAAGCTCAGAATCAGGACCTATCTGTTGACAAGCATGTAGCCCGAGGCAAAGGGATGCCCAGCAGCATTGATGGTCCATAAATCCTTGACTGTCCTCAGGATAGCAGGTTTCTCAGGGGCACCCAGGGGGCCAGCCTTCTTCTTGTGGAAGCAGATGGAAATTTCCATTTCTCGGGAGAAGGAAGTGGAACTGTGGTTGATAGACATAAAGGGAGGTACTTAAGAAGGCACTGTACCTTGAAGTGATTCTACAGATCAGATCTAGAAGGTAGCTTAGTTGGTAGAGTGCTTGCCTAGCATTCCTGAAGCCCTGGGTTTGATCTCCAGTATACATAAAACCAGGCAGAATGGCACCTGCATGCAGGCCCAGCATAAATCCAGACATGGTGACACCTGCCTGTGAGCTCAGCATAAAACCAGGCATGGCGGCACCTGCCTGTGAGACCAACATAAAACCAGACATGGTGACACCTGCCTGTGAGCCCAGCACTTGGGAGGAGGAGGCAGGAGGATCAGGAGTGCATCTCCAGTTACCTAGCAAGTTTGAGATTAGCCAGAGCTATAAGAGACCTTGTCCCTAAATAAGTAACCAAACAAGTGAGATTTAAAGCCTGCTAGAAATACATGGAGCCCCTACTCAGATCATAGATGATTTAATTTTTTTTTTGAATTTCAGAAACAAGCTCATGATTGTTCTTTTCTTTTTCTCTTCCCTTCTTGTACTATCGTTACATGTTTGCCAGGGTACAAAAGTCCTTCCCTACAGGTCTAGGGGTAGAGCCGCCGGATGATGAGCAGCACACATCTCCAACTCTGAAAGTCGCTGATTGCTCTCCACAAAGGCCCTGTGGAAGGAAGCCTGCACACTCTGCTCTGCAGGCTGCCGGCACTTGATGGGGACAGGGCTGACACCAGTGTGAGGGCTGGGACGAGGTGTCCCCAAAGCTTGCATTTTCCTGCCTGAGGGTAGAATGGAGCTGCTACAGTTTCCTCTTCCGGGGATCTGTTTGTTGCTTCTTGTGTTCTTTTTCTGGTTGACAGGCATGCTTTCTGGACTGGTCCCTTGATGGTTACATATGGGACAAACATGTCCTCCTGGATTCCGAGGACAAGCCTCTCTCCGACCAGTAGACAGTGTGTATTCGCGTGTGGGGCAATTTATTCATCTTCTGCTTTATAATTTATGCTTGGTGTTTGAAATGCCAAGGATCATTCTGGCAACTTTTCAACAGTTTTGTCTGCATGGCACAAGGCATTTTATATGTATCTATACAAATATATAAAAATTATAAATATGCCCAAATTATACAACAGTAACTAACATTAAATGTTATAATTTAAACTGTGTGATTAAAATAAGCATGCGAGCCAAGGCTTTAAAGAACACTCCACTCCCCCTTCAGACTTCTTCAGCTCTTGAGCTACAGAAATTAATGGTCGGAGTGAAGCAATTATCTCACGTCCGTGGGAAGTGACCTTGGAGGGGCTCAGCCTCCTTCCCATTCTGTCCTATTTTTATTCTTAATAGCAGCATTTATCTCAATTTTAGTTTTCATTATATTCTTTATGGTCAGAATCTAAAAGGTTACAAAGCACTCCCTTCCGGGAGTGAGGAAACCTCAGCCTCTCTGTACATGGGCTTTCCTACTGAGCTCTTCCGTGATGCCCTGCAGAGGCTTTTCCACAACCTCTCCCGTTATCTTGTCAATTCTTGCATAAACTGTTGCTTTTCTTTAGCACTACCTAAAAGCAATGGGAAAGTGGGGCGGGGGCGTAAGTACTTCTGCCTTCCTCAGAAGACAGTGTAATTCTCATCAGCGGAGAAAGAAATGCCTCCGTGTGTCTTTTTCCTTTAAAAGAAAGAGGGGGCGGGATGGAAGGGAGAGTAGTCCCTTGGCTGTTCAAATGGAGTCCTGGTCCTCCGGAGACACGGATCAGGATTTAGGAGTATAGGATAAGGGTCTGTTATTGGTCCACAAAACTGATGAAGGGAGCCAGTCACGTGGGAAACCATAGCACACAGTGCATTCCTTTAATCTCAGCACCGGGGAGGCAGGTTCAGGCCAGCCTGGTCTATACTGCAACTTCTAGTGGCCAGAGCTGCACAGTGAGAAGGGAAGAAGCTGGAGGAGGAGGAGGGAAAGGAGGAGGAGGAAGACAGAAATGCAAGACAGGAGAGGCTGGGGCCTGAGCTGCTGGAGATGTGGCTAGGGACGTTTTAAGAAGAAACAGTGCAGATTTGAGGGGATCCCATCCCCACTCACCCCCCCCCTTTTCTGTTTTGTTTTGTGTTTGTTATTTTTGATGCCAGGTTTCTCCATGCAGCCCCGTCTGGCCTTGAACTCTCAATCCCCCTGCCTTAGTCACCTGAGCACTAGGTTATAGGTATGTGCCACTATGCCCAGCAATGATCAAATGTATGGATGCTTAGGGGTGCGATAGTTATGTACCATTGGCATATTTCTGAAATTTGGAGAAAACATGTGAAGTCACCCGTAACTGAGGGGGGCTCCATGTACTCCTAATAGGCTTTCCTTACTTTAAAAAAAAATGTTTTTGGGGACAAGGTTCCATATAGCACAGGCTAACTCCAAATTCGCTATGTAACTAAAGATGACCTTGGACTTCTGATCGTCTTGAGTGTTAGGCAAGAGCTCCACCACTGTGTAGCACACCTGACCCTTCTGCCTTTCTTACAGCCAGCCTCGCATGCACGCACCGGTGTGAACAGTGCTTTTGAGAAAAGGAAATGTGTATTTTCTGTGATGCAGTAATAGGAACAGCTCTGTGGACAGTGAAAACCTCATCCAACTAATGTGGACCATGCGCCTCACCAACACTGAGAAGGATGTGTGGACACATGCCTTCCACACCCACGGCAAAGGGCTTGGGTGATTTTTATCTGAATCTTCTAACATCTAAATTATACAGCCCTTGGAAAATCACTGTTCTGAAGTGAGCCAGGCACAGATTTACCAAAGACAAAAAAAAAAAAAAAAAAAAAAAAAAAAAAAAAAAGTCCTTAATTAGAGCCCAGTCCTAGGTAAACAATTCCCTGATCTGTTTTATTTTAAAGGTCCTGGAGGGCCTTTAAATGCTATTCTATGCATTTTCCTTGTTGTGTATGTGTGTGTGGGGGGGGGCGTGATGTGTGATGTTTAGTGTGTGTTAAATCCATGACCTGGAATATTCTGGGCAAGAACTCTCCTATTGAGGCACACCCCTAACCCTTGTTTTCTTCTTTTTGTAGGGTGGGGCTGTGCCTCACTATTATAGCCCAGGTTGGCCATGAACTTGAGATCCTCTTCATGGCTGAACATCTGTCTCCCGGTGACTCCTCCCATGGTCAAACATCTGCCTCAGGAGCCGCTGAAGTGAGGCGCTCCCTACTCCCTTCTAAGCACACAACACTCATTTGGATTCAGATATTTTACGATGGTGTTTTTAAATTTTTTTTTTTTTTTTTTTTTTTTTTTTTTGGTTTTTCAAGACAGGGTTTCTCTGTGTAGCTTTGCGCCTTTCCTGGAACTCGCTTTGGAGACCAGGCTGGCCTCGAACTCACAGAGATCCGCCTGGCTCTGCCTCCCGAGTGCTGGGATTAAAGGCGTGCGCCACCACCGCCCGGCCTAAATTTTTTAAATTATATGCATTTATTGTTTGCAGGGAGAGGCCCGAGCACAGCTTGCAGAAGTTGGTTCTTTCCTCCCACCAGCTGTGTCTCAGGGATTAGACTCAGGTCGCCAGGCCTGGCAGAAAGCCCTTGAGCCACTGGGCCATTTGGCCAGCCCAGGTCTTCTCAGACAGTCTTGATTCAGGGTTTAAGACCCGCCGACTTTTTGCCTGTCCTCCAGGTAGAGTGATGATTTCTAGGAACGTGTATTTATAACACGTCATTTGCAGAATGAACTTTCCTCAGTGTTTAGCAAGAGTGCAAGGTGTGTAG
Source organism: Peromyscus leucopus (assembly GCF_004664715.2). Lineage (NCBI taxonomy): Eukaryota > Metazoa > Chordata > Mammalia > Rodentia > Cricetidae > Peromyscus > Peromyscus leucopus. Next base: position 147,730,133 of record NC_051063.1, on the reverse strand, counting down.
TACATGACTGAAAGTTTTCAAGTATTTAAATGCTAAGGGCTAGACCTTGACTAGCCTCAGCTCATGATGCTATTGGGAGTTGATGGAACCTGGAGTCACAACAAGTCTTTCCACCTTGTAAGTTGATTCTTTCATGGTGATTAAAACGGTTCCCTGGCTCAGCCATTCAGTTTGATGGTGTTGGAAATCCAGTGTTTGGAGTTTATCTTCTCTCATTTGTTTTTTGTAACGCAGTCACTATTTATCAAAAGAGTTGTCTAAGTGTAGTGGTCCTCCATGGTTGGTATTGAGTGGGTATGGAAGTGGGGAAGAATTATATACAGATACTTAGGGAAATTGAGGCAATTTTTACTTTTCTAACTGACAGAAAAAGTCCCAAGCTCTTAATTTGGTGCTTATTGGGTCAAAATGAAAACTAGGGAGCAAGAATGTTTAATTCACTCCCCCTGTGGGCGGTGCTTATGTAAAAAAAAGGTGACTGAGATCCCAAATTAGGATGAGGCTTTACTGGTTGGGGAAGGTGGCTATAAAAAGATAACAATAAGGGAAAAAAACTATGACCAATAAAAAGAATGAGATCCTAATCACAGCCTTATCACCCACAACAAGGGCCACAGGCATTCTCAATTATGTCTTATGTTATTAAGTCAACAACCCCCAATTTTCCTGACAGCAATTTTTTTAGTGCCAATATTTTTGGTTTTTGCCTCCAAAACTAACCACATAATGAAGCCAGGCAGCTTTAAAGTGTGTGTGTGTGTGTGTGTGTGTGTGTGTGTGTGTGTGTGTTTAAGTTTTATAAATAGAAAGGCATTTGTGGGTACATGAAAAGAATAAAGTATTTAGGTCACCAATACTTAACTTTAAAAATATTCATTGTTGTATAGTGTTTTTAAAACATTAAAACAAGTTGCTATAAATTTGTGAGGAGGTACCCCATGTATAATTAAAGACGTTCCTCTTCCTTCTGTATTATATATGTTGTAATTAAATATGTTCCTCTTCTCTTTGTATTATATATGTCTCAATTCTTCAGACTCAGTGAAAATGCAATACATAGGAGAAAATGATATGTTTATATCATAATAAAAACACTATATGGGTTATTAATGAGTTCAAAATAGTCCTTTGTGTGTACTTCGTTTGATTATAGTTTCAGATGTTTCTGTATGTTAGCACTCAAGTGGTACACGGTCTTCAAAATTTTATAAATCAAATGCATCCTGGCTGAACACAAAAAGTAATTTAAGAAGACTTCCAGTTTCCCTAGATATATCATGAAGGATAGAAAGTGGGTGAAATTACAGAAGTCTCCCCAAAATTGGTTCTGAAACCAAACAGTGATGCCAGCATCAGAACCAGGCCAAGTTACTGCACACCTCTGAGCTGAACACTTCAAGAGGCCAAATGAGAATGTTTACACGACATGTTTATGATGGATTGTCTTGTCAACGAGACAGGATTTAGAACCCCTTAGGAGACACAACTCAGTGTGTCTGAATATGAGTGGTGTCTGCAGAGAGGCAGGAAGAGCCACCTTGCATGTGAGCGGCTCCATTCTGTGGGCTGGGGTCCTGGAATGGCTGTAAAGGAGGAAACAATCTGAACACACACACACACACACACACACAGACACACACACACACACAGGCACACACACACACACACACACAGGCACACACACAGGCACATACATAGGCACACACACACACAAACATACACACATACAGATATAGACATAGGTAGAGACACACAGACATTTTTTCTCTGTGTGTCTGTCTCTGTCTCTCTGTCTCTGTCTCTGTCTCTCTCTCTTTTCCTGACTGTGAAGCAATGAGACCAGTCACAACCGTCATGCTCCTGCTGCTGTGGTGGAGTGCATCCTAAACTGTGGGGCCAAATAAGCCCTTCCTTCTTAGGTTGCTCCTCTCTGGTGTTTGTCACAACAAGCAGCTAATACAGTATTGTGTATGTTTTGCCACCATTTAAGAAAAGGGCATCTGTACCAGGCACAGGGACAAACTGCAGTCCTAGCACCTAGTCCTACCCAGAGGCCGAGGTGGGAGGACCACAAATTTAAGGCCAGTCGGGGCTACACAGAGGGTTTCAGGCCTGAACTGCTCAGTGAGAGTTTATGTCAAAGCAGAATGAAACAGAAACTTAAGGAACTGAGCATTCCTGGGGTCCAGTCTCCTCTACAGAAACAAAGGCCTAGGCAATCTAAATGTGACTGAAAATCTACCTTCCAGGAACTTTAAAAAAAAATCAAAAAGATAAACTTAAGCTGGGCTTAATTACCAATGCTGAATCACCCATCACTTTCTTTGCTGACAATCGGAAAAGTGTCAGCTAGCTTCCGGACAAATAAGAGTTGCATCAGCAGAGTCGAGCAAGCTGAAGCTCTGTGGGGCATGGGTAAGTCACGAGCAGGAAGTCTTTGGTCAGACTGTTAGTGTGAGTGCACAGCCTAGCCAGCTGCAGACAGAGCGAGCGAGCAGTTTGGAGGACTGTTGATGCTCACGAAGTCTCCCAGAGGCAGCTGGCGGGACCTGGGCCAGCACAAGCAACTCTTTCTGCCCGAGGATCTCTGCTGGCAGCCCCGAGGCACAACCCCCAATTCACTTCTTCCCTTTGGAGGTTGCAGTCTTAGGACCTTTTGGGTTTTTGTTGCTGAAGAGGACAGGGCGTGTGGTAAATGGTTGTCATAAAGTAATACTGTGTGTGTGTGTGTGTGTGTGTGTGTGTGTGTGTGTGTGTGTGTGTGTGTGTGTGCATGAATAAGTGGTGGAGGTGTGTGCTTGTATGCGAAGGCCAGAAGTCAATGTTGAGTGTCTTCCTCGGTCATTTCTCCACCTTACTTTTTGAGGCAGGGTCCCTTACTGAACCTGGGGCTCACCGATTAAGCTAGATTACCTAGCCATCAAGCTCTAGGGGTGCTCCTGTCTCTGTCTCCCCAGGGATGCAATGACAGGCACATGGTGGACCTTTGTGCCCAGCTTTTTGTTTTTTTAGCGTGGGTGCTGGGGATCTGAATTCACGTTTCCACGCTTTCCCAGAAAGTACTTTACCAGCTGAGCCAGCTCTCTGTGCCCAATGTAAGGTTCTCTTCAGGCTAGGAAAACTCCTGATAAAAAATTAAAATAACGACAAACAAGAAATGTGGACAATGCCAGACAGTGTAGCTCCTGGGCAAATGCTAAACTATAAGCTGGGGCCTTGACTGTCGCTGACTATTAGGAGTAATTCACAGGAATTGTTAAGTTAACATAATAATAGTCTTGGTGTTTCATAATTTGAAGATGGTGGAATCCAGGTAGGGTAGGAATGTGATAGGTCACTGGTAAAGAACTTTCTGCCTTCACTCCAGTGGGGATGTTCACATTAGATCAAATCCCCATTGGGGGTTGGGATCCAAAGCATTTGTGCCACTGGGGCAGGGGGCTAACTATATAAACAGCCGAGACATTGTCTAGGCTGTTCTGTGGAGCATTGTGTCTCAAACTGCAGTGTGCATATTAAACAGTTCCTGATTTGGTAGATTTTGCACTTCTAACAAATTCTCAGGATCTGGTCCTGGGGGTGCTACAAGGCCCAAGGCTCCCGCAGACTGGGGGGCTGGTAAGAGAGAAGTTAGCCCCATTCCACTTTGACAAGCAGTATCTACTGGTGTACTAGAAGTTTTAAACTGATTCTTGCTCTAAAAGCCAACACAGCATTATAATTTTAAAATTTCTCTGCAATATTTCATAGATACTCGTTAGAGCTAGAGGGTTCTCAACTGGAGAAAGCATGACTTCCAATGAGACATAGGTGTCATTGATTGTAATGATCACTGAGGAATGTTATTCCTATTTTTGTGAGGGACATGGAATGCCAGATGCCTGGTAATATGTGGGAGATGTCTGAACAAAGTCCCACCTGAAGTAACTAGAGAGCCTCCATTGAGATAAGCAAACTGGCCAGCTAAGATGAATACTGCACCTGATTGGCTGCAGCCTCTGCCAATCAGTTTTTTAGTATCTATGCAGTTTGGGGGATCTGGCCAATACTAAAATCTGCAGATGTTGAGCTTCCTTGTAGAAGATAGTATATATATTATTTATAGAGCTCTTGTGCACATCATCCTGTATATTTTACATCATTGGTAGATGATCTATGGTGCTTAATACAATGTAAATGCTACACACATGGCTGCTGTATCATAAACACTGTATTGTTCGGATAATGATGACAAGAAAACATTTCTGCAATTTAGTCCAGATGTAATTTTTTTCAAATGTTTTGACCTTTGGTTGTTTGCACCTATGAATACAGAACCTGTAACTATAGAGGGCTGATTACATAGTTGAATAACTGGCCCTGCCCATGTGTTTTGGTTTACCTTCTAGTGAAAACAGTGGCCTTTCTGTCTCATGCACCACATGTGGTACCATTTTCCCAGCAGAGGGCAAGCTAAGTAGCAACGATACAGGAAGCTTAACAGTTTGGACTCATCAAAATTCTAAATGAAGAACCAGAAAAAGGAAGTCTATTGTTCCGCGTGAGATAACACTCTCCAGTGCTGCAGGGATGGCCTTACTACACAGTGTGCTGTGTATGATTAGTACCCCTGAGGTGATCTGAATAGGTATGCTCCCCCCATAGACTTGTGTGTTTGAATGCTTGGCTCATAGTGAATGGTACTATTAGGTGCTGTGGATATCGCTCTATATAAATAAAACACTGATGGCCAGTGACCAGGCAGGAAGTATAGGTGGGACAAAGAGAGAGGAGAATTGGGGAAACAGGAAGAAGGGGGGAGAGACACTGCAGCCACCGCCAGGACAAGCAGCATGTAAAGACACCGGTAAGCCACCAGCCACGTGGCAAGCTATAGATTTATAAAAATGGGTTAATTTAAGATAAAAGAACAGTTAGCAAGAAGCCTGCCATGGCCATACAGTTTATAAGTAATATAAGCATCTGAGTGATTATTTTATATGTGGATTATGGGACTGCGGGGCTTGGTAGAACCTGGAGAGAAACCCTCCAGCAACAATTAGGAGGTGTGACCTTGTTGGAGTAGGTGTGGCATTGTTGGAGGAAGTGTGCCACTGTGGAGATGGGCGTTGAGATCTCATATATGCTCAAGCCATGCCCAGTGTGACAGTTTACTTCCTGTTGCCTGCAGGTCAAGATGTAGAATTCTCAGCTTCTTCTCCAGCACCATGTCTGCCTGCATGTTGCCATGCTCCCTGCCATGATGATAATGGACTAAACTTATAAAACTGCAAGCCAGCCTCAATTAAATATTTTCCTTTATAAAAGTTGCTGTGGTCATAGTATCTTTTCACAGCAATAGAAACCCTAACTAAGACAGAAATTGGTACCAGGGACTGGGGTATTATTGTGATAGGCCTGATTGTATTTTTGTTTGGAGGAATTTGGACTTTGGTACTTTGGGTTAGGAAAGCAGTAGAATATTTTAAGCAATTTTTAATGGCCCGTACTAGTAGGAGCATGATAGTGGTGCTTAGGGTGATTTGAACTATGTGTGTGAGGTGGGCTGGCTCAAGAGGTTTCAGAGGAGAAGAATTATAGTATGTTGCCTAGAGACTGTTCTTGAGATATTTTGGTGAAGAATGTGGCTGCTTCTTCCCCTTGTCTGAAAAGTCTACCTGAGGCTAAAGTGAAAAGATTTGGATTAATTCCACTGGCAGAGGAGCTCTCAGAACAGCCAAGCACAGACTCTGTCTTGTGGTTATCAGTAGTAACTCTAATGAAGATTTATAATGAGAAGGAACAAGATGAGTAAGGAAAAAACACAAAATGTACAATGGGAGGTAAAAGGGAGCACTAGGAAGTGGAACAGAGCCAAGTACTTTGTTAAGTACTGCCCATCCTGCTTCCTCTCCATATGACTGGTGACTCCTTCTTTCTCTTTCCCAGAGCACTCTATCTCCAGAAGTCCCACCTAACTTCTTCCTGCTTAGCTAATGGCCATTCAGCTCTTTAAACTAACCATAGTGACATATCTTTACACAGTGTAAAGGGATATTCTACAACATTTCTCCCTTTTTGTCTAAATGAAAAGGAAAGGTTTTAACTCTAACAAGGCAAAATTAAATACAGTAAGAACAATTATCAAGTAAGATGAGCAATACAGAGTAAAGGTAACCAAGCTACATAAAAGAATGTAGATTAAAAGATATGGGTTAATCTAAGTTATAAGAACTCTTTAGGAACAAGTCTAAGCTAAGGCTGAGCTTTCACAATTAATAATAGATCTCCATGTTTTTTTTGTGTGTGTGAGCAGGCAGCCCCAAAATAAGCCCAACTACATATGGTGCCCCATCTTGGGTACCAAGTGAGGCTGCCAAATGTAACTATTACCTAATTTGTTCTAGTACAATAAAAATTCAGGAGTCAAAAATTGAGATTAAGACATGAAAAATCCAAGGAAAGCAGAGAGATTGGCTGACCCTCTCTCCACATTTTCCCAAACCCTAGAACTCCTCCTCCTCTTCACTTCCTGTCCCCTCTCACATCCTTCTATGTTCTCCAAACTTTAGAGCTAATCCCAGTCAACCAATTGCTGACTCTGTCCTTTGATTAAAGGTTGCTTTATTGGCACAGTGGATTGGTTGTACACACAGTTCTCCTACAGAATAGGAGCATGTTGTTGCTGAGTAGGGCCAGTCTTCAGGCCACTGGGAGGACTAGGCCATCACTTAGCCTGATTCTCCATCACCACCTGTTGGGATGGTGCCACTACTTGTTCCTCTGGCCTGGCCTGCATCATTGTTCCTTTAAAGTATAACATCACAGGGACACAGCAATATATTCTTGACTAGTCTGGAAATCAAGATGATTTTAGTGACTCTTATCCTGTGTCTACAGCAGAATCTTGGGACCAAGGACTGTCAGCTGGAATTTGATATTCTAGTATTGGATCTCCACAAACTTATATTTGGAAACTTGCTGCCATCATGGGAACAGCAACAGGACATTCTAGTCTCTTGAAACCTGCTTGTCCTTTGAAAGGAACTCTTTTAGCTTGTGTTAAATTGCCCTATGTTTTTTTAGTTGGTGAAGCAAATATTTCTATGAATAGTTCTATGTTTAATGTAGCATGTCTTAATTGTATTTTGACTAATTGTATTTCTCAAGTGGATAATCATACTCATGTGATAGTGCTAAAACAAACTTCTTTTGCAATATTGCCAGTATATATGAGTGATCCATGGTTTGATGATAAAGGGTTGCAAGTGATTGAAGAAATCAAGAAAGCTTTAAGTAGACAAAAGCATGTTGTTGGATTAGTTATAGCAGGAACTTCAGCTCTTGTTATCATGCCTGCTACTACTACTGTTGCTTCAGTGGCTTTGTCTCAATCCATTCAGACAGCAGGGTTTGTTAATCAATTGTCTATGAATGTTTCTATGGCATTAGAGACATGAAGACAGAAGATATAGATGTGAAAATGGAACATAAATTGAATGCCTTGTATGATGTGGTACAATTTCTGGGAGATGAACTCCAAAGCCTAAAAACTAGAGTACATTTGAAATGTCATGCTAATTATGAATGGATCTGTGTTACATATTTTGTGTACAATGAAAGTGCTATTGGATGGGAAAGAGTTAAGGCACATTTTAAAGGAATTTGGCATGATTCTAGTGAATCCTTAGATTTGGCTAAATTACATCAAGAGATCATAGAAATGAAAAAGGCAAAATTGGATTTTGATGCAGTTAGAATAGCTGAAGATATTTTAGAACAATTCAAAAGGGCTATTCCATCATGGTCATTATTTACTTTGCTCTTGAGTAGTATTGTAGTTATTGGAACATGTGTCTTAGTAGACATAATCTGTTTGCCTATGGTTTTCAAGCTGATTATGATCTCGTTATGAAGATTGGGCTCAGAACTTCAGAGTAACTCTGCACATTCCCTAACTTATGATAACAGAGGCTGGTAGCCAAAGACGGGTAAGTTTTCTTTGCCTCCTTTCAACCTAAGACAGGATGTGAATGGTGCAATTCATGCTCCCAAGACAGGTAAGACTGGAGTGTGGTAAGGAATGACCTAAGGCAGGCACAGTTATCTGAGAGACTCAGTGAAGTCTTAAATAAATAAAAAAGGAGGAATTGTGGGAGCCCACAACTGACTCAGTTTCCCAGTTTGAATCTAAAGTCTATTCTGAGTCATTAGAATTCAAGCTTGTTTGCTCCAGGGCTGTGAGAAAGTCCTGATTAGCCTGTAGAGTCTTCTTGAAGGGCTGTGAGAAAGTCCTGATTAGCCCATGGGAAGGAACATACTACTTAGCTAGGTGCAGGCTGCTGATGCCCGCCAGAGGTACATTGAGATAGAAAGTGAAACTGCCTGCTTCTTGACCTAAGGACAGGATAGATGGTGGTTGAATGACTGTGCTGTGCATTGTTCTACTTCTGTCCTTTAAGACTGTATATAAGCTGGCTGCGAAATAAACTCAGGACTGTCCAGCGGTGACTGGCAGTCCTCTTGGCTTTATTCTGCCTTCTCCATTGTCTCTACAATCTGCACACCTCCATCCAGATACCCAGTCGACTCGTCGGCAGGCTCTGACAATGGAGCCACTGCTGCTGCTGCTGCCACCTCTCGCACTGCTTGCCCTGCTACAGGGAAGAGAGTGAGGAGGTATGGCACTGTCCATGGGCTGCAAACGTGGTGGTTGTGCCCAGTACCAGCAGCGCATAGGGCACTGAAGGCAGGTTGGTGGTGTGCAGCAGCCTGGAGTGCAAATCCTGCCCCCAGACATGCTGCCCAACCACATGATCACCCTGAATCTGAGCAACAACAAAGTATCTGAGATGGAGAATGGTTCACTTTCTGGATTAAGTCTCCTTGAAAGTCTCCAGAAAGACCATGGTCTGTGCTGCTTCCAGAGACCATGTTCAGGTCCTTCATCCTTGCTGCTGCTGCTGGAAAAACCACATAGTCCGTGATCCAGACTGCCACTAGAGCCCATGTTGATGTTCAGGATCAGTGTTACCATGAGAAACCATTTGGAAGTCCATGATCCATACTGCCACTGGCTGTTACGGGCCAAGAAGCTTCTTTCACAGTGGTATCACTGACTGTAGACTCATAACTGAGAATGAGAAATATTGAGGGCTTCTGTGACAACCTCCCACCACACACATACACACACACACACACACACACACACACATACACACACACAAATGAGTCCAGACAGAAAGCTACTGAAGAGCATCCTTAAAAATTGTGATAAAAATGCTGACATGTAGACATGTAGCTCTTCACAGTTAATGGCTTCAGGTAGTGGGGGTAGGGTTGGAGAAGGACTCAGTTTTCTTTAAGGGGCTGGGTTACTGGGAGTTTGACCATGCTCCAAAGAGTATATGGCAACACAAATTGGACTTGTGTTTTGGGAGAAGAAGGGGCACAAGGGTGGGAGAGCGAATCTGGGAGGAATGGGAAGTGGGTATAATTGAGGTAAAATGTATGAAATTCCCAAATAATTAATAAAAATATTATGTTGTAGAAAAAAAATTCTTGTGGGGATTGAGTTGAGAAGAAAAGAGTTACAGATATGAAACAAAGCAGAAGATAAAGAAATTACTTACTGTCATAAGGGAAAAATAATGTGGTAACAGGTTTTTGAAGAAAGGCAACACCCAAATTAGTCTAGTCAACTTGTGACTAGAGACCTTCACCAGTCTGAGACTGCTCAGTTAGTAAAGTGCTTACTACACAAGAATAAGGACCTAGGTTTGGTCCACAGAGATCACATTTTAAAAGAGTGTGACTAGGGAGTCAGAAACAAGTGGATCCCTGGCTCTTGGGCTACCCAGCCTAACCTACTTGGTGAGCTTCATACCAGTGAGAGACCAGTCTTAAAAAATAGAACAGTGAGTAATGGAGGGCTGTTAAGGAATGACACCCAAGGTTGTCCTTTGATCTTGCATGTGAACACACCAGACACACACACACACGCACACACACACACACACACACACACACACACAGGCTTTCACAACTGATGTTTGAGAAAGTAGTGTAAGTAAGCAACAAGACAACAGATCTTTTTGAGCCTCCATATTAAGTTCAAGGAAGTTTCTGTAAAGGTTGGCCTGGTCAATGTGGTTCAGTCCAAAGAAGACTGGCTTAGTCTTAGAAACATCTATGAAAAATGAACATGACTCTGGCATTCTAGGCAAGCAATGTGAACATGCCTAGACTCCAGGTTTCTCCTTATCATGCTGCAGAGCCTCATGGGAGATGTTCTGTCACTGGTCACATCTCATGACATCTGACATCTATAAGGACTGTTAAATTTGTTAATCTGATTTTTTAAATTGGTTATATAATTAAAATAATATGCATGTGTGGCTCCATGGTCACACATACCCAGGGAAATGTGAGTGCTAAGATTGAGTGTTTTTCTACCATACGCCTTCTAGAAAGCTAGATATCAATCATTCAGGGCCACAGAAGCACTGCCCTCCCTGAATGCAAACTCTTGAAGCTGCTGTCCGTAGCAGTTCGAAACCAGGAAATACCTGAACATTTGCAAATGACATCTTGCCCTGCTTGAAAATTCACATCCTTGAAATTCTATACCTCAGCTGTACAAATTAGGGGATCCCAGCTTGTGATTACGCTTGTGTGGGGTGTGTGTGTGTGTGTGTGTGTGTGTGTGTGTGTGTGGTGTGGTGTGTGGGGGGTGTGTGTATACATGTACATACATATTTCCTAACTGTTATTTACCTAGGCTGATACTTTCTACAATTTCGATGTACAGAGAATGTACACTTTTTCTTTTTATATTGTATAATCCCTGCTTTTTCTAAAGTAGCTTTTACTGCTAGCAACCAAATAAAGCAAAAGAACTATCAAGGCTCAACTGAATGGGCCATCTGATTTGAACATTAGATGTATACAATATTTCTGTGCTTTGTGCACCATGTGCTTTGTTCTGTATGGGTAACCTTGTGCCCAATAGTGTGGCTTTGGGTCTTGGTGATGCCCTTGACTTCCTGTGTGTTGATTTCATGATTTCTTCTAAGTTGAGGCCAGGGTAGGTGAAACTAGAAGGCACAGAAACCATTCTTGTACAGTACAGCCCTTAACAGACCCGGCTTCTCCTCTATCTCACTGCTGGAAATGTCTTCAGTGCCAATAGTGTCCTCCAAACAGTTTCATCAACCTTTGACTTATCCTAGCCTCCCTCCATAAACACTGACATGGGTCCAGTTTGGAGGCTATTAGGTCACTCCTTTCTGGCTGGGTTTTCATGATGGATACTCAGTGCTTACATCACCAGAGTTCTACCAGACTCTTCTTGCTCTTCCATTTCTCTGAATGGACAAAGTAGATTTTTTTTCATTATATTTCTTCTAGGACATTCTCCCTCTGCCTCATTGAAGAAAACACCAAGGCCCAGCAAAGATGGAGGAAAGATGTCATCTGCACTGACTTTTAGAGATATGAAGCAGGACATTTGAATGGTAATGAAAAGACTCTATAGCTTATATTATGTTATGGCCTATCATCTTGCCAAAGAAAGCATGTGTTACTGCTTGACTGTGAAATCCATTCCCACCCCACCCCCCACATGCACATGTTGAGGTCTCCAGCTGGTAACACTATTTTGGAAGGATCTGGAAACATTAGGAGGTGTGATCTAACTGAATGAAGTAGGTCACCAAGGATGTTTCTTAAGGGCTATATCTTGTCCCAAACTCTTCTCCCCTTCTCTCAGCTTCCTGTGCACCATGAACTGAGATGCTCCTATGTCACAAGCTTCTGCTACCGGGAGGTTCTGCCCACGTGAGCGGGGTCATGTGACCCTGGACTGGGCTCTCTGAAGCCATGAGCCAAAATCAATCTTCCCTACTTGAAATAATCCTCTCAGGTATTTGTCATAGCAACAAGAAAAGTAACTAACCCAGCAATAGCTCTCAGCCTCAGGCAACAACCTTCTTGCCTCTACTTCAAGACAGGAGTTTAAGATGAAAAGTAGCTTTGGAATCAAATGCCTCTGTGGTGATAATTTGTTTGTGCTCTAACAAATAAAGCTTGCCTGGAGATCAGAGTGCGGAACTGAGCCACTAGTTAATCATAGACACCAGGCAGTGGTGGAACACACCTTTAATCCCAGCATTTGGGATCTCATGCCTTTGATCCCAGTACTTGGGAGGAAACGCCTCTAATCCCAGCACTAGGGAGGTGGAGACAGGAAGTGATATGGCTGGGCAGAGAGAGGCATACAAGGCGGGAGGAGACAGGAGCTCACCCTTTCAGGCTGAGGAGTTGTTGAGGTTAAGAGGTGGCTGTGGCTTGTTCCTTTGTCTCTCTGATCTTTCAGCATTTACCCCGATATCTGGCTCTGGGTTTTTATTATTAAGACCATTTAGGATTCCCGCTACATGCCTCAGTTCTATGTATATTAAGTACTGTCTCCATGTGGCTATTCTACAGAGTCTTGGATTGAAAACTAAGACAAATCAACAAGTACTTGTATGATTCAGAAAACCATGACAAGAACAGACTTCCTTAATTATGAAATCAGGTGTTGGCCTTATTTTCAACACTGGCTGCATCTTGACTACGCCTGAGCATCTAGGATGCTGGCTGTCACATGTATACCATTTGTGTTTTCCATGTGTGGCCCTGTCTTCTTTTCTAACTCACACAACCAATTGATGTTATCCGCAGAAAGGAAGGTAAGCGTTTGAATGGTAGGGTGTGCGCCTGCACCCTAGAACCCGGTGAGATCTGCATAGTACTGACTCAGCAGTCCAGCGGCTTGCAGAGCCTACTCCTGACAGCTGTTTATTTCTCACAGTGTAATTTCAGAGAAAAATATCCAGAAGGGATTTGGTGTCCTAGATCTATCAGAAAACATGTGTAACATAGTCTGTCATTTTACAGCATAAAAATCTAACTCTAAATAATCACATCATGAATGGTTAGACTCTCAGTAATAATTTATTTGAAATTGGGTTAAAAATGGGGAGGAGGTGTTTAAAGCACACGACTGATAACTGGTGGGAATATAAAGATCTGAAGTGGCAATGATGTGGGGTGAGAATGTTTTCCCCCATTTTAAGACAAGCAGAGGATAATACAGTTTGAAAGATTTTTTTTCCCCAAATATATCAGATTCAAGCCCTGCTTTCTGCATTAGAAAAGCAGCTTGCTGACTTGCCTCTGGCACATGAGTGGGGATGCTCTAACATTAGGAAGCTTTGAGGTCATGTTTGATGAGGCATGAAGGAGCCCAAATCAAAAGGTGTGAACCCTTCAGGCTCAGCCTGGAGCCTGGGCTATAAGCCAAGGTGGAATCTAGATGGTCTCCAGACAGAAGCGGTCCCAGAGAGGAAGATGAGAGCAATTTGGTTTGTAGAAGCTGGTGTTTCCAGAAGCAGGAGAGAGAAGAGACAGCATCATACAGACAGCATCCACACAGGCAGCATCCACAGAGACAGTACCACACAGACAGTACCACACAGACAGTACCACACAGACAGTACCACACAGACAGCATCCACACAGACAGTACCACACAGACAGTACCACACAGACAGTATCCACACAGACAGTACCACACAGACAGTACCACACAGACAGTACCACACAGACAGTACCACACAGACAGCATCCACACAGACAGTACCACACAGACAGTACCACACAGACAGTATCCACACAGACAGTACCACACAGACAGTACCACACAGACAGCATCCACACAGACAGTACCACACAGACAGCATCCACACAGACAGTACCACACAGACAGTACCACACAGACAGTACCACACAGACAGCATCCACACAGACAGTACCACACAGACAGTACCACACAGACAGTACCACACAGACAGCATCCACACAGACAACATCCACACAGACAGACACACAGACAGTACCACACAGACAGTACACACAGACAGATACACAACACAGACAGATACCACACAGACAGTACCACACACAGACAACAGACAGTACACACAGACATCCACAACAGACAGAAAACAGACATACCACACAGACAGTACAAACATCCACACAGACAGCATCCACACAGACAGTACCACACAGACAGCATCCACACAGACAGCATCCACACAGACAGTACACACAACAGACAGCATCCACACAGACAGCATCACACAGACAGTACCAACACAGACAGTAACACACAGACAGACAACAGACAGTACCACACAGACAGCATCCACACAGACAGTACCCACACAGACAGCATCCACACAGCAACAGCATACCACACAGACAGTACCACACAGACAGCATCCACACAGACAGTACCACACAGACAGTACACACAGACAGCATCACACACAGACACAGACATCACACACAGACAGTACCACACACAGACAGCATCCACAACAGACAGCATCCACACAGACAGTACACACAGACAGTACCGACACAGACAGCATCCACACAGACAGTACCACACAGACAGTACCACACAGACAGTATCCACACAGACAGTACCACACAGACAGCATCAGACAGACACACAGACAGTACCACACAGACAGTACCACACAGACAGCATCCACACAGACAGTACCACACAGACAGCATCAGTACACACAGACAGTACCACACAGACAGCATCCACACAGACAGCATCACACAGACAGTACACACAGACAGTACCACAGACAGTACCACACAGACAGTACCACACAGACAGCATCCACACAGACAGTACCACACAGACAGTACCACACAGAAGTCACACAGACAGTACCAACACAGACAGTACCACAACAGACAGCATCCACACAGACAGTACCACACAGACAGTACCACACAGACAGTACCACACAGACAGTACCACACAGACAGTACCACACAGACAGCATCCACAGACAGTACCACACAGAGACAGTACACACAGACAGTACCACACAGACAGCATCCACACAGACAGTACCACACAGACAGTACAACAGACAGTACCACACAGACAGTACCACACAGACAGTACCACACAGACAGCATCCACACAGACAGTACCACACAGACAGTACCACACAGACAGTACAACAGACAGTACCACACAGACAGTACCACACAGACAGCACCACACAGACAGTACACACAGACAGACCACACAGACAGCATCCACACAGACAGTACCACACAGACAGTACCACACAGACAGTACCACACAGACAGTACCACACAGACAGCATCCACACAGACAGCATCCACACAGACAGTCACACAGACAGTACCACACAGACAGCATCCACACAGACAGTACCACACAGACAGCATCCACACAGACAGTATCCACACAGACAGTACCACACAGACAGTACCACACAGACAGATCCACACAGACAGCATCCACACAGACAGTACCACACAGACAGCATCCACACAGACAGAACCACACAGACAGTACCACACAGACAGTACACACAGACAGTACCACACAGACAGTACCACACAGACAGCATCCACACAGACAGCATCCACACAGACAGTACCACACAGACAGTACTACACAGACAGCATCCACACAGGCAGTACCACACAGACAGTACCACACAGACAGTACCACACAGACAGCATCCACACAGACAGTACCACACAGACAGTACCACACAGACAGTACCACACAGACAGCATCCACACAGACAGTACCACACAGACATCCACACAGACAGTACCACACAGACAGTACCACACAGACAGTACCACACAGACAGTACCACACAGACAGTACCACACAGACAGCATCCACACAGACAGGACCACACAGACAGCATTCACACAGACAGTACCACACAGACAGTACCACACAGACAGCATCCACACAGACAGTACCACACAGACAGTACCACACAGACAGCATCCACACAGACAGCATCCACACAGACAGAATCCACACAGACAGTACCACACAGACAGTACCACACAGACAGCATCCACACAGACAGCATCCACACAGACAGCATCCACACAGACAGCATCCACACAGACAGTACCACACAGGCAGCATCCACACAGACAGTACCACACAGGCAGCATCCACACAGACAGTACCACACAGACAGTACCACACAGACAGTACCACACAGACAGTACCACACAGACAGTACCACAACAGACAGCATCCACACAGACAGTACCACACAGACACAAGACATCCACACAGAACAAGCATCCACACAGACAGCATCCACACAGACAGTACCACACAGACAGTACCACACAGACAGTACCACACAGACAGCATCCACACAGACAGTACCACACAGACAGCATCCACACAGACAGCATCCACACAGACAGTACCACACAGACAGCATCCACACAGACAGTACCACACAGACAGCAGTACCACACAGACAGCACCACACAGACAGTACCACACAGACAAGACAGTACCACACACAGACAGCATCCACACAGACAGCATCCACACAGACAGCATCCACACAGACAGTACCACACAGACAGCATCCACACAGACAGTACCACACAGACAGTACCACACAGACAGTACCACACAGACAGCATCCACACAGACAGCATCCACACAGACAGTACCACACAGACAGTACCACACAGACAGCATCCACACAGACAGCATCCACACAGACAGCATCCACACAGACAGTACCACACAGAGCAGCATCCACACAGACAGTACCACACAGACAGCATCCACACAGACAGTACCACACAGACAGTACCACACAGACAGTACCACACAGACAGCATCCACACAGACAGTACCACACAGACAGCATCCACGTAGACAGCATCCACACAGACAGTACCACACAGACAGTACCACACAGACAGTACCACACAGACAGTACCACACAGACAGCATCCACACAGACAGCACACACAGACAGTACCACACAGACAGTACCACACAGACAGCATCCACACAGACAGTACCACACAGACAGTACCACACAGACAGCATCCACACAGACAGTACCACACAGACAGTACCACACAGACAGTACACAGACAGTACCACACAACAAAAAAAAAAAAAGTACACACAGACAGTACCACACAGACAGCATCCACACAGACAGTACACACAGACAGTAACACAGACAGCATCCACACAGACAGTACCACACAGACAGCATCCACACAGACAGTACCACACAGACAGCATCCACACAGACAGTACCACACAGACAGTACCACACAGACAGTACCACACAGACAGCATCCACACAGACAGTACCACACAGACAGCATCCACACAGACAGCATCCACGCAGATAGTATCCACATGGAAACTCACTGGTCTCCTGATGCCAGCTTTGTCTTGCTAGCTGCATCAGATTTAAAATATCAACTAAGAAAATAAGACAAAAATAGTCAAAATACTAACAAAATAAAATATCTACTTAGAAAAGAAGGCAAAAAGGAGGAACATTTACAACACTAACAAAACAAAATCATGTTACGATATATCTACATCTGTCTATCTATCTATCTATCTATCTATCTATCTATCTATCTATCTATAAAGTACCAGATAAGAGCCAGGCTTGGTACCACATCCCACAACCCCAGCACTTAGGAGACTGACAGAAGGATTGAGAGTTCAAGGCCAACCTGGCTTATGTTATAAGACCCAGACTAAAAGTCAAAACAGAAGTAGCAGATACAGTTTTGACCATATCAAGAATAACATTAAATATGAATGAACCGAGAATCCCAATCAAAAGTCAGAGATTTTAGGGTTAGATTAAAAAGGAATATCCAGCTCTGTGCTGTCTTCAAAAGAGCATTTAGATTGAACAAGCTTTGAAGTAAGAGAATAAAGGCAATTGTGCAAATAGTAACTTTATGAGAACAACTTTGTGAGTGCCTGGGATACTATGAAACAAAAATAAACTTTAAGATAAAAACGTAATTGAATACAAAGGCACCTAAATCATAGCTACAAGGTTTACATGAAGAAATTACTCTTTATGTTGAAGAATACTACATATTTGTGCCTATAGATGGCATGATGCCATATACCTACCATTATAATGTTGCATAAAATAGTTCACGTGTCTTTCACCTGTTCATTCTCTTCCACTCCACCTGCTAGGCTCCTGACAACCAATGATCTTTTTTACAATTTGATTTTACTTTTCCAGACTATTATACTAGGACTCAGTGTGTAACCTTTTCAGACTGTCGTCTTTTAGCTAGTGTTTTAGTTTCTTTTCCATAAGCCATGACCAAATACCCAGCAAGAAACAGTGTAATGGAGGAAGGATTTCTTTTGGCTCAGTTTCATGCCAAGAAAGGCATCTGTGGCTTGTGACATTATTATGAGAAATACATGTGAATCTGTTTAAGGGGGTAATAAGGATTTATCAAAGCAATAAAGGGGAAGATACACCCAGGAACACAGAACCAGGTGAACAGCTGCCATTCATTCTGCCCAGGAGAGAGTGGATCTAGCTGTCTGAATCCACCTCAAGAAGAAAGAAAGAGGAGGAGGAGGAGGAAGGAGAGAGAGGAGGAGGAGAAAAAAGGAGGAAAGAGGAAGAGGAGAAAGAGGAGGAGGAAGAGACAGAGGAGAAAGAGGAGGAGGGGGAGACCCCCCTTTCTCTTTTTAAGTGATCACACAAGCGGATCAAAAACTACGTCCTAAGCTTATACCTCGAAGGTACTTGGTGGAACTAGTTCCCACTACATGACATGGCTTATTACATCTCTGAAGATCGATCGGGCAGCGGGGAGATCTGCTGCATACAACCTCTAGCCCTACTGCCAGCTAGACATACGGTTCCACAACCTCCTCAGTGTCACCAACTGTTCAAAAACACGAGTCAGTGGCTGACATTTCACATGAAAATTTAACACTTGGCAATATGCATCTAAGATTCTTCCGTGAAATTGTATTTACCACTGAGTAATACTTAAGTGTGTAGTTGTACCACAGTTTACCTACAAACCCATCTATTGAGGAATGTTGGTCTATTTCCAGTTTTGGCAATTCAAAGCGAAGCTGGTATTGACCCTCCTAGGTAGGTTTGTGGGGGGGGCCTTGATTTCAGTTCATCTGGGTAAATACAGAGGGCTGGTGACTGAAGGATCCTTAGGTAAGCCTATGTTGAATGTTATAAGTAACTGCCAAGCTGTCTTGCAAAACGACGGAGCCATTTTATATTTCCACCAGCAATCAGTTCCAGCAGGCCCACATCTTTTCTGACACTCACCATTGATGTTTGCATTTGCGCCATCTTAAAGGTGACGATAACACACAGTTGTTGTAATTTGCAGTTCTCTAGCAGCATATGTCGAGTATTCATTTGCCATCTGTATACATCTTCTCTCATGAGATATCCACTAAGATCTGGTTCCCATTTTAAAATATTAAATCGGTAGGGTGTTATTTTATTTTATTTTATTTTATTTTTTTGCTGAGTTTTGAGTTCTTTGTATATTTTGGATGGCAGTCCCTCATCAGGTAAGTCTTTTGCAAATATTTCTACCAGTCTGGGGCATAGCCCTCTTTATTTTTTCAGACAGGGTCTCACTATGTAGCCTTGGCTAGCCTGCCGCTCACTATGTAGATGAGGTTGGCCTTGAATTTACAGAGATCTGCTTGCTCTGCCTCCCGAGGGATTAGAGGTATGTGCCACAGTGCTTGGAAAATTCTTATTCTCTTCACAGCGTCTTTTGTTGAGCCTAAGTTTTTAATTTCAACGAAATTCAGTTTATCAGTTTCTTTGCTTCATTACATGTTTCATCAGATGTGTCTTGGTTGCTATATTAAAAGAGACACCGCCACCCCAGGTTGCCTTCTAGGGATTTTATAATTTTTCATTTTACACTTGCGTTTCTGCTCCATTTTGAGTTAATTTGTGAAAGGGTTACGTTCTGTCTCGCTTCACTTTTCATGTGTTTGTCCAGGTTTCCCAGCTTTAGTTGCTGGGAAGTCTTCTCTATTGTGTTGAACGGACGCCTTTGTCAAAGATCATCTAACTGTACTTACATGGATCTAATTCTGTGCTATTACCATTTATTCTTTTACCAGCATTACAGTGTCTTGATGTTGTAGCATTACAGTAAGTCTTGAGAGTTACTGTTATCAACCCTCCAACTCTTTTCACTCAGTACTGGGCTGGCTAACTTGGGGTCTTTTGGATCCCCACCTTGCTTTCAAAATAACTTCCTGGAATTTCAGCTGGGATTGCACTGAATCTAGAGATTAAGTGAGAAAGAACTGACATTGGATAATATGGAGCCTGCCTATCTATTAGCATGGGATATCTTTTCAATATCTCAGTTCTTTGATTCTTCATTAGTGTTTTATAGTTTTATAATATAAAGTAATAAATATTTTGTTATCTTTATAGCCATTTTTGGTAGCAATGTTATAAGTAACTTTGTATTTCTAATTTTTTTTTTGGCGGGGGGCAGGTTTTCCAGACAGGCTTTCTCTATGCAACAGTCCTAGTTGTCTTGGAACTCGCTCTGTAGCCCAGGCTGCCCTTCAACACACAGAGATCCGCCTGCCTCTGCCTCCCCAGTGCTGGGATTAAAGGAGTGCACCACCACCGCCCTGCTGTGTTTCTAATTTTTAATTTTACTTCTTCATCGCTATTAGTGGGGGGAAAATTGACTGTTATAGAAACTGAATTCCTAATTGTATGATATCCCATGCAAACAACCATGTCATATATAAAACAGTATATTTTTAGTTCCCTTGGTCCTATTTATAAGTCAAGTAAGAGTTTTTGCTGGGAACTGAATCAGCTAGAACCTAGTCTCCAGGACATTAAGAAAATTGGTTTCTGGATTTTTATAGACTTTTTTTCTTTATTTACACTAGCAAGATGTTTACAGAATCATGTTGATAATTTGTGTATGGTATATGTAAGTGGCCACTTGTGAAAGTCCAGCATCGCTTTTAAATGCTTAGCAAAAAATAAAAACTATGATAAATAGTTTCCAAATTTTCCATGTCAATGTATCTAATTTTATACTTAGTATAGTTTAGTAAATTTTATTGTAAGGGTCTTGTGTTTTTTAAGTGTGTCTTGGAAATGTGGTATTGTAATACTAGTAGATGTTATACATTCCAGTTTTACATATGAATAAGTAGAATTCAAAAGGGTTTTTTCTGGTGAACTTTCCTGTTACCCTCCTCCTAACGCCCATTGAATTTAAGTAGACCAAGAAGTGAAATTGATTCCTAGATGAATTAGTCTGTTACTTTGTGACAGTCTGAGACGACTTAAACAGCACACTTGATATGATTTCT
The DNA here is from genome assembly GCF_004664715.2 of Peromyscus leucopus. Lineage (NCBI taxonomy): Eukaryota > Metazoa > Chordata > Mammalia > Rodentia > Cricetidae > Peromyscus > Peromyscus leucopus. The sequence goes on along the minus strand of NC_051063.1, from coordinate 147,708,841 downwards.
AGTCTTCAAAATTGGCTGTTTTGTAGCCAAGGATGCGGTCTACTTTGGTGAGTGCTCCTTTTTGTACATGCTGCTGTTGACTGAAGTAATGTGTGAAGGTCCATTAGATCAAGCTGAACGGCATCATTCAGTTCAGTTGCATCCTTATGGAAGTTCTTCCTGCTAGAACTGTCCCTAGTAGACAGTGATGCTGAAGACCCTAGCTATAACTGTGACTTGTTCTATTTTTCTCCTGCAAGTCTATTAGCTTTTCCCTCATACATCCATTTTTTACATGTGTGTGTATGATGTGCATGCATGTACGTATGTGTTCACATATGGAGATGCATGTGTATTGGGATACACATGCACATGTGTGGGAGCAAACAGGGAGGCCTGAGGTTGACACTGAGCATCTTCCTTGGTTGCTCCCCACTTTATATGTCGAGGGTCTCTCACTGAACTTGGAGCCTACCAATTATGGCTGGTCTGGCTAGCCAACTTCTTGCCCTGAGTATACCCATCTGTGCTGCTCAGGTGCTGGGACTGCAGGCAGCTGCTGAGCACACCCAACTCCTACATGGGTTCTGGGGATCTGACTCTTGTGCACAAAGCGTTTAACTCACAGAGCCATCTCCACAGCCCTACCTTGTGTATTTAATACTCTTTTATTATTCATGTGCACAGGGAGGGTTTTCAGGTCTTCTTCCAGAACCGACCCAACCTTTACCACTGTGTGATACTCATCCTTATCCTGACACATCTCTTTCTCTTAAGTATATTCCTTCAGGAATTAAAGCTGGCATTCCAGACTTCTTTTCATTGATGTGAATGCTGTGTATGCTGTACACACCCTCTATACATTTACTTGGAAGCTACACAGGTCTTCTGTTTAGTGTAGGTTTCTGGTAGTTGTGTCTCATACTTCACAAATGGTGTGTACCTTTTTTTCTTTACAGAATCTTACTGTGTAGCTCTGACTGGCCTAGAATTCATTTTGTAGACGGGGCTGCCCTTGAACTCATAGAGATCCACTTGTCTGTCTCCCATGTGAAGAATTAAAGGTGTGTACTACAACACCCAGCATGGTTTGTATCTTTTAATTAGTTTATTTAAGCAATTCACATTAAAATGATTATTGATAAATCTAGATTAATGCCTCTTTTATTTGTATTTTCTCTGTCTCTCTCTCTTTGGACCCAGGCTTGTCCTTTATCCATACTGACCTAGAACTTGCTGTATAGCTCAGACTGGCTCTGAACTCACAGTCCCCTGCCTCAGTTGACCGAGTGCTAGGGTTACAGGCATTCACCATCACAACCTGCTAATTACCGTTACGCCTGTTCCTTTTGTGTTTCTCACTAATTTCTGCCTTCTCTAGTTTTAATTATTTCATATGATTTTAGCATATCTATGATGCTTGTTAAGGTGTGTGAGTGTGATAGAGGGAGACAGAGAGAGAGAGGGATCTAAAATGTATCATACACAAAGTAACTCATACGTAAATCATATTGACCCTCAGATAACAATGTATATTTTCTTTTCTTTATTTTTATTACTATTGTTGCCAGTGTCTGTAACAGGAGTTTTCCTGTGTCCACCCAGCTCCTGCAGCTGCTCAGACCCAATTAAACACACAGAGACTTATATCATTTATAAACTGTATGGCCATGGCAGGCTTCTTACTATCTAGTCCTTACATCTTAAATTAACCCATTTCTAAAAATCTATACCTTGCCACATGGCTTGCGGCTTATTGGTGGTATCTTTACATCTTACTTCTCATGGCAGTGGCGGTTGGCAGCATCTCTTGACTCAGCTTCCACTTCCCAGAATTCTCCTCTCTGCTTATCCCACCTATACTATACTTCCTGCCTGGCTACTGGCCAATCAGCATTTTATTTATCTATCAATCAGAGCAACACATTCATAGTATACAGAAAGACATCCCCAGTACTTCCCCTTTTCTTTTTTTCAAAAAAGAAGTTCTTAACTTTAACATAGTAAAATTACATATAACAAAACAATTATCAAGCAAGAATTATAGTTATAATATCTAGTCTATTTGTATTTGGCAAAATTAAAGAAGATATCCTATCTATCCTATATTTGTGAATCTAAGTTTTCATATCTAACTTATCTTTTATCATAACTAAGGAAATTATAATTATCTAGTCTTCAACTACATCAAAGACCTCAGAAGGATATAATATTATCTGAGAAATGGGAGAAGGATGCAAACAACTTTCAGGAGTCTTGCAAGAGTAGACAGAGACAGATGGCAGCCTGAACAGTCATCCTAAGTTCCTCTGTAAAGTTGAGGCATCTGTCTTCCACCCACAGGCCTAGAGTCTCTCAGTCATTTCTCTCTGTGTCCTGTAGAATGTCTGACAGTTTCCTCTGTGAAGCAGGAACCTCAAGGGCCATTTCGCCAAGTAAAGTTCAGTGGTCACCTTTCTATGGGTCCTGCATGTCCAGTCAATCAAGCAATCCAGGCAAGAACAGTTTCTTGCCCAAATGGCTATTTTTGCCAAGAGGAAGATAAACTCCATATAGAGTGTCCTCGATGCCCATCCTCCTCTCTGAAGTAAATCGGTGCTGCCAGGAGCAGACATGTCTGACTGTCCAGAAAGTCTAAATTTTTTAAAACATTTTAAATGCCATATTCTGTAGGTCTTTGAAGTGTTTGAAGACTGCCTACCTGTCTGAAATATATCTATATATACCTAGAAAACTAAACTAACATGACTATAAGTTTGATTATCATAGAAGACTAATTATTAATCTGCATTTCTTAATTATTCATTACAATCTAAATGAGTTACATAAACATAATATCTCAAATGAGAGTAGAAATATATATATATATATATATATATATATATATATATATATACAGTATAACAAAATTAAGTTTAAACTTGTATCAATAAACTAAAATCCATAGCAATGTAAAACATTTCTAAACAAGTTGTTGCTCTTTAAAAGTAGGTTTATTAATCTACCCTTTCATCCTATTATATTTATACTATCCCCTTTTCTTTTTCAGAAAGAGATTGAATTTATAATCAACCTATTTTAAATAAAAATATTGTTTTTTCTCTGTCCCACACCAGAGGACTCTTTTGATATGGGACAGAAAAATCTCTCAACCTTTTTTTTTTTTTTTAGCAATATGTTTGGGTTTAGAGAAGGAGTGAGCAAATTCCATTTCCAAAGCCAGCTTGTTATATTTGGAAATTTGGGCATAGCTTCTCATACTACTTCCTGCTGGATGAGGGCGCTGTATTCTTATGGGAACACATTGAAAAATTTTAGGATTATGGGGTAGTCCATGAGGCTGCATTGTCTGAGCCAGTTGCCTTGAAACTGTTCTGGATGTTGGATTATCTGGGCCCTGGTGTCATCAGAGACCTTTCAGGGGGTCTTGGTTGGTCAAACCTGATGCATCTTAATCTGAAACAAATCCATAGCCTCTTGCTTTCTGTGGAAACAAAAGCAGAGCCTCCTTTCCAAAGCAACATATCCTTACATCCAAATTTTGAAGTCAAGATACCTTTAAAATATACATTTTGGCATAACTCAACAGCTTTTGCAATCAAATGTTTTTCTTCAGTTACGAATATCAAAGAGAACATAATCCAGATTCTCTGTGTGGTAGCTATCTTTACATGGCTTTTTTTTTCTATTTGGTTTTCGAGACAGGGTTTCTCTGTAGCTTTCGAGTCTGTCCTGGACTAGCTCTGTAGACCAGGCTGGCCTCGAACTCCAAAGACAACACAATCCAGATTCTTTGTGTAATATCCATCTTTATGTGGCTTATTTTTATATTACTTTTACTTTTTCTTTAAAGACTTTATTTTTAAAACTATTTCTTTATACAACTGTATATATTTCTTTTTGTATCTCTTTCAAGCCTACATACAGTTTTACACACATTGTAAACTATTTCATCTGAATCTGTCTTATTGTGAACCTCTTGCTTTAAACTGCAGCATTTCTAGGACTGAAAAGGCAGCTGTGGCTGCTGGCTACACCTACCTCAGCTTTCCAACATGGTGGTAGTACGTTTACCACCAGCTCTGGGTCTCAGAACCATGTGTACCATTAACTCTCAGAAGCAATGGATCTATACTTCTATCAAAGCAGTGTGTACCCCAGAAACCTCTTTTTTTCTGTACTAGCAAAGGCTAAATCCACCACACAGTGTAATGTGTGGCTTGCAGACACCTCATTCCCTCCATGCTGTAGGTCAAGCCCATACACCATGAACCCACCATAGCTCAAGCCTGCATATTGTGGTGTCTTGCTGCTCACATGAGACATGAAGCAGGAATCTGGTTTTGGCTCCGTTTAGAATTGGTTGTTAAATATTCTCAGATTTGAGGTGGAACACTTTGATGTGGAATTCACTATGTAGCCCAGGCTGGCCTCTAACTCACACTTCTCCTGTCCTTCCCTCCTGAGTTACAGGACTAAGGGTATGTGCTTCTACATTTGGCCACACAGTTCTGTTCTAAAGAGTCTGTTTCCAGTTCCTTCATCCCATTATTCACTTATTTATCCATGAGATATTACCACCTAGAGTTTGCTTATCTTAAACAAAACTTCCAGCCACATGAATTAAAAATGAGAAAAATAAAGTATATTTTAGACAAAGTCTCATTTTCTCAGGCTGATCTTGAACTCTTTAAGTAGCTGAGGGTGACTTTGAAACTGTGATTTTCCTGCAAGTTCCTTTCCTGTTTTCTGATGACAGATGAGCACCCCTCTTGCAGTTCTGTGATCCCAGAAACTGAATCTAGGGCTCCATACAAGCAGTCTAACAACTGAACTATATCCTTAGACCTTAATTATTATTTTTTAAATTTAACTAACATTTTTTAAACAAGGTCTCTCTATGTAGCCTGTGGCCTTCCTGAAACTCTTTATGTAGTCCAGGCTGGCTTCAAACTCAGAGATCCACCTGCCTCTGCCTCCTCAGTACCATTTGTGGTATGAGAGAAACATCTTTGCTTTCATTCCAGGCTTTTTTCCCACACCAAGACTACCTTCCTTAGCTGGGCGTGGTAGTAGACACCCCTAATCTCAACAGAGCAAGATCCTGTCTCAGACACAAAAGTAAGAAAGGACACCTTCCCGGAAGGGTAAGTTACATTTTTCATTACTATGACTTAATTCCTGGCAGAAACTACTTAAGGGAGAAGAGGATTATTCTGACTCAAGGGTCATCGCATCATGACCATGAAGGCACACTGGTCATAGAAGCACCAGGTGTGTGGCAACTCCTCACACCTTGGCAGTTCAAAGAGCAGAGAGCTTGGACCAGAAGCAGATCAAACCTTCAAGGCCCTCCCTCAGTGACACACCTCTGCTAGCTGTGCCTCCCCTTCCAAAGGTTCTAACAGGGTCCAACACACCACCACCAACTGGGACCAAGTGCTCAAGTACATGGGACTTGGGGGACATTTCACATCCCAACTTCCCCCTTGTGGTGGTTTGAATAAAAATGGCTCCCATAGGTCCATAGGGAGTGGCACTATTAGGATGTGTAGCCTTGTGGGAGTAGGTGTGGTGGTGTTGGTGGAAGTGTCACTGGTGGTAAACTTTGAGGTCTCAGAAGCTCAAGCCAAGCCTAGTGGTTCTCAGTCTCTTCCTGCTGCCTGTGGATCTGGATGTAAAACTCAGCTCCTTCTCCAGTACCGTATCTCCCTGCATACCTCCATGCTTCCCTCCATAACCATAATGGACAAAACCTCTGAAACTACAAGCCAGCCTCAATTAAACTTTTTCCCTTTATAAGAGTTGCCGTGGTCATAGTGTCTCTTCACAGCAATAGAAACCTAACCAAGATACCCCTGGTGTAAGACATTTGCAACCACAAACACAATTTGGCACCAACTGCCAATCCAGCCTTTAGGAACAACAGGACTGGAAGGTTCTGAAACTTTGGGACATGGTGAAGAAGTGGGGGGGGGGCACTCCAGAAGGATTCACCATGGTTACCAAGACTGTGACTGCTCCCATGATGTAGCCTCCAATCAGGGATCACATCTTCAAGTTTCAGTGCCCCAGGTGTTGATGGACCAGCCCCTGATGTACATTGTGCTGAAGAGGAGGATATGGTCCCCATTATTCAGTGCAGAGTCGTCCCATATCGTACCCTATCTTCTGATGCTGTAACTGGATACCAAAGGCAGCGGTACCTCTCAGATACAAGTTAATTCTGTCGCTAGTTCAGGCGATGGGGACGACAAGAGCATGGTGGCAGCATCTGTATGGCTCCAGCCGAGGGCTGTTTTGCTACATTGTGACATGGTGAAGGGTATCACACGGTAAAAGAGGACAGGCATGTAACTCAACATGCCTCCCTTCTTGGCTTTCAAAGCACAAATGAGGCCATGGGGATCTCTCTTTATGCCCTCTATCAAACCCTAGTCACCTCCCAAAGGCCTCACTTCTAAATACCATCAACATAGGATTTTTGGGGGTTGTGTTTTTAACACAAAAACTTTCAGAGAGTGCATTCAAACCCCTGCAAAGTGCTGGGCTAGGGAACTTGTGACCACTTCCCACAGCCTCCTGGGTCCCACCCTCTCTAAAGATGCAGGCTGTGGCTACTCTTTAGCCACCCCCTCTTGCTGGAAGTCTTTTCTTCCTGCTGTTTCTTTTAATGCTTCAATTAATCTAAAAAGAAT